>NC_136779.1:6923561-7461574 GCF_947034865.1 Barbatula barbatula
TTTTTAATGGTGCCGATATGTTGTTTCTCTGTCTCGATCCTCTTCTTGAGCTCCTCCCTCATGTTGTCTTTCTCTGAGCAGATGCCCAAAATCAGCTCCTGGTGCTTCTTATTTTCATCAAGCAACCTGTTAATAACAGTAACCACTAACAGTCACTACAAATTGAAAAGTACCATTATACTGTAACTATAACACGTGTCCTTCTGTTGTGTCCAGCTGTAACAGCAACTGTAATGCTTTCTAAATAAAGCATCAGGCATCAATATATGTCTTATTTAGCAGGAACCATCTGAGATGAGCAGAGGAAACCGCTTTCCAATATGTAAGCCAACCAGATGCCCTTGTGGAAATTAATAAAGCCAGAACAGCAGGAGATTTGACCGAAGTAGGACTAAGATGAACCTCAGTGTGAAATGCAAGTCTGTTTGGGTAATGGATGATGTAATTAACTACATAAAAACAGTTTGATCCTATATGAGTCAGTGGGTGAATAAGATCTTCACCTCCGAGACTGAATACATACAACCCTAGTCATTTATCTATTTATGTTTTATCCTTGGCGCCTCATTGCCCATTCTTATTTAAAGTTCATAAGGGCAACAAGCCTAATTTTATGTTCCACGTCGGTTATGACAATAAACTTTAATTGTAACAAATATACGGTATATAACGATCGACCATGTCCGACTAATGCCCGTTTCACAAATACTCCGTACGCGGTGCGTATTTCTTTTACGGGCCCATGTTATCGGATTAGATCATTCACACGGCATGCGGTGTGGTCCATCTGTTGCAGATGTGGTGCGTCAGTGCAGCGATTGTTTACGCATCAAGTCCATTTTTGCTCATTTAAAGCGATAGCACAGGTATCACGCTCAAAATGCACACGAATTTACACAAAAATGCAGTAATTTCACCATAAATGCATATAAATGAAGTTTACTAGAATTTTTTAGATGTATGTTATTTTGTTTCATTAATACTGGACTGTTCTTATTAAGACCCGAATGATAAAGAAAACACATGGTAGGAAGTTTCATCGGACACAGGAAGGGATGTGAATAGGCTAGGCTAAAAAAACTTTGCATAGGCATCAAGTGTTTTGTGGTCACATCCTAACAAAATTACGGATAAAATATTTAAATAGTATGTTCTTTTCAGCTATTGTGATAGTTCTGAAAAGGTTTATAATTTTCTTTCTGTGTAGTCCTAAACTTAATTCAAAGTGATGTTTTTGGATACTCCATGGAAGTTTAGGTGGATGCAGTTATACATTTATCAACCACTCGCACTAAACATAAAATCACAGTGATGAAAATAGCGTTTTTAGTTTTAGTTTTTAAAACATAAGTTTCGATGAATCATTCAAATATCGGGAAATACCCATTGTTGACTGAATCACACAGAAGACGCGGGCCGCTAGCGTACCTAAAATGTATGAAAGTTGTATGAAGTATGTATGTAGTATGTATGTATGTATGAAAGCAGAATGGGCGTGACATTGAATGTGTGAATCGGCGTGATATATGTATATATATATACATATAAAGTCATGGCCAAAATTGTTGGCACCCCTGAAATATGTTCAGAAAATCAAGTTTTTCCTCACAGAAAAGTATTGCATTAACACATGTTTTGCTATACACATGTTTATTCCCTTTGTGTGTATTGGAAAAAAATGAAAACAAGGAGGGAAAAAAACTTATTTCACATAATGTCACAAAAAACTCCAAAAATGACCTGGCAAAATTGCAATAGTTTTCTGTGAGAAATACTTGATTTTCTGGAAAAATTTCAGGGGTGCCAACAAATTTGGCCATGACAGTATATATATATATATATATAAACCTCAGCGCTGTTTTACATTTATCAACAACCTACCTCTTGATGGCTTTCTCCTGTTGGGAGTATTTGTATTGCACACACTTCTCGAATAAACCCATGGAGTTCTGGTCCTTTGGCAGGCCGTTGGGTGGGCTTCGCTTCCGGACGCCTTCTGACGGATTGTTTAACAGTTCATCCTCCAACTCATCCAGCAAAGACTCCTGCGACCGAGATCTCTGGATCTCAGACATGAGTTTCCGATTGCAGTCCGTGTCGTATGGGTTTATATCAGAGTTTTGAGGTACTGAATTTTCGGAGGCCACATTGGCAATAACAGGAGGTTTCTTCTCCTGCAGACCTGGGGGATCCTGTGTGGGAGTCAAATGAGTTCTGTGATTTGTGTCTTGAGATTCTGTTTGCCCATTGGAAGTATGTCTCTGATCTGAAGAATCTGCTGCGACTGTAACCAAACAGGTGGGTGAAAAATCATTTGTGCCATTCAGAACAGAGGCAGAGGATTCGCTATCCTCATCGTGGGTCACATTCTCTGTTACTGTATCTGCTGCTGGCTCCTCTGGACCAGAACTTTCAAGTTCTCCTTCGAGGACAGCGGTGGACGGCCCTGCAGCACTGTCGTAGAGCGCTGGTGGTGTCCTGGAATCATCAATAGAGGCTGTTCCACTGTCACAGCTAGTGTTCCCATCTCCATGTGCATCATCTCCAACTGCAGTTTGCTGAATGTTCACGTGCATGTCAGGTCTCTGATGTTCTTTGTCGAAGCTATCTGAAGCCAGAGGAGCGTCCAGCTCAAGACTGTCCAGCTCAGCATCCTCTTCCTGTTCTTTTAAAATGGGTTCACCTCCATTGCCGATGACATCAGAGGAACCTTTTGGAACCTCTGTGACCTCTGAACTTTGGGTGGGGTCAGAGGTAGGGTTCTCTTCTCTTTGACTGTCTGATGGCTCCATGCTCACCTTCGGTTCAGTACTGGCCTAAAGGAACATTTAACACTTTTACAGGTAGGTCACATGTATCTTGGACTCAAAATACCGTACAGTGTTTTACATGATCAGATTTCCTTAAGGGACTGGAAACAGTGAATGCACTGTACAATTTTCAGTCAACTTGACGTACCTGCTGTCGGGACACCACGATTAACAGAACCAGTAGTAGTTTACGATTTTATAGTAACAGTTAGCACAAGTATTTCCATGGTGTGGTACTCCATCCCAAAACCTTGCATTAAGAGGCAGTGCTGTGTTGCCAGTTATTGTGAAACTAAGGTGGCCCGCCCTTCTCACACCCAATAAGTGTGTTTGATACGTTATTGTATCAGGATTCATTAGTGTACTGCATTCCCACCCAAATACTCATAGATGATACGGGCCATGCTGTAGGTTCACAATAGGAAATACTACTCGACATTCAGGAATAGGACACTGATAGTGTGATTCACTGTCTTTAAGTGAAACTGGAGCAGAATCCCATCCAGCAGGATATTCAAGTGTATGTTACAAATACTATAGGGAAGAATGTTCAAATAAATGGTGCCAAGGGTGGGAAACCTTGGCCCAAGAACCTTGAGCAAAGATAAGACGGATCTGTATTACAGCATGTCTTGAATGAAATAAAGAGGAACAACCATAATCGATTTATTAATTGGTCATTTTGAGATTGCTGTACAGCATTGCAAAACCGACCTTCTTCTAAAGCCTTATTCATAAATAGGATATTTTGGTTTCATTCATTTCATTCAGTGCATGTAAACATCGCATTATATTGTATAACTCGATGTTTACTGGTCATCTTGCTACCATAGATATTAGTAGGGCTGCTCGATGATGACAAAAATCTTAATCGCGATTATTTTGGCCAATATTGAGATCCCGATTATTAAACACTTTTACTCATTAACCTTTAAAACAACATAGAAAATAAAAAAAGACTTTGCTTTTAAACTCTGAATTTAACTGAAAAATAAATGCGTCTTGAAACGAAATGAGAGCAGAACTGTTTATGGAACAAAACTGTCGCAGTAGGGTCTGCCAAGACCTAAAACTTGGGAATTTTCTAAAAGTCACCACTTTCCAGTTCCTGTCTCCAAGCATCCTATCACACTTGTTTGGGCAGACCTGTTAAAAAGCGTACACAGCAGCTTTTGACTCGCACTAAAGAGTGAAGCAATTTCCCATCTAGATTAATTTCCTTCGGTCTTTCTTATCTCGGTTTTACTTAAACTTTCTTATGATCAGTCTCACTCATAAACACATCTACGTGTAACGTTTGCCAGTCTATGTTCTTCGGGTGGGAGGGGGAAAGGTATTCAGCCCACAATTGCAATCATCGAACATGTTTTCTTAAATCAAATGCATACAACTGTTATTTAAACTAAAACCAAAGAGTGTTTGTTGAGAAATTAAAGCTTAACGGTCAGTAAACTTTTAATTTTACAGTAATCATCTCAGTGACAGATACTGCTGCACCCACACAGGTGCAGTTAGCTTTAGCACAACGGCTAACCTATCCACATCTAGCAGAATTTAGCGTGCTAACAAATATCAGATTTGTCCACTTGAGTTGAAATTCCCAAATTGTTAATATACGCAATTACACAAAAGTATATCATTTAAATGTGTAATGACACACTAATAAACACAAAATACCTATGTTGATCCAGTGGTTCACTCAGGCTAGTCTGCTAAGTTTTACAGCCAAAAACGTTTACAACAGAACATACAACCTGTTTTGACTGTACGAGAGTACGTTTAACATATTTTTAATTATACTATCATTAAATGACAATAATACAAAAAAATACACCAGCTATCTGCCTTTAAGTTCACCCACAATGCATTTACCTAGCTTGACGGCTAAATACACAAGCGCTTTTATAGTTAGACTTTGAACATCTTGGTTTAAAACATTCACTTACCCTTCATGTTAAATCCATTTAAAATGCGACGAACTAGCTACCGTATGTTACAGTGAGTGTCAACTTTGTATTTGAGATCTCTTAAGTCACTCTGAGGTGACACATCAACAATATGGCCCCACGACGATAGCGGCGAAATAAACACCCAAGACTGCGGTCGGTTTATTTGAGATGCAGGATCGAATACAGCCAATAGGGAGAGCCAAAGGGCCCAAATAACTTATTACATATTTATCATAGTAAAACCATTTACATTTTATGCTGCTTTATTTGATGTCGGAAATGTTAAAAATTTCGTTAAAACAAAAAAGGAAGGCCTACTAGTAGTTTAAAAGTTAAAGGGCTAATTTAGCTAGGCTATAAAGCTAGCAGAGCTAATGCTAGCAGAGCAGACAGCGATTAAATGAATGTTCAGGAAGTCTTTCTAGTTTTTCTTTGCATTTCTGTTATTTTGGTTGTATTGTATTCTCGAGGATTTATAAATAACGCACTAAGATTTAAGCCGCTCTGAAATGTACAAATCCCTTATGTACCTTGTCATGCCTTAATATGTACAATGATGATTCAATATAAACACACATTTTAAATTAATAATAAATTGCACTCATCGTTTTTAATTAGCATTCATACTGTTCATAGCTTTGAATAACATTAACTAGGCATCATTTTTATATATTTTTTATTTTCTATCAAATTTGGTAATCACATATTGTCAGCAATTAATTTGTATTAAAAGTAGAGGCACGACAGTCTGTTTTGGTTTATGCTTCCACATCTGATAATTTCCAAGCCGTCTTAAGAATCAGGGAGGATCTTGAAAAAGAAAATCACAGTAGTCAGAACATGACATTATAAAATATACTGTTACTATGCTTTACGTTCACTGTGGCTCCTAGTAGACTTACCTGCCTGGAATAGTTTGGTCCAAGTTTAAAGCGACAGCAGATAATGTCAACAAAATACCCAATTAATCTGTGGAGCAGGTCTGTGTAGAAAAGCACACAGGAATAAAACTCTATAGCATGGAGTGAAAAGCAAGCGATAATGATTTTGATGACATTGATTATGAGAAGACCCTGTTAAATAAATGTTTACCTTGTATAATATGTCAAAGTTACCTGAGGTGGAGAAGATTCCTCCAATGATGCCACACAGCCTCACAAGAAACACAGAGAGAGGCATATGCACCTCACTCACCCTCACCATCAGCGGACTCAGTTTATACTTAATAAATATTCCAGACACACCATGGCTGCCTGCTGTGTGGTTTATAACCCGTTCCTGCATGAAAGAGCAAAATTATTATCAGCAGCTTACACTCACACAGATGTACCAATGCACACGGAGTGCACACATAACATACCCTTTCTGTGACAGAAAACTGATGCATGTCCACTGATACATCAGATGTATGAAGCTTGGTGGGCACAACTGTGATAAAATACTGAAACAGATGATTGTCTGAAAACAAAATGAGAACACAAATGTTCATCAATCCAGGGTTATAGTGGTGACTGATTCTCTTTTTGTTTACATTTCCATTTGAAGGCATTTCCATTTATTTGCATGCATACTCTGAAAGTGATCTGATCACTGTGAGAGCATTATGTTGTGTTGTGGACCGTGTAGGACAAACACGACATTTTAATGAAGAGATAAACCTAAACCTACGCTCTGATGTAATTTTCTCTGTGCCATCAAGGGGATTGATGTGTCCAGGGATATCGTTTCCAAAAGACAGACAAGCTATTCGATGCGAAAAGTTATAAACTGTTGGGGAAGTAAGCAATGAGAGAGAATTAGAGGAACATGCATTTGCCATTCTTAAAGTTTAAAAAGTTCACTTAAAAGCTAAAGGTTTTGTTTATACACAATGTGGGGAAAACATACATTTTTTTAGTATATATTTATACATTGTAATCATGAATTTTCTGTAGCTCAAATGAGTATGATGTGCAATGCTGACTGACTCCCAGAGAGGGCAAATAAAATGTATAACTTTGGATGAGAGCGCCGTCAAATGCGTAATTGAGTTCTTTATCTAGTGGATATTTGGAACATTACACTAGAAATAAATTGGGTGTTGTTAACACAATGGTCTGTTTTAATTACAATTCCATTCTGTTATTCCAAATACATTTAGTGACGTAGCTCTTCCTGTCATTAGCAATACTGTGAGAAACTCACCTTCTTCTTTGATCATAGGTGCAAAATGGGCATGACCCAGCAGAGAAGTGATAGGTCTGAATGGAAGACATTTTTGGGAAAAAGCATACTTTTAAACAATGTGTAAAAGGTGCAAAACACAGACTTTGACAATGTTTTCTTACCAGATACATTGAAATTAATATCTGAATATGAATATAATCATGAAGTATATTATGTTTAGTATACTGTATAAATTCACTTACTTTCCGAGCGTGATATGGAAGTTCCCTGCAACTTTATTGACATAGATTTGTCCATGTATCCTGCAGGCATTGTTGTTGGATAAAGATGCAGAATCATTCCTAGATGCAGAAACAATCATGCTTATAATATTAAGGTTTTTGTACAGTTTATTTCTGGTTTATATGTTCATTTACCAAAATAAATTTAGATTAATTATTTAATTACTAGGATTGGATACAATGGCAATAATTTTAGCACACGCACTGTGGAAGCGGGTCAGAAAAGTATCCTTTCAGTGCAGACTTAAAGAGTACATCTTGAAGTGAACGCTCCTCCATCAGTCTGCCTTGAATCTGTTGTAACACCCTTGTTTAAGAGACAGAGATTGAGCACCTTGTCTATAAATCATCATGATATATATTTCACTATGCCACACAATGGTGCTTTTTAAATAACATCTAAAAATAAAATAGCATCTTACTTACTGATACCACAGTTTTTGTTTTGCAGAAGGTTCAAAGTCGACCTAAAAAGTAAAAACATTTTGAATTGTTTGTGAATTGCTAGAATGATGTTGATTTCAGATCAGTCTTTATTTTTATGAAAAACTGTTCAGAAACACAATTGTCGTAAGAGTTTGAAGCTACAGTACTTACAGGTTCATATTTCAGCTCCTTTGATGCAACCACATCATCAGCAATATCTAAGACATCTGCGCCCAACCCTTGACAAGAGAAACATGAAACAATTATGAAAAAAGAGTTTGTTGCAAATAATGCACCACTAAATCAGACTTGGGATAAAACGCTCTTAAAAATACTGGTGCTCAAAAGACACAGTGATGTCATAGAAGAAGCATTTTTTGTCCCACAAAGGCTCTTTAAAGAACCACCTTTTTATAATCTGAAGAGCCTTTTTGTCACATTGAACCTTTTGTGAAACAGAAAGGTTCTTCTGATGGTAAAGGTTCTGTATGATACCATTTAGACCAAAAAAGTTTATTCTATGGTACATAAAAAGTGAAGCACCTTTATTTTTAAGAGTGTACTGAAAAGCCATCATTTAAATTATATTACAATCGCATTGAAAAAATAAATTAACTTACTTTCGCATTTCATTGCAACTGTGATGTCAATTGTTATTTTCATTTTACTGTAAAATTCAAAGAAACAAATAAACAAACGACAAAACAAGAGGTCAGGGTTTATTATTGTATCTATAAAAATATGTATAAATGTGAAAGTGCAATGTTCACCTTAAAAAATCTGTGTCGACTTCATACTCATATTTCATCCATGTTTCTCGGTATAGAAGAAACTCAGAGATGGTCAGAAGTGCCATGAGGGTGAAAACAATCAGGGACACTGTGCAGAAGAAGCAAAAAGGTCTGAAGCAATAACATTTAGTAAACATGTGCTGCCCTTTTTAAACAGAAAACATATTAAATCACCTGTGCCTCCAAAAGCTGATGTTACAACATAGCTCTCTGGGACTTTAGGAAAAGCATCTAGCTCTTTTACAAGGTGGGCAGCTCCTTTTCTACTCAGACGCCTCATTGTTTAGGATGTCCCTGGATTCTCTTCAAACTGTAGAGATCACTTACAGTAAACTAAAACATTCAAAGTGTCAGGTTAGATTTACACTTTTTACCTGTGCAGGTGGCATAACATTAGTTATTTAACTTTTACAGAATTTTGATTAAAAACTCTTCATGACTTTTTGACATAATCAGTAGTTGATGCCCATATTAAATCTTAACTGCCAAGCACAAGGAAATGCTTCCTGTTAACCCACCTGACATTTACAGCTGTCTTAAACTGTGAAAAACTGCACAAATGACACTAATGTGTAAACAGAAACAAGACCAACGTCAGTGTGCATTGAATCTATCGAGTCTTACCTTTTGAACCACTTTGAAAATGAAGGACTGAACGTGATGGGACCATCCATTTGCTGCCGTTCAAATGTGTTGTTTTGCAACACTGCCTCGTTGTAGCACAGCTGGTTTTTCCAGCTAAACAAAAACCTGCACAAGTTTCCGCGAATCCCAAAACACAAAAGCGGATTGGCTGAATGCTGGGATAAGGATATTCTCTGTAAAAATGTAATGCTGCTGTGTAAACCAACATAGGTTTTGTCATTTTATTTAATCAAAATAAACACAGAATTAAATAAACTGTACTGGTATTCACTAATAATAACAAAGATTATTCATATAAATTAATATTCATATTCATATGATGAAATATTTTGATTCAGTTCTCACTGTGTGCCAACACAAACATGTTTATACAATTTTTATAGGAATTTTAGTATCCATGAGTTGTGTACAAAATACAGCCTTTAATAATTACAGAATTCATTATTCAACAGATTTTTGTGAAAACTCATATCTTCTAAATGGTCAAACATATACTGTCAACTCATCTTCAACTACTATCAACTTTGAATGTAAGAAGAACTAGAGTCCAACAGGTCTGCGTGAGTGTGGCCTATAGGAGGATGGCCTGTATGAAATATGTTACAGAGAGAGAAATGTTCAGAAGATCACCACAGGAGATAGATGCCGAACAAATACTCAGTCAAATAGGAAATTAAAATGATTTAAATGTATTTCCGTTAACATCTGCGTTAATATATAGAATATACGTATTTGATTTATTTTTGTATTATTGTTTGTATATACGTGATTTTTGTGTGTGTGTGTATGTATATATTTATATATAGACAATGTGTATTCATATATACAGTATATATAAACTGTTTAGGTTCTGTTAGATGCTGTGGTGCACTCTCCAGTATAGTAGGTGGCGGTAATGCACCATAACGTTGGATGCCACCCGCCATATAACCAAAAAAGAAGAAGAAAAAGAGTCACGTGATTAATTGTCCCATTGGTCTCTCAATTGAGCATGCGCATTTACCGGTTTCAGCGCGAGGACATCTGAATGTTGTTCACACAACGGTGTTCACAAAATCTTCAATATATTCGGTAAAAGAACTTGGCAAAATTAGCACACATTTGTTAAGATAACAAACTAGAATATTACAAAGTTTATGGGTAAAAGAAAGTTACTTTATACAATAAATTTGCAATACGCATCAAAGCTAGCATGTTCAGACACGTGGCGAGTTTTTCTAGCAACTGAGAATGTCGCGTATACGCGCTGACATTGGATTACATTTAGTGCTTTGCATTCGACTTTGTATCTAGATAATGTACAAAAGTTTCAGTTTACTCATGTTGCGTGTTGTATTTCACGTTAGTTTAAAGTATTTCGCGTTAGTTAAGTATTGTATGACAACGTTACTTGTGTATCGATGTAGTATTTGGGCCTGCTACGATAAGAACACTTAGTTTATAGGGGGATTTTCTTAATTGCAGTTTATCCATTTCTGATTAAATCTTCGGGTGCACTTGATAATGCAGGTATTAGAGTTTGGGCTGTGCAAGACCGTATATATCTAGGAGTAGTATTATCAACTTTTGCATTAAACACACAGAAACCTGTCTGTAGTGTATAGCCTGATGGTATGTTACAATTTGCAGCAAAATAGTTGGGCAAAATGAATCCGGGCTTCATGCCAAGCTTGACGAGACCCAATCTCCCCCTGAGGAGACCTGCAACTGGACCAGGTTTATTTACACTCAGAAGTCCAGCACCAGCAGTTTATGCAGTAAATCAAGACCAGCTTCTAGCAAGTGAAGTTCTGGAGGGTAAGAGTTAAATGCTTTTTGATGTAGATATGTATGTCATCGATCCAGGTTTGATATTGATGATGTATTTTTTGTACCTTAGGTCCTAAGGGTGATGCTGAGAACAATGTGGTCTCAACAAAGACCAATTCTGATGTATGTATACAATAGCTTTTTATTAGGGTTCGAGTCCGAAGGGCTTGAAACCTATTGTATTTGTGGGTTTTCTTCTTCTTCTTTATATTATTATTCTTCCCTAAAACTGAATGGGCAGCCTAAACCGTAAGGCCGACAGAGCCGAGATTCGGTCAGATGGTAGTAGTCTTGCTCGCTATTCCGATACTCGGAGCCAGCCATGTCGGACCATAGGGGGCGCTACAGCGATGCTGAACGTGTTTGCGTTTGTAACCCCTAAACCGTTTGGTGCACACAAGTGTTTTATATCATTGTAATCATTGGCTCAAAACTTAAAAAACGTATATCTCCGATTTCATTTCCGGTCGCTAATTTGCATTTTATGGAAAAAAAAAGAACTAATCCCTGGATTTTTGCCTGATCGGAACCAAACCAACGCTGATGAATTCTGTGGAGAGTGAATGTGAATAATTATCAAAAAAAGTTGAAATTTAGATTCACCGTTGCTAAGGGCAAAATTGACACATCTTTGGTTGCCTTAACAATTGTGTATCACGTGACATTTGACATTTACACAAACTATCGATATCATATGAAAGCTCTCATAATTCCAAACAAATTTGGCTCTTGAACCATTGATGTCGATCAAACAGTTTGTGAGTTATCTGTGATGATGTTAAGAAGCTGCTTTTGCGAACTTGTCCTAGGTTTTTCAAGCGATTTCAAAATTTCCACCACAGTACAATTCTCTGGACTCTCTAGATCAATAACTATCAAAAACATGTTCAACTTTTTCATTTACGTGACCATTACAGGGTCCTTTATTATATTCAAGTGAACGGTGTACCTGAAAGCTCGCTACTCCTTAACAAATACTCCAATTGACTTGCCAGTAATCTTATTACACTAAACAAGCATGCAAAATATGATGGTGATCGGACAAGGGATACATTTCCTGTCTCACAGGAACAGTGTTAGACATATAATGCATTATACATTAAACGTTGCTCCATATTTACACATCTTTAAATATAGAACATGTCTGGGTGGTTGTAAGATGCTGTTTTGCTAAACTTAACACACACCTTTATTATGTACACCAGTTTAATTGCATGTAAACCCAAATAGCTACTCAGCAGTCACATGGCAGCAACTCAATGCATTTAGGCATTTAGACGGGATCATTTCTGATATGGATGTGACCAAATGAACCTGAAAAGATGATTCCCCTCAAGTGTACTCTATGTGCACATGTGTGTAATCATGAGTAGTGTCTATGAACCGTTGCTGACCGTATCTATAATTTTTCAGGCGTTGGGAGTATCGTCCACTTGGGTGTTTTAGGATGAGAGTCCTCTGCCTACTTGATGAAGGCAAAGCTGCATTAGATGCCTTAAAGTGCTCGTTAAACTTACATTTTCACATGCAAGTTTACATCTTGGAATTAAAATGTACTTATACCTGCACCATTTTTATTTATATTTAGTTACGCTGGAATAGGTTAGATGTGTCTCTGTTGATGCTTCAAGCATGGAACAGACTCAAATGGAAGTTTAAGTCATGTCATTAAATGTCAGATGGCAAGTATCTCATAAAAATTGCTAGATATCATGACAACCATTCTTACATGCTTTTGTATTCTATTTGAGCATTTTATTTGTATTCATGTAATCCTAGATTGAAGTCATGTCAAGATTACATACACATGTATATAATAATGTGGAGATTCCCTGTGTTTTCCACAGATGGCAGGGACCATGGTGGGCCCACTGGTGAAGTTGTGTAACTACTGCAGTCACCAGGGTAGGTTAGATATGTCCCCTTGCTGTATTTCAATGTTAATCATGGGATTCTTTGTGGAATATAAAATAACACAGACACACACACACACATATATTTAGAGGAAAGTACATTTACTTTTGTAAATCACTTTTGTCCTTCACTTCAATTAATTGAATTGAACATTAAAGTAAGTGGCTGAAATATGTTATCTTTTCATGCTTTGTTTTAGGTAACTTCAGGTGCACACGTTGTAAAAAGACCTGCTACTGTTCTGTAGCTTGTCAGACAGAGGATTGGAAAGCACATCGACATGTTTGCAAACCTAGTAACCCAGAAGTTGCCAGGTACTGCCTTTACTTTATTTAATGCTTACATATTTCTAGATTTCATAAAAAAGTAAGAAAAAAACATTTTAAAACGTATTGTCAATTAGTGAGAAAGCAAAGGATTCCACAGTTGTCTCTTGTGGAAATGGGTTTGGTGTCCTTCAAGTCAAGGTATGTCATGTTCTAACAGCAAAGCTTGGTTAATAGTTTAGCTATACCAAATGATAACCCGCATCATTTCTATCACAGGACAAATGCATTGATGTGGAGATGAAAAGAGTGTATCAGCGCGATTTGCGCAAGAACATGATTTCCAAAGGAACTGAGATACAGGTACAGAGTGTTTTGTGCTATATTGCAATTTACTTTTATGCATTTGGCAGACGCTTTTATCCAAAGCGACTTGCATTGCATTATATTAGACATTTGTATTTGAGAATATCAGTGTTTTGTTTACTACATGCACGCACTACATGTCATGTTTTCTACCCAGGGTACAGTGATTGAACTGAGGAACCCTGGAAAGTTCTTCTTCCACCTCCAGTCAGTGGAGAGGATGGAGTCCTTGAAGAACATCACCAGTGAGCTCCAGAAGGCCTACAGTACATCATTTTCTGCCCAGTACAAGCCTGAAGTTGGGGAGCTCTGTGCTGTTAAATATTCTCTTGATCGGGTCAGGAAGATAATTTGGACTTCATATCAGTTATTTAGCACTTTGTGCTAGTCCGTTTGATTTTAAATTTGCATACGTTTTTTTAGTACTTTGTTTTGCCTCTTTACACTGATGTAGAACTGGTATCGGGCTGAGGTTCAGTCTGTTGATGTGGCCCATCGAACTGCTAGTGTATTTTACATTGACTTTGGCAATGAGGAGGATGTTACTATTGACAACATAAGCCCTCTCTCTGCCAGCATCGACACTGCACCACCCTTTGTGAGTTCTTTTCATCTTTAATTCTATCACGCAGTTTACTTTTCCAATGAATTGTGGTACCAGATGAGGTCGTCATGTTTTGATTTTGCTTAAGCCATTTTTGTTTATTAACAGGCTTTGGAGTGTTGTGTGGCTGGGGTGACACCTCTGACAGGAACCTGGACAGGCGAATGCACTATTGCTGTTCGACAGTTGTTTGCTGGAAAGAGTCTCACTTGGACTGTGGTGGACGTCATGAATGACGGAACTCTGTTTGCGGTGGACATTCTTCTAAGCACACTCGGTATGGAATTCATCGGGTAATGTCTCGTTCACATAAACCTTTCCAAAGTTGCCATAAGTTGTATGATCTGGATCTGTGTTGCAGGCAAATACCTGAGTACTTTTCTAATAGACCAGGGCTATGCCGTAAAGGTTGTTCCTGACAAACCGCAGAGTGAACAAGACATCAGTGAGTTAATGCTTAATTTATAATCATGATGGTTAAAAGATTGAGAATGTATTGATTCGCTTTTATCTGTTCACATCCCTTATTTAGATTCTCTCCTGACAGCCTCCTTCGAGAACTTCAAGCGTTTGTCGGATGGAAAGAATGAGAACTCTGAAGCCAGGCCTCCTGAGCCTTTGACTCAGGGAGTGGGTGACAGTTTTACAGCTGTCGTCACACACATCCAGTCTCCTTCAGAGATCCTCTGCCAGAAGCTCGAAAATGCCAGTGAGCTTCACGCATGTCAATTTAAAGCACTTTACCCAGCACAATTGCATTCCTTTGTTTTTTTTACATGAACACCTGATACTATTACCAGAGATGCCTAATTCAAAAATCACACATTTACAGTCATAGCTGCAGGAATACACTACTGGTCAAAAGTTGTATGTTTATATATTTTTAAAACTAAAAATAAATGAACTAAGGGAATTATGTTGAAACTAAAAACATTTTTAAACATGTTATATTTTATTTTCTCCAGTGTAGTCATCTTTTGACTAGAATTAGTAGCAGCTTCTTGAGGTCTCACCCTGAGATGCTTTTTAAACAATATTGAAGGTGTTCCCATCTATTCTGTGCTCTTATTGGTTGCTCTTCATTATTCAGTTTAAGTCATCCATTTCAAAAATATTTTTTTATAAAAACATGTTTGCCGTCATAACTGTTTGCAAAATAATATTTTTGTCTACTAGACTAAAAGATTTTTAAACTAGCAAGAAACATTTCACATAGTGTATTAGTGGTTTTTATTTTTGCTGTTTAATATATTACATGGTCTGATATGTTCTTCTGTATGCAGGTATAATCCAGCAGCTGCAGGTCAGTTTGAGGGAGCATTGCTTAAACACTCCAGCTAGTGAGGACTTCAGACCTGCACCAGGAACCATCTGCTGCTCGCTTTTCTCTGGTGAGACGTTTGTTTTCACTTGACATTTCTTTATCCATTTATAAATTAATCTTATTGTTTAAACACAGAGAATGTTGCTGAAGCTGTTGTGCACACATAAGACTGCTCAAAAGACATTGCATATTATTTTTGTTTCTTGTAATGACCTGTAAACAGTAAGTTATATACTGTTAATGTCATCTTGTGCATTACAGAGGACAACCAGTGGTATAGAGCAAAAGTTCTGGCATATTCTTCAGAGGACCGTGTATGCATAGGTTACATAGACTTTGGCAACTCTGAGGAGGTTGAGTTGCAATGTCTACGACCCATCAGCATGGAGCTGTTGGCTATGCCAACTCAAGCAATTCCCTGTTGTTTATCAGGTGCAGTCAAAAAGTTAACAGTGTGAAAGCACTGATGTAGATTATAAAAAGGCCTCTTATAAAAATAACGTTCAGCGTAGATAATGTTTTTTAATCCTGTTTTAGATATAAAGCCACCCACCGGCACCTGGTCAGAGGAAGCCATTCTAATGGTGAAACGACTTGTCTCCAATCGCTTTATTCGAGTTGTCATAATGGGTAAGAAGGACGGTAGGGCTCTGGTGACCATGACCGACGAGTCCAGTGACCCCCAGACCAATGCCGGTGAGCTCTTGGTTACCATGGGATATGCTGTCGTAGAAAGTGTGCAGACAGAAAACATTGAACCAGCTGCACAGGAACAGTCTCAAATGCCTTGTAAGTCAAAAATTTTTTTCCGGTTTCCAGAAAATTGAGAACATTATCTCATGATTAAATTATTGCTTTAGCCCTCACTGGCCCAGCTGCTGAGAAGCTGAAGTGGACTTGTGCCGAACTTCCCTTTGATGGCCAGAAGGTGGAGCTGGTTGTCAGTACACTGAAAAGTCTTGATGAGTTCTACTGTTACAACTACAGTGCAGGAGGTGAGATTGTGGTCCGTCTCATTTCTTCTCGACTGATTCATTTGTTTTTCATCAGACCATTTAATTGTTTACTTGTTCGGCAGAGGTACACGTCCTGACAGATCTAACCCGTGAGCTCATGAAGCATTGTGAGTCACAGGGAGCTCCCTTCTCCCCAACTCTGGGAGAGCCCTGCTGTGCTCTCTTCCCAGGTAAATCTTCCCCATTGATATGTCAAGTTTACTCAAATAAAATTGTTGGCCTCGACTCCGATCCAGTTCACTGTATGTTAGGATTTTCAAAATATACACGGTTATACACGGTCACTGTCATCTTTGCAGGTGATGGCCAGTGGTATCGGGCTATGGTTCTGGAAGTGTGTGGAGTGGATAAAGCTAGAGTTTATTTTGTGGATTATGGCAACTCCTGTGAGGTGGAGTCATCTCGGCTGAAGGCCACCTCCCAGACCCTGCTCAAACTCCCCTACCAAGCTATACGCTGCTGGCTTGCAGGTTTGTTTTTCAAGACACAATTTTGATTCATTAATAATCAAATCTAGGAAGTCTTTAAATGCATAGAAAATGCATTCTCCACACTACCCACATTACATGTGTGTAATGCAGGAATTGAGCCAGTGGCGGCACAGTTGAGTAAAGAGTCACTTCAAAGGTTCCAGGCTCTATGTGCCAGTCAGCCGTTGAGCGGAAAAGTGCTGTACATCACTGAGAAAGGATACGGGGTGGAACTGGAGAGCGGAGGACAAAACATCGCTGCTCTGCTCATCTCTGAGCAACTGGCCAAGCCTTATGGACAGAAACAACCTCCACCAAAGCCGGCAACACCCTCCAATCAGATTGAGGCTTTGCCCACACTTAAAGTTATTGAACAGAAACCACCTGCTGAAGAGAAGTCTAAAGTGAATCACAGTGGGGCTGTAAATGGCCCAGCACAGTCAACCACATCAAGTAAATTGTTATTTGCTGTTTATTTTGTGTAGCTTTGTTCTTGTTTTTCAATATTTTGTAATTGTTGGATTAGTGATTTGTTTGATTTATTTCTGGTCATTCTTGTGGTGATCTAGGTGCCTTTTTCCATTTGGACTGGAAGACTTTGGAGTTGCCCTGCAATGAGACCTTTCAGCCTCGGGTGGCAGCAGTGATCAGCCCAAGTCTCTTCTATGTTATGAACCCTGGGAAAGGTGTGCATTTAGTACATGGGTAAAACTATGAACTTAAATCTCCAGAACTATAGAAACATAATGCATCTGATTTCTGTCCGGTCTAGTGAATGCTGAGGGTCTGAAGGCTGTTATGAATGATGTTGCAAAGTATTGTAGCAGACAGACAACCCCCACCACATGCCATCCCTTACCCGGTGCCGCCTGCTGTGCACAGTTTTCAGGTCGGTTTGACCTTTAGACTACATTTAATTAATAATACACAAGCATTTGTATTAAAACATTCCTGATTATCATTGAAAATAAGGAGGCACAGGTAAGAGACCATTCTGGAGATTCATTGGAATTCCTTTGCAAGCCAGTAATTTCATGTCTGTTGTAAAATAATGACACACTTTGCTCATGGCTTTTAAACTACAAAGGTTTGCTTGCAATGGGTAGATAACTCTTTTTTTTTTTTTTTTTGTACATACATGCGTTGTCTATATAAATGTTTAATTGAGAACCTTTTAGGAAGTGTTGTTTTTTTTATTTTACAGGTGACAAAAATTGGTACAGAGCTGTTGTGTTAGAGGTGACAGGCAAGCATGCGCATGTAATCTATGCAGATTATGGGAACATGGAGACAGTCCCCGTCTCTAACATCCTTCCCATCACCAAGGAGCTTCTCCAGCATCCATTCCAGATCGTCAGGTGTGCTCTGGCAGGTAAGAGTACCACCTGAATTTGGTCAGATTATGCAAAGTGTCATTAATTATGGACCATATTGAGGTTTTTTTCTAACTAGAATTCTGCTATAATTTTAATCCGTTTTTTAACAGGTAACAAGGATTTTCCTTCTGTGTGGCCCCCTGATGTTTTGGAACTTTTTGGGATGCAGTTGAGCGGGGGAGTTATGTCATCTGTTCAGCACTTTAATGGGACTTCCAATTTACTAACTCTGACCCAACAATCGGGCCAAGATGAAAAATATATTAACTCTGTTATCATCAGAGCTCTGGAGAGAGGACAGAACAAGGCTAACTCAAATCTGCCCGCCGACAAGAAAAAAGACCCTAATCAGAGCCAAACGCCGGCCGTCAGCACAAATAAAGCTGCTGATCAAACTAAAACTGCAGATGTTAAGAAACGTGACCTGGAAGATGGCACAAGTCTGATACAAAGTGCCAGCTACCCTAAGAAAGAGGAAACGGGTGAGAATTTTTTATATTTAACTAATTTTGTGCCTAGTGGTTTTGCAGGACAAGTTGTCTAGGGTCTTTGCTTATGAAATTTAGATACACAGGTGCAGCACCACCTGGTATTTTTTAGCTGTAACCCAAGGGTGTTATTTGAAAGCCTTGTCATCATATCCAGAATAGTTGTCTAACATTTATGTCTGATTTCAGAAAACGCAAGAAAGGCAGTGACTACAGTGGAATGCACTAAGCCAGACAATGTTACAAGCTCAAAGGCGGGCACTGGTAGGTCTTATCGACATTTTAGATGTTGTCTTTCAAGGGATTGAGCCACTTAAGAATGCTGAAATTTCTATCAGCTGTAGTCAGTCATTTCTATTTCAAAACGTGGATGTCTTGCACGAATGGAGTGATTTATAGTTAAGGCTCTAAACCACAAATGCACTTCTAGTTATGAAAATTATTTTGTGCTTTCTTTCAGCTCCTCCCTCGTGCTGCTGTCTTGACTTAAAGCGAAAGGTCGGCAGTTGTTTACCGAAAGCTAAATTAAGCCAAGGTGGATAATTGACTTTGTGATTTATCATTTGTCTTTTTCCTCTCTTTAGATTGACCGGATTGAGGAATTGATACTCCTTCTCATAAAAAATGTCGGTGGAACCAAGTAGTCAAGATTTAAACATAGTTGTTCATCCTACCTTTTTTTATTTACACTGTTTTTTATAAAGTTTTATATAGCAGTTTAACTACTACTCAGATTTCCTGTTCCACGAGGTCAGTTTTTTGTTGATCTGAGGCCAGTTTTGTTCAGTGTCTTTACATGTAGATTTCATAATGTTGCTTTGATTTAAGAAAAAAAAAACTTGAGTTCTTTCAAAACCTTTGTCATTCTTTATGGAGTATCTTCTGTGCTTGTTTTGCATAAGCTATATAGGAAAGAGTCTTGAACTCTTTAATATCATTTACAATAGACATTAATCAGTTATGCACATTTGCATTATGTATATTTTCACATTGAAATGGTTTTAAAGTTTAAAGAAACCCAAGTTCTTAAACTAGTGTGTTTGTAAATGAAGCACTGATCACTACTCGATTACTCAATTGTGTCTGATACGTCAATATACAATATTCGTAAGTAAAGCATGAGAGCTCCTGGTCTGGTGTGAATGTGTAACGAGTTAAATTGAGGATGGTATTAGTGCGGAAATAACTAAGAGGCTAATCTCATGTTCACTCGCATCTGCGGTTTAAAGCACACGGACGCTCTGTAACTGCGGTGAGGACATCTTGTGTATTGCCTCGGTAAGACTATCACGCTTTTGAATATTGTGTTTGGACTTTTCTGTTACTGTATCATATGAAAATCAACGAAAGTTTGCTGTCTCGGTCTTAGCGTGTGCAACACAAAATGAGAGGTAATTGCTGTCACAAGATACATTGTACCAATTTAAAGTTGTTTCTGCATTGCTGTGTACTCCGTCGCGATTCAAGGCGGGCTAAACGTTGCATTGACATATTTAAGTTCATTTTTTTGTTGCTGATGCTTTAATATTAGTGCTAAGTAATATCCAAACGATATTTAAAAAAAATATTACTGTGCATTTTATTTGAGAGCTGTTTCGCTATCACATATTTGCGTTTTTACGTCTCGACTTTATTGACGTTTACAAATCCGCGTTCTTTCAGAGCCACATAGAGGTGACTCGAGTTGCGCTTTGATCCTCAAAAGCTCTTCTCATCTAACGTTACTGTCAATCCTCTGTTTCCTGAGAGCCAGAGCATTACTCAAGGATTTGCAACATCTACATAAACCTGTTTTCTGTCTACAAGCATTGTTTTAGAAGCTTGTGTCAAACAAATATATAGGGATGTTGAAGAAATCTAAATTGAGAAGCAGGTGTACTTGTCAACTCGTAGGCTACACATTGATTAGTGTTGAGAAGACTCCAAGTATGTTGAACTAATATTATTTTAATACCCGAAGATAAATATATGTTTATAAGGTTATGCGTTTTTTTGTATAGGTTGAACTGGCTGATCCAAATATTACAGAGGGGCATCTTTGGTTAACAGTTTTTCATAGATGCAATGAAAGTGTAAAATACAATTATTAGACGAATGAGGAATACATGGAATTAACAACAAGGAAGAATTTGGGAGAGGAAAGCCATTGCTTTTTCTGTCACACTGATCACACGGCTCTTTTGTCACCCTAGATGTAAGTCAATGTTATCACATGGAAGGTATGTGAGGTGCTTTGAAAGAGACAGCTAGATTATTATCAACCTCAAAGAAGTTTCTATAAAGGGAAAACGTTCTGTCTGCTTCCTGCCCTTTTTCACCGCCAGGAAATAGGCAAACATCTTATCAAGACATGGTTTAATCACATTTCTTTTTACAGCTGTAGTTCAACTTTCTAAAGTCTCTCGAGAAGTAGGGAGTCAAACCCTGATAGATTTCATCATTTGAGGTCATCAAGAGTCATTCTCTGAGGACATCATGGGTCAGAATTACTTCGATAGTCACTTCATATAATTCCAAAGCTGATAAACACATTGCACTTAACGCCTGGAACCCGACCAACCATTTTGCAGATATAACACACACACACACATACACCAATGTGGGCTCACAGACTTTAAATGTCGCTCACACGTTAAAAATAGGTTTCAACAATTTTCTTGGACATACATCACACGATTAAAAGCCTATTGGGAAACACCATATTAAATGCATAATGGATGTCTATCCGTTAATTGGATTGAAATGTGTTGGTAATTCTAGTAGTCTTCTCTTGTGCCAGGTCTCTTTTTTTTAACATTGGTTGACATGGTTCGCTGGTAGGCTCTGAAATTAAATTCTGGGACCCATGACGGTGAATAATTCCGCTCTGGTTTGGATACTTGGCATTTGTCAACAAGTGCTTAATTTAATAAAAGTTTGGCTCTTAAAGATGTGATCTTTGACCTTGGACTCTGAGAATGTGGCATGGGAGTATCATGGCTGCAGGGTGCCACTCTGGGATGAACAGTATCGTGCTGTTTTTGTGCAGTCACTAAAGTTATAGCTCCGCCTACACCTTTCTCAGAACATAGATGGGTAAATGATTTGTCAGCTGTGATGACAGTTGACTTGTGCTTGTGAATGAAGTAAATTAGAAGATATTTTGAAGATTGTGTTGGTAACCAAAAAATGGCCCTTAGCCGTTGACTTGCGTTGGTTTTGGGTCGATACAATAGAATCAAAGGGGTACCGCCTTTTGATTACCAACATTCTTCAAAATATCTTCTTTGGTGTTCTGCAGAAGTAATAAAGTCATACAGGTTTGAAATTATAAGAGGGTGAGTAAATGGTGACTTTTTTTTATTTAGAATTTTTATTTTTGGGTGAACTATTCTTTTAAGGGTGGATTTTGGGTGACCAATTTGTTTGACCAATGACCTTGATTGTCAATAACCGCTTTGTTAGTGCCCTATTATCTTCAACCCTCATAAGTGAAATTCCCCCAAATCTTTCTTTCCTAAATTTGTTTCCCTTATAATCTCTCACAGATGATTTTTTCATTGTTATCATTCTTAAACCTTGTTTGATACAATTGCTCTCTTAAAAGATTGTAATTCTCGTTTTGTTCACAATTCAGGACTCCACGATGCCTTCCAGCAGACGACTGAATCTCCTTTTTATGCTCCTGTTTGGTCAAGGTAAAGGGATGTCAACCTGAGACCCTAAAGGCCAGA
Source organism: Barbatula barbatula (assembly GCF_947034865.1). Lineage (NCBI taxonomy): Eukaryota > Metazoa > Chordata > Actinopteri > Cypriniformes > Nemacheilidae > Barbatula > Barbatula barbatula. The sequence continues at coordinate 6,945,976 of NC_136779.1, forward strand.
TTTAAATCCTGAGATACAGGTCATAGTTGGAGATTTGGTTGAAAGAGAGTGCAACCTGAAACAAAAAAAATATTTATAAACATGACAATAGAACCATTCACACTACTGTGCATATTTGTAATTTATTATCAGTAATTCATTTCAAACATTTATCATTAAAATACTCGATGACGATTTTAATGTTTTTATAGTATGTATACAGTACATACCTTTAGCACCTTTTTAGGCAAGCACAATTTTGAAGTGGGAATTTGTTTGTCTAAACCAGAAACAAGATTGTCCATCAGCTAGTAATTTCACACTTTTACATTTACATACTTGGCAGACAGTTTTATCCAAAGCAACTTACATTGTATTATACTACTATACCTGGGATCTAACCAATGGCCATGGAGTTGCTAGTGCCATTCTCTAACCACTGAGCTACAGGAAAGCTCACACACATAGTTTTGAGGGAGGCAAAGCTATTTGCTTTAACTATTATTTATATGATTTATTATTAGATTATTTCTGCATTGTTGGCTTGCTCAGACCAGGCTTCAATGGATTTTTTCTAGAGGCATGGATTTGCTGAATCAAGATGTGTTCGCCCATGAAAATAAACACTGACTTAACCCTTGTGTTCGTCAAAGTTAAATCCAAAGCCAATAAAACATGTCCTGTTCCATAGCACAACATGTCAGAGTCCACCAGCGCGAGTTTGGCATTACCCAATATGAGTTGCCCTGTCCCCAAAAGTTCATTACTAGATGACTTAAAGCATTTATGAACATGAAAATAGAAAGCATTGACATCATCTTATTTAAATGTTTCCAGTTCTTTGCATATGTACAGTGGAAGCTAATGTACATGTTTACAGAAAGTTAGTTTTTTCAGTGCATTAGCTTTGGTAACAGTATTTGGTAACATTATTGTCACCAAAACAACAGTTTTCTGTCTAATTTGGTTTGGTTTTCTTATACATTTTTTATTTTAGTTGAAAGTTATTGGTATCATACATCTACTGTGAGCTTGTCTTTGACATGTAATTTTCAGATTTCGCTGCAGGACATACACACGTGTTTAAAACACACTCCAGCCTGCTGTTTTACAGGGTTAAAGTTGAAGTACCATAGATTTATGAAAGCTTCCCATAAGACAGTGTTTTAGGGGTTAAATATAGAAACTCTTTTCTAGAATATTACAAATTAAAATGTTCTGTTAGGATTTTGTTTAAAATTACTTTATTTCAACTGGATTTTGTTGTAAATTTGGCTTATTCTGCTTAATTTAAAAAAAGATTATTTTACCTTGCAACCAGATTTCACAGGAATCTGTAACTATTTTACGAGGTGGCTTATTCATATTTTGGCGACTCTGGATTAACCAGATCTCCACCATCAATAGAACCAAACCATTTACATTTTATGACCCTTTTAATTTTTCTCTGAACGACTTAAAGGCCCCTGCCCCTCATCGCGCCGGGGTCCCACAGGTTTCTTAGGCCGACGACTGTAACCATGGCGAGGTCCTGAGAGCGGCCCTCCTCATGATGCACGAGGAGACAAAAGCACATGAACTGTGTGATTCTCCGTAGGAGGGTACTTTCCTCTCCTCCTTGCTTCGGGGTGTTCACATGGCCCCTGACTCTCAATCAGCGAATGTATGCGTGAGACAGCACGTCGGTCAGACTCCTGCTCACTCGAGCGGGAAACACAAGCCTGTTATGGGACAGATCGACTCTTCTCTTGACGTCCAGTGGGCGTTGCTGGAATGCAGATTGCTGTGAATTATCCCCCTTCGAAGGATGTTTAGCACCAGCCGCCTGTCAAGGGGAGCAGGTTCCATACGAAGCCCTGTCTTGGGGGCAGGGGGTCAACTCTGTTATCTAGGATCTGGGCTAAAATGACTCATTTGTGTAGCCTGTTGTTGACATTGACTGTGGCTGAAGGAACCGCAGGGACACTCTAAGAAAAACACGGTCAGGTCATATTTAACCCCCCCAAAAATAAACATAAACAAGAAGTTATATTACGCATTAAAAATCTACTTAGAGCAATAAAAGCTTTTTAATATTATATAAAAATGTATAGTATAGTACATTACAGTACAGAACAGTACAATATAATATATACAATAAATACAAGACATTACATCAATTATTATATACTATCTAAATATTACATAATCATTCTTTTATTACAGTAATGAAAAATAGGATGTGTTTATTTATTATAAAATAATGCCACAATTAAAAAAATGTGTCCAGTGTAATCCTTATAGTCCTTACAGTATTTAAAAAGTCATCATCAGTGTTTTTGCACAATGTATTTTTCGCCTTTTCTATTTTGTGCATGTGTGTACATGCAGTTATGAGGGTATACTGTTGCATGAATTATTCTTACAGTGCTTTCTCTTTCTCTTTACAGTTTGGTCTATTTTTGCTGTGCATGAGATTCAGACGGATCATGAAACCATTATGAAGATCAATGCTGCTGGAGAAAGTGAGCGAATGCAAAATATTTTTGTGTTTCTGTGAATAATATTGTCACTCTCACAGGATCAATACAAAGCAGCACGGTAGTGATGATGTACACCAAAGTATGTAAAATGGTTATCTGTGAGTAGAATCACTGATCAATGTCTATACAAGTGTCGGAGATGTCTGTTTGTGTGTGAAGAAAAACCTGTGTTTGTATGCTTCTGCAGACGGTGGGATGTCATGCCGCTTGTATCTAATTATTGTCATTATGACAGACGGCGGGTTGTAACATGACAGCTACATGGATAATAATTTAGCTGGTTGACTAGCACAAACTTGTGTAATGTGTATTTGAGTATTTGTCTGTGTTAGAACATGCCACAAACGACAACTGAGCCCTTTACGTGTGTCAAACACAGGCCAGTGTTTTTCAGTTCACTGCAGTGTTGTGTTTAATGAAGTGTATGGGTTAATCCTATTATGCATGACTTTTGTGTGCTGATACATCAGTGTCCATGGTGCGATCAGTAGCCATTGCTGGAATTCAGATTATGTTTAGCTCTTGTGTTTTTTCTTTTGTGTGTGTGGTTAGTGATGCAGTGCTCGGCAGCCATGGATATTCTTTTTGTGATGGATGGCTCATACAGCGTTGGGAAGGGAGGATTTGAACGATCACGGCACTACATGTTAAAGCTGTGCGAGGCTCTTGACATCAACACAGATAAGGTAAGGACATGCCTAATCAAATGTATATTTAAGGTCCAATGCGTAATATTTTGCAAGATCTATTGACAGAAATGCAATGTAATATACATAACTTTATCTTCAGATGTGTATAAAGACCTTACGTAATGAAGCATTATGTTTTTATTACCTTAGAATCAGCTAGTATCATCTACGAGTACGTAGAGCGCGGGTCCCTTTACATGGAATGCGTCATGTTGTTTCTACATCTTTGTCCTCTGTCAGCTGCCGTAGTGCTTCGAATGGGAGTGGAGTGAGCCATTGGTTGCAATTTGCAATCTCACCACAAGATGCTGCTAAATTTCATACAATGGACCGTAGAAATTTTACTCACACTTTGTCCTATCAAAACTTAACTCATTGTTGGAGGAGCTATCCTTTTATTGTTTGGAAGACTATAATGCAGATCAATTAAACTGTGTCCTTCTCCTGTTTTTGGTGTGTTTTTGACTAGGTGAAAGTTGGTGTGGTTCAGTATGGCTCCACACCCAAACTGGAGATCAGTCTAGACTCCTACAACAACAAGAAAGACCTGAAGAAGCGGATGAAGAATATCCACTATAGGTACAGAGATTAATGCGACTGTGTGTGTCTGTTTATTCATCAGCACTTCCTTTTAGAGGCATCTTGGACCGTTTTTTTATTTCAGCATTGAGAGCAAGTCATCACAAGACACGGGAACCTGTGTTTACACTGTACACCTTTTACAAGCGTGTGCATGTGTATCTCAGCAGTGTGTTCTGTTTGATAGATGGTTTGGTGAGGTTGATTTAATGTTTTTTTGTGGTGAAGGGTGCACACGGTTCTAAAATGACTAGTAGCAGATTTACGTTATGAGCTTGCAGCTGGTCGGAACTTCATCACCCGACGAAAACATCACCACTTGTCTGTCCAGTTGAACAGCTGTGAGTGTAAATGATGGAGAGGAGCTCGGCTTTACACATGCTTTCTCCTCCACCAGTGTTCAGTCCATATCTCTGCAGGATAGAGGAGATTATGTGCTTTAGCACAGGATAAATAAGCTTTGTTAGTAGCTGACTATACAAAATGTAGTTGTTGAATTGTTGCTTGGGCAAATCACATTGTTTGAAATATTGTAGGCAGGCTCTGACAATACATCATTTCTTTTTAAATATTTGCATTACCAGTCTGACGTCTGGAAACACTGATTTATATTTCTTGTGATCTTGTTAATGTTTTGTCTAATGGCTTAAATGGTTAAAGTTAGATTTGTGCATTCATTGTTTCTATAAAGAAATTGCATTAGAAAGATCTTGTAGAAACCTAATAATGTTGAGTTGGTTTATGTTTCATAAGCGATGCATTAAGGACACATTGAAGGTAAGGAAACTGAAGAATTTTTTGTTGCTTAAAGGAATAGTTCACCCAAAAATGGTTCCCATTTTTTTTCATAGTATGGTCAAGTCAATAGGGACCCTTTTTGGGTGAACTATTCCTTTAAGACCCTTATAGACCCTTGTCTTGAAACTGCTCTAATTAAATCAATATAAGATTAGACAGAGTCGGTTTGTTGTCAAAGTTTTGTTTTTAGTTTTATTGTAGTTTTATAAATATTTTGAATAAGCTTTCATTTTTATATTCTGGATGTTAATAAAAATTGTAGCTATTTTGATTTGTGCTTTTGTCATTTTATATGTGTTTTTGTTTTTCATGTAAATGTAATTTTTAGCAATTTTTAGTGCTTTTTTTTATTATATATATATATATATATTTATTTATAAGTAATCTTTAATAACCTTGGTGGAACCTGTCTGTGTGCGTTCTCTAGCTAACACGTTCATTCAAAGTACTGTATACTTTATAGAACCCATAACATAATGCTAACACATTGAAAACCAAAACTGAATCTGTGTCTATATAATTTCCTGTCTCTGTCTTGTTCAGAGGTGGCAGCACACAGACAGGTCTGGCTCTCAAGTTCGTTGTGAGGAAGGGATTTTCCGGCGTAAGTAATTCCACAGTGCCACGCGTCGCCATCCTTTTATCCGACGGAAATTCCCAGGGTGCCGTGCAGCTGGCAGCCTCAGAGCTTAAGCAGTCTGGAGTGGTTCTGTTTGGGGTGGGCATACGTTACCCAAGGTAAGACACAATGTCTCCATGAACACAGCTGGGAATGTTTTTATTTTATTTTGTGCGGATTACTGATTTGGATCTAGTTTGGATGAATGATGCAGCTCAGAGCTCTTTTAGCACCATGCTTTTGTATCTCTATGCATATCACTAATATTGTACTGCAGCGTGTGTTGTAGAATATGCAGGTAAATATGCCCTGTAACTGTGTGTAAATGGGGAAACATTAACATTCCTCTTCTCATCATTTTTACCTTGAGGTGGGAAGAGCTTCGTGACCTGGCCAGCAATCCATCTGATGGTCACGTGTTCTTTGCGGAGCACTTTAGCGACGCTGTGAATGGATTGCTCACCGCCCTCACCACCGCATCATTCTGCACCGCCATTCCTGCAGGTAAAAGCCTCACCTGAGGTTCTATCCACAGCTTCTGTGAGGTGAATCTGAGCTGTGATGTTTGTGTCGACAGGGTGTGAGGTGGAGTCATATCCATGTGTGCAGAAAACCCTGGAAACAGTCAGAGAGCTCCAGGGTAACTTCATGTGCTGGAAAGGGTCCAAAGGATACTCACCATATACCTCACTCTGCCCTCATTACAGGTAAATGCATGTGAGAGGTTTTGAGTACCTCACAGTAAAGAAGAACTTGTGCTGTGAAGCGATTTACATTTATAATCTAATTAATCACATGATGTGGCGATTAATTAATCTAATTAATTGCAAATAAATCACACATCACATTTGAAGCCAAAATAGCATTTAAAGCCATTGCATAAAAATACAGAAAGTAGCTTCAGATGTTCAGAAGCTTAAACGGCCATGATTTTGTTTTTTGGAAGCTGAAATATTATTTGTACACAATTAAAGTCCAAAACTGTTTGGTTACCAACATTCTGAAGAAATATCTTAATTTTCCTCAAAGAAAAAGTCATTCAGGTTTGAATCAAAATGAGGGAAAGTAAATGAAAATAAGCCATATCGCCAATTCATTAGAAGTATAAATATTTAACTTTTTTTTATTTCAATACTGTTTCAATTCTTTGAAGAATCAAAAACTGCCTGTAGGTGGCGGTAAATATCATTGGTTCATTGGATTCACTGAATTGGTCAAGTGATCAGGGTATTGGTTCATTGATTCACCCAGTTCATTCATTCACTCAAGAAATGTATTCATTATGAAACTAAACCACGCTGTGTGTTCCTCAGAGATGCACAACACTCCTGTTGTCTAAAATCTACATGACATTTGCACTCACAGTTTTTTGGACTGAAATAGCCAGGACTGTATGATATTGCGCTTGTGTGATTGCATAACCAAATACATTTGAGACAAAAGCTCAGATCAGGATAATCTTTCATTTTAAGCTCTTTCTTACAGTATTCTGTATGTTATATCACACAGTTGTTGCCAATCAACTATGAAATGTAAAATGACACAATTATGTCTGGGGCGGGCGGTTGCGTTAAATGCGTAAAACATTTGGATCGCATTCATTTTCCATAACACATTCATTATAATTAACCATTAAATGCACAGCTCTAAAGTGTGTATGAATTGCCTAGAAACATCTTGTCTAACATGAAACTGGTTTCACTTGTGTGTATACAGGTATAATAGAGTTTACAAGGAGCACCCTGTGGTCTGTCACCGAACAATATGTCCAGGTAAATCTCATCCCATTAGATTACTGCAGTGATTTCATGTTTTGAAATAATAAATATTACTGATAATCTCGTCTCTCTTTAGACCCCTGCGACTCACAGCCCTGTCAGAACGGAGGGAAGTGTATTTCCGAGGGCCGCGAGAAATACCGCTGTGAATGCCCCGCGGGCTACGGCAGTGACCCCAACTGTGGTGAGTTAAAATTCATGTGCCCAGCTTCCTATAAACTGCTGTCTCACGTTTACTACGTGATGTGTGTGTCTGGATTGTGTGTTTCTCGGATGTTAAATTCAGCATGTGGTTTTACGTTACACCGGGGCTCAGCTTTCAACCTAGGTCATGGTTGACCGAAACATACTTAGATCCCTCATAGGTATTTTTCCTTCTGATGGAATAGACAGTTTAATTTTGGTATTAAAATCACTTGTTTCCTGTTTAGAGGAAAAAACTGAAAGAAACCTTATTGTCTTGGGCAGTGATATGGAACCAATCCTGTAATCTAGTACTGTAGCGAAGTAAAGCTGCTTTTGAGGTTTTTAGTTCTAACTTTTCCCACCACCCTGTCCAAAGACATCCTTTAACCAGAGCTGAATAGACAGCTTCACGTGGACACACGTGCTGACCCGTGAACTTCTGGTCTGTGTTTGGTTATAATGTTTGGTATTCACTTATTTATGTTAATATATTATTGTATATTAATTATATTAAATTACATTTAAACAATTCAACAGTTGATTCTTTGCGGATGTCCATCGAGCCACATAACATAGGTTTGTTGTTGCCCCTGAACCAATCTATAGACGAGGCTATATTAGTCCTTGACTAATGCCCTGGACTGCTGGGGGCTTCCAAAGCCCCAGGCCAACAGCCCGAGACATTTTTAGGTACTTTACTGAGACTTTACTGTCTTGTTTCTTAACAACACATTTCTAAACTCACATTTTAGTATTTTAGAATTTAAAGGAAATTTAGAAATTGACTGATTTTAATCTTTGATGTGGCTTTACTGAGTCTATAATAATGATATTAAAGTTATGTTTTCACAGAATGTTCTTTACATTTTATATATAATGATTTTGTGTCACTATCTATGTTGGATTGTCAACCAGATATTGTCATATGTGTACTAACATATCAATATCACGATTATTGTCAATACCAGTGCCAAATTCAAAATTGACTTTAAAGGGATAGTTCACCCAAAAAACTTTTTATCTGTTATCATTTACTTTACCCTCTTACAAACCTTTTTCAGCAGAACACAAAAGAAGATATTTTGAAGAACGTTGGTAACCGAACGACGGCAATACCCGTTCACTAAAACCACAAAGCCAATGCAAGTGAATGGATACCTCTGTTGTCAGTTACTAACATTCTACAAAAAAATGTCTTCATACTGTGGACGTTTGAAATAACAAGAGGGTGGATAAATGATGACACCATTTTAATTTTTGGGTGATCGATCCCTTTAAGGGGCTATTTTTGGTCGTTTAATGTTAGCCTACTAAGCCAAGTGTTTCTTAATATTTTTTACCTAAATCTGTAACACATACATTTAGAACAGGGTTGTGTAATGAGATTCAGAGATGATAGATGTCAACAGTCCCCCTTACTTCTATTATAACGTTGACATTGAATTCTGGAGCCAATCGGAACGTGATGACACATCTAACCTCCTCCCATCACTCAATGTGAATAACAGGAAGAGTTTAGATCAGATGACCTCACTTACCTCCAGCGTGGAAGACAGACCTTTTTGTTTGTTTATGCTGCGCTTTTTGTGTGTAAATGGGAGTAAAGATGGTATGGAATGAAATCTCCTGACTCACGTGATACAATCTTTGATCTTCAAAACAAACAGGAGGTGGAATGTTAGCATGTTCTTTTGTCATTCAACACGGCTCTTAATCCCCATCTTCTCTTCCAGCTCCCGTTCTGAGCTTCGACTGCTCCGTGGACGTTCTCTTCCTGGTGGAGGGCTCCGCAGCTCTCACACTTGAGGGCTTTTTGCGGTTCAAGTCCTTCCTCAAGCGCTTCATGCAGGCCGTGCTGAGTTCCGACACCCCAGTGAAGATGGGTGTGGCCCAGTACGGCAGTGACGTGAAGATGGAGGTTAAAATCGGAGAGCACAGAGACCCAGCGAAGCTGATCCAGGCCGTCGAGGGTATGCAGCACCGAGGTGGACAAGCCAAGACCGGAAATGCTCTTCAATACATCACACGGCACGGTTTTCAAAGCTCGCCCATCTTCGCCGACGTCCAGGACGACCTGCCGCGAGTGGTCGTGCTGCTCACGGGAACGCCGTCGGTGGACCCCGTGGTGGAGCCGGGGAAGTACGCCCGAGACAGAGAGATCTTCATCATCGGCGTGGCACCAGAAGGGATGCGGACTGAGATAAACAACATCACAGGGAACCCTCAGCGCACCATCATGTATCAGTCACCGGATAAACTGAGCACTAAGATCCCAGAACTCAGAGCCAAAATTTGCAGCGTGGACAACCAGGGTAAATATCTGCTGTTTGTTGGAAATTTGTCTCAAATTTGACATTTCCGTTGTCATATTCAATCTTTTTGTCTAAAAACAGGTTGTTTGGGTCAAGCGTTGGATCTTGTCTTCGTGCTGGACGCCTCCAGCGGTGTGGGCAAAGACAATTTCGTCCACCTTCAAGACTTTGTACGAAGCACCTCTGTGCAGTTTGACGTCAATCGGGACTTGGCTCAAGTTGGGCTGGTGGGCTACGGAAGGAGACCTGTTACGGTTTTTGACCTGGACAAATATGATTCGGGCTCCGCTGTGCTGAGGGCAGCGGGAGATGCGTCGTATCTGGGCGGGAAGGCTTCAACTGGCTCCGCCCTGCTTCATGTCCACTCCCACAGCCTGACGGTGGGGAAGGGGGCACGGCCGGGAGTCAACAAGGTCGTGGTGGTGTTGACCGACGGAACGGGGGCAGAGGATGCTGCAGTTCCCGCCCAGAAGATCCGTGATGACGGTGTGTCTGTGTTTCTGATTGGCATCGGGGACACACAGCATGAGGTTCTCCTCCGCATCGCTGGCTCGGAAGATCACATAATCTCTGTGCCTTCCTACGATGACTTAAAATATTCAGAGGATGTGCTGGTGCAGATGGTGTGCACAGGTGAGGCAGGATGAGCTCAGATATTTTGAGACATAAATATTTAACAGAAACTCTGAGATTGTAATTGTTTTGTGTGATTCTGTCTTTCTCTACAGATGTAAAGAAACCGGTTAATCTGTGCAGTCCAAACCCCTGTAAGAATGACGGCGTCTGTCTACAGTCCAACGGCAGCTATCGCTGTGAATGCCAGGGATGGAAAGGCCCCCACTGTGAAACACGTCAGTATCTATAACTATTAAAGAGTGCATTATTTTCTTTAAGTAAATACACATGTACAGTACAAGGTCAGATAAGTGTATTGGATTTCTTTTTCTACAACTTTCGTAGTTTTGCTCAGTGTTATAAAAGCAAGCTTTTAGAGTTAATTGTGTATCATACTGTGGGTATCACTGCTGTTTTAACACGTAAAATCATCAGTATTTTCATATTTTTATGTAAAAAACATTTAAAAGTTAACAATTAAAATTATTGAATTATTCTTAACAAACTATTTTGTACCCTGTTGGCATGTTGTCTTTCCAGAATACAAATACATTTTGTTAGATTAACCCTCACACAATATTCACAATGTCCTCTTTGATAAATGGGTGAAATTTTGCTTCTCTATTATTTCGATGTTGTTTAAATATACTTATTTTACTTCAAGAGTAAAAAACTTTTTTGATAGTTCACTTAACATATTTTACAATTTATAAGTAACTTTGCAACAGTCTGTAAAGCATTAGTAGACCGTCTCTCTAATATCTCTAATAACACTTTCCGTGATAGTACCGAAAAACTAGCAATTCCTTGTCAACTTGTTCTCCTAACCTTAGAGTGGGCTATCAAAATAAAGTATTACTCCGATTTGATTATGAATGCATGTATGTTTATTTTAGTACACGTGTATTTTTCTGTCAGGAATCAGAGAGCAGCCGTCCAGAGGAGATCTCCCCAAACCTGCAGCTCTGAGGCGCCGCCTGCACAAGAGCGAGACAGAGCTACTGCAACGCTATCGAGCGCATCGCAGGAGACACATATCCAGAACACAGTACACATAAGCAGATCAATGTACACGTACATGTCTAACATATAACCAGAGCCAAAGTTCAGTAATACAAGTACTTCTCTGTGAAAATTGCAAAAGCGTGACAAACAGGACAACATCACTGCAGCTAAGGAAGATCCAACACTAACAGTGTTCGTTCTCTTAACCCAGTGATTTTTTTTAAAGGAAGAAGACACCAGTTATCCTTTCATTTCATTGTCAAACGACATTAAGGGTCCGGTAACCAGAAAACCAGAGGATTGTGTTAGATGGAGTATTGGAGATCCTTAACGAACATGTTTTCTATCTGTTTTACGGTCTGTTTTGTTTGGAAAGCTTTGTTTTACAGTAAGCTTCTTTAAGAGGCTCATTCGTCATATTTATTTTGTTTTCTCAGTGGTTTAGCCTACTGTTACACTATTTTTTCATAAACCTAGAATTTTTTTGTGAATCCTTACCAGTATTTCTGTTTTGGTGCCACCTACTGGAAAAACTACTGCAGTTACGTTTGTAGGTTTCAAGGTTTGTCTAGTTGCAACATTTATTATACTTAGTACAAACTTTTATTTGAATAAAAAGTGCATGTTTCAGCTAGCATACAACAACACCGAACAGATATGTAATATATATTCACATCTTGGCTACCAGCATACATGAACCAAGCTACAATGTACCACATGTATCAGATGTACCAAATGGGTTTTCATCGTGATTTAAACAAATTGTGATTTTCAATGCTCTTTTTCGTCTCTTCTCAATAATGTGCCCATCCATGTGTTATACAAAATGTTTCAATAAATCCCTTTCCGGTTTCTTACATAAACGTGACTACAATAAAAACAGTTGTCGTCCAGTGGCATTCTCTGGCAGGGTAACATAGTCGGGGACCAAAAAAACATATTGTCAGCAACAAAAAAATTGTTGGATCAGCTGCCTGCAAGCACAGCATCTCAGCCCCGGAGAAGCAGATATGAGGGGAGGTGTGGCTTCAGAGGCGGAGCCTGCAGGTTATTGGGCACACCCTCTCTCCCTCTTTGCCTCAAGCATTTGCCTTAGCAGTCCTTTGAGCTTTGGCTAAAAAGTCCATTTGATCTTTCTATTCCAATCCACTAAGTTGCAGATTTTTTCTCCCATTCCTGCACATAAAGAATATAAAAAAGAAATGTGTATTTTAGATCATATAACTGTTGTGAAAACATGTAAAGAAATATAATGACATAACTACTATGGGACAGTGATGGTATCAGATGGTTATGGTTTATACTATAATTCACCATGCTACAGTGTCGAATACTGTAGTGTAGGCTACTTCGAAAAATACCACAAAATGACCATGGTACATCTGAAGACATATACTTTTCTTAAAATCTAGAGCAAAGATCTTAGTTCAAGAGAATGGATGCTTGAGTGGATTGTAACCTTGGCTTTCTGCAGAACGTTTCCTTTGCTGGATGCCATGATGGACGGGGGTCTGTTCTTCAACACTGTGGCAGAGTTGACAGGTGAATCTCCATTGTTGATGGTGATATTTGGAGCAGGGGAGGGAACAGGTGCTGTCTTAGGCTATAATATACAACATACAACACAAATGAGCTTGAGTGGTTGATGCAGAGTACAGATACCTTACACTATCTTGAACCAAAGACCTAACTATTATCAAGTGTGCAAACTAGTAGGCTTAAACCAAGAAGTTGCTTATTAAAGGAACAGTTCACCCAAAAATATAAATTCATTTACTAAGACTCAAGTTGTTCCAAATGTGTATACGTTTCTATGTTATGATGAACACAGAGAAAGAAGAATGCTTGAAACCAAACAGTTCTCGGCCACCATTGACTACCATAGTAGGAGAAATGTCAATAGTAGTGAAAAGTGCCCCAGAACTGTTTGCTTTCCTACATTGTTCAAAATATCTTCTTTTGTGTTCAACAGAACAAAGACATTTATGAGGCAAGGTTATGTTCAATGGTGGTCATATTGGTCTGTTTGGTCACAAGCATTCCTCCAAATAGACATTCTGATGGCAAAGACATTTATACATACTGTATGTGGAACAACTCGAGGGTGAGTAAATGAAGACTTATTATTAAAATGTTTGGGTGAAGTGTTCCTTGAAGCCCATAAAAAGAACCTGTGGTCAGTACTGTAAACTTACTGTTGGAGTTTCCAGTAGACTGCTATCTACGGTGGTGCCCAATGTAAAGGGTCCAGCTTCCACTTTTCTCAAATTCTCCTTTACTTCCATCAATCGAAGCTCAACCTCCACCCGCCGGCGCTCCGCCTCAGGACAAGTCTCCTCCATTTGCTTCAGACGTGCCTCCAAAGAAGCTTGCTGGGTGGAGTCTACGTGAGCAAGCATTTAAAGAATTGATATTTATTTAGATTATCACACGACTGTTTGCTTTACCCAAACATTTTAAACAACATTAAACAGTTCAGCATGGCCACTAGGGGGCGCTTCAGCACCTTGACAGGAGTTCAGTTCTTCTTTCACCTCCCGTCTGTCCTTTCTCAATGCAGCGAGAGTGTTTTTAACCTCATCTCTCTCTCTCTCCAGTCGGTCCCTCTCGTCTGTGTATCGCCGGACATCAGCCTCCGTCCTGTTCTTCCCTAACTTCACCTCCACTGACCCCGGGCCTGCTTAACAAGATGAAATATGCACAATCGTAAGATAAGGATCCACTATCACATCACAAACAACAGTGTTATAAATAAATAAAAGGTCGTCGATCTGTTAGGAAGTTTTGAAGCTCTCACCCGCTGCAGAGAATTTGAGTTTGTCTAGTAGTCTGTCCGCACTGGCTGCTCTTTTTCTGGAGTTGGGTGAACTCTGGGTCGTATGTGAAGATGTTTGGAGCTGGGATGGCAGTGTGGAGGATGAGTTTTTTTTCAGGCCACCATGACTGATTTGTGTCTGGATGTGCAGATTTGTGGGTGAGGTGGCATTGGCGAGTACTGTGGGATCGACCGGTGGATGATCGGGACGCTCTGGGCTGCTTAGTGATGAGTCTTTGTTTTCAGGCTGTTTTAGATGAAAATCATTCATTATAATTATTATTATGCAACCAAATTCATGTGAAGCGTGACTCAGTCTAAGTATCTAAAATTGTCAAATACATTTTTTTGGGCTGTATAATTCATATGCACCTTATTGGCAGGGTGTGGAGGCTCCTCCTGTGAAACAGCCGATGGGCAGGACTCCGTCTGGGGTGACACTCCGCCCGAGCTCGTGTGCAGGAAGGAGCGAACCGGGATCAGATCCAGATAAATTCTGTCCTTCTCGTTCTGCTCTGCGTTCGCCGTAAGCTCAAAGCTGCTTTCCTGATCCTCATGAACCTCCTGCAGCCGGACAGATTGAAAACATTATTAAAAACTCAAGGTTAGAAAAGTCAACACTGTCATACCAATGACTTCCTTTTCCTATATTATTTCTGGCAGATTGCTTAAGTGAAGTTCCTGCTCTGAAAAAACACAGCTGTGTGCGGGGTGGGACGTTTTTGTTTTACCCACCTCTTGCTCATTATCTATGGAAGCCACGTCATCGTATATGTCATCGCAGGTTTGAGGGTCTGATGGAGGGCTGTCTGTATACGTGTTGGGCTCTGAGTACCTCCTCTGCATCAGACTGAGAGCAACACACACACCTCAATACATCTTGCAAACTATATTAAGCCTTTATGCATTAGGTACATTTTTTCAGATCAACAGGAAGTGACGTACTACATGGATGTCCTGGCAGCATTGACAATACTGGATACTCTCTCGGAGTTCACATAGTCGTATGTGAGGTCTTCCGGGTCTGTTTTGGTGCCCGTCTGAGAAAGAATGAGCCCCAGCCAGTGGCCCATATCGGCAGAAGATTTAGCCTGGGAAAGAGAATTACTTATAATCAGAGGTGTCGTGCTTGTTTTTAAGGGAAATAAAACCTGGCCCACTGGGTGCCTTTGCTGAGATCAGACATGACCAAATCGTTTATTTGTAAATATAAAATGTTGTAGTCTAGTGGTGCAATTTTTCTTAAGCCATTATCGCCATTATCATACCGTATTATTGCCTGTAGATGGCAGTCACGACTAGGTTTCTATTGAGCTAGCTACCACTGAGAAGTTACCACTTTTGTTTCTTTGGCTTTTGTTTATTGAGAAATATTTTTACTGACAACAGAGACTAAACAACTCAAGACTGAAAATAGGAAATCATCTGTTTATCTGTCTACACAGTATAGCTTATGATTCATGGGGATGTTGATACTTTCAGCCTCATTAACTCAAATTCTACTCACTTCAAGGGTTGCGAGCTCTTCTCCCTCCATCTGGATGCGGAATGAGTAGAGATGCTCAGGGCTTGAGTCCGGCAGCACCATGCACCCCTCCAGAGGCACCGGCTGCTGGGCTACTTTGGTCTTGTACTTGTCATTGTAGATCCAAAGCTGTCTGTTCTGTATTGAGCACCATCGGTTTTTCCACTGCAGGTTCACCAGAACATTAAGATAACCTGTAACAGAGACGGAGAGATTAAAGTGGAGATATTCTTTTCAACTGACGATTCATCTGGAAATGCAAAGATGCTATTTATTGACTACCTGATGTATCCAGTGTCTTCTCTGGGCTCTCCAAAGAGGAAACCTTCTTTTTCGCGATGTTCATTAAGTTACTTAACTTGCCATATTTCTTCTTAACTAAGGATTTATTTACAAAAAATAAGTATTAGTTGATAAAACGTTGATGGCATGATTGTACATTTTAAGAGTTGTGTATAAAAACAATTGAGGGCAACATGTGTAGTGTAAATGAATGAGTGGTCTCACCGTCTCTGTTCTCCAGGTTCTCGGCATGACTGTCTGTGCTGCTTCCGCTCTCTGATGCCACCGAGTACCTCTCACTATGTTCACCCTGATAAAAAAACACTTTTCACCTCTGATGCTAAGTTATTTATCACTTTTGTTAAAAACACGTCATACCTTAGTGCACATGAGTTTCGGGGAGTCAGTTAATTCAGATCCTGCTGTGTTTTTAGGACTGATTTCCTGAATCACCTGATAAAAACAGAATGAGGATGTAAATGCAGAAAAGGTGTGACTGCAGAAACCAGGCACAGATAACATCTGTATGGGTTCATGTCTCTCACCTTCAGCCACTGTTCAGCCTGATCTTTGCTTTGCAGTCCCAGGACGATGGCTTCTCCACCCAGCGGTGTGATTTTTAACTTGTGTTCTTTCCGCTTTGTTTGTTTCTCTTTGTAGATGACACTGCAGCCCATTAGACTGATATCCAGAAGCGGCGTCTGATCCTTTGAGCTTTTGTAGCACTGCATATAGTAGTATAAAATACATTTGCTGTTTTTTCAGAGGTGGGAAATGGGTGTCACTCATAAGGATGAAGCAATAACGGCACTTACCAAAAGACGATGTTCACGAATGACGCACAGCTGTTTGGCCCACTGGCCGAGCCACTTCTTTCTCCAGAGGAAGGCACAGATACGGGCGTCCTTCATTAGCTCGATGGACGCCTCTGTGGATGGCCACTGGTGCTGCGCCGTGGACTTTCCCTTCGTCACTTCCTCCTCATCGTACGATTCGTATGAACTGCTCACTGCCTCTATATCTTCTGCATGAAGTATGACATGAGTCAGAAAATGGGAAGATGATAATCAGCGTTGCTTGTTGAACTGCATGTGATTTTGAATAGCACCAAAATATTCACACATTCCAAGATCTGATTTCCAGACATTTACTTCTCAGTTCAACATTGCAACATTGGATATTTAGAAGAAATAGTACACCCTTTCCCTCTTTCCACACCCATATGACACAAGATTAAATTGGCAGCAAACAAAACTCTAAACATTACAATGTCATAAACGGTAAAACAGCTATTCTGCACTACATTCTAAGACCTTTTTATTTCCTACTACTTTAAAGGGTTCATATGGCACAAATACGTGTTTGTCTGTGTCTTTGTGTTATAAGTGTGTGTTTTAAGTTGCCCATAAATGTATTAGACATGTAAAATGTATTAGACATGTAAAGTGTCGGAAACAAAAGATGCATTTTATCAAAAATTCCTGAAACGCCTCTTGTAACCACACCCCAACAAATCTACGTCAGTTCGTGGTATAGTTTGACTAAGACCGCCAAAATGTATGCGCACGTAAGGTGGCCGTGCCTGTAAGTACAATTGCTTTGGAACCTGATGTTCAAAATATGGTAAGAGGCTTTAATATTATATTAATATAACAAACTTAATATTGGTTTAAGCCTTGTCAAATTACCCCTTTAATAAACGTATGTTCTTCGCATCCTGAGAAGCTTCAAGAGAATAAACCCTCATTCATTAAATAAAAAAAGCATACGGGTTCGGAATGGATTTTTGGGTGAACCATTTTTTTGTTGGACTCTTTTAAGACTTTTCAGGAATTTTGAAGTAAACCGCACCTGACTTCTCAAAAAAGGTTTAGTCCGGATAAAGATCTTTGAATCCTTGATTAAAAAATAAGCAAGAAAAAAAAAAACAAGGGGAAACACAAAACTGTTTAAGAGGAGATACATAGAAAAATAAGAACAGAACGTGATTTTATATGTGAAGCCTATAAAGCAGTAAGCACATGCAAAGTAGTGATCTCAAGCTTGGACAATTGAACACTGAGGTTTCTGATGAATGTGTTCTAGAGCCATGCAATGAAGTTAATGTCGTTTGTTTGTTTTCTCTCATAAAGAGAGAAAAGAGAGATAGATACCCCAAAAGATCACGGGATAGTTCACATTGTTCGAAGCGTCGACACGATTCCTGGCACCTGTGATGATGGCAAAGCAGCCAAAATCTACAAAAACACAGGAGGAGAATAAGAGAGGAATTGCAGAAAGGGAGGAAGAGAAAAAAATGAAGGTGAAAAGCTTCAGACAGTGAAACTAAACAATGAAACAGGAAAGCATTTAGGTTTTGAGTTCCAATGTAATGTGAGGCATCACAGAATTCCACATAAACCATGTGCATCATTTGTGCAGTCACTATTTCGTATCACAGCTGTGTCATAACGCCACTGTATGATTTGACCAGAAACAGACGTCATGTGAAGCAAATGATTGTGAATGATAGTCCTCTCACTAGGCTGAACTCTGTAACCCCAGCCAAATGCCCAATCAATGTTGGCCCCATTTCCTCGGCTCACGCTCAA
Source organism: Barbatula barbatula (assembly GCF_947034865.1). Classification (NCBI taxonomy): domain Eukaryota; kingdom Metazoa; phylum Chordata; class Actinopteri; order Cypriniformes; family Nemacheilidae; genus Barbatula; species Barbatula barbatula. The sequence continues at coordinate 6,964,271 of NC_136779.1, forward strand.
TGTGCTGTCACTGTATGTCCAGAGCCAGATGACCGGTTATTGTTAAACAAAGAGCATCACTGTTCTGTTTTCTCTGCCTGCAGGCTTCTGTGCCACAGTAAAGCTGGGAGGGGATGTCCGAAAGCTGGGGCCCAAATTTAGAGATAGTGGTGCTCGATTGTATGAGGTAGATTGCAGTGGCATAGCGGCTGAGCTATAGATGGTTTCATTGGGTGCAATGAAAGTTAACTTCCGGTCTGTGTTTGGTTATAATATAACAATTGATTTTATATTTAATTTGTATGCTTATTAATTCATATTCATATTGTATATCGATTGCATTAAATTAAATAGATACTACTCGACAGTTATAGATTCTTTGCAGAGGAACTCAAGGAAATTTCATTTGGCCGGGGTTTACAGAGAGTGACAGAAACTAAGCAAGTATGACTAAATTTCCTGTTGCTACTCAAATGCGGTTATACAGTAAAACAAATGCTGGTTTTATTACCATGTAAAATACTCACATTTTATCTAGTTAAGACACGTTTTAGATACATTTTGGCCTTTGCATGTATTACAAATGACATATGATGCAATAGGGGCCGTACCATTGATGGTGGAGTCATAGGGTTGAGCTTCTTCATAGTAGCCTTCGGTGTCTAAAGACGCTGGAGCAGGAGTGGGTGGAAGAGGAAAGGGTTCCCTCCCGATGTTGCTCTGAGTGATAAAGAACAAGAGATATGATCGTCATGTCAAGTTTAATATATTACAATGCTATTTTTTGCAGCGCTGCAAAGATCAGGCTAAAACTTCATTGAAATGCATGCTGGTCTTTTCAGAAGGAAATAATTCACCAAACATGGTAACCAAACATCACTGGCCCCATTTGACTTCCATTGTATGGACACAAAATCTAATTTCTCAAAATATAACAGAAGGAAGAATCAAATAGAGGTTTTAAATGACATGATGGTGAATAAATGACAAACATATACATAAAGATACACTGAAGCTCCGCTGAACGTCTCTAAATGATGAAGTCTACCATCCATGCACCTGTCTTTTTTTTGTGCTCTTCTCTTTCTGACCGGTGGGGGATTCTTCCCCGAAACTGATCTGTCCCTGACCTCAGCCCTGCTGGGCTAGAAAATGGAATTCCACACGTGTTTGCCTGCAGGAGTAATGCTTTTAAAAGGGTGTGGAGCTACTATGAGGTTTCCCAAATCAGCCGTTTCATATCATTACTAAATTCCCCCTGATTCCCACAAAAGTGGTGACAGCCCTCGAGCAAACCCATGCACCGAGGACCTCTCATGTACGCAAGACGGATGTGAGCTAGCAGTAGCTTGTGAACCATGAAGATAAATGCTGATGAAAGGTTAGACTCTCACTGCTGGGAGAATCACCTTTCGGCTGCATTGTACTTTAAACTAAGTGGTTTGATTGAAACCTCCTGCTCGGCTCGATGTTCTTGCACTGTCAGGGAGAACAGACGGGCTGAACGATAGGAAGGCATGTACATAAACAAGCGGACCTCAAGGACACAGGAAGTTAAACAGTAAAAACTTGCCAGAGGCTTTGCTGAATTAAGTCATGCAAAGAAAGACTAAAATACACACTTAGGAGTTATGTGATTTGCACTATGAAGGAAGCACAAAAATTGGGGTTTTGGTGGGAAAGCGAAAACAAGCCGGGAAGATGTTGACCCCAAATCACACGTATAACCCCCACATTTCCCTCCTAACATAAAATCTTTGAAACAAAAAGAAAGCTGTAACAGCAGTTTGAGAGACCTCAGGCATCTGACAATGATTAAACAGAAAGTAAAGGCATTTTAGGGCAGCCTCCTCCCTCTCGTGCTCAGTTTCGCTCCCTCGCTGGCCAACGAGAGAGGTCCATGAGCCAGAGCATGTCACAGTATCTCCATGACAATAGCAGGAACTGTGTATGCAAGATCAAGTACATGTTAAAATCATCAAGCAAGTCAGTATTGGGGTAGTGCTAAATACAACATGTTGATGTTGAACATCACCACACCCTTGTTTTCAAACTTAACTTTTTTCAAAGAAAAAGAAATAATGCTATTCTAGTCTACTGTTTCCAGGAAGTATATCAAGTATGGTTGGGGCTAATTCCAACATTTGATCAAAGTTTGGAAATCACCTCAGCCTTATTATAATACTATAATATGAAATCTTCTGAAAGGAGCAGTTCACCCAAAAATGAAAATTCTGTCATCATTAAGTCACACTCGAGTTGCTCCAAATCTGTATAAATGTCTTTGTTCTGATGAACACAGAGGAATATATTTGGAAAAATGCATGTAACCAAACAGTTCTTGGCCACCATTGACTACTAAAGTAGGAAAAATTGCTTTATAAACTTCTTTGTTCCGTTGAACACAAATGACATAATTTGTATTTTTGGGTGAACTGTCCCTATAAGATGAAATCATGTTATCTAGTCTACACGTTCAAATGTCACAAACAGGCTATTTGGTTTGACCATTTGTAAATATAATGTAATATACTGTATGTTATGAAAAGACATATTTATATAGAATTTGTCAAAAGAAACTGTCAAAAAGATTTGCTGCATCCGGGTTAACAGGTGGTAAGTCAAATTATGTGGTAACAAAAACTTGTTATATTTTATCATGTTCAGTGTAGTCACCCTTTGCCTAGAATTTGCAGAAATGTTCTCTTGGCATTTTATCAAGCAGCTTCTTGGGGTTTCACCCTGAGATGCTTTTAAAAGTATTTTCCGTCTATTCTGTGCTCTTATTGACTGCTATTTTACATTATTTAGTCAAAAGTCATCCATTTCAAAGACATTTGTCTCAAATAAAAATTTAATTTGTAATGAGAAATTATATTTCTGTCTTTGACATTTAAGCACACATCCTCGGATCAAAACCTTTTTAAGATACTTTATTTGAAACATTTCATACAAGTGTTCTAAAACTCAAGTGTATGAGTAAGGTACAAATAACGATAAAGCACCAGGCTTTGGGAAAAAAGCAAGTGGGCAAAAGTCCAAATGAACACCCAGAACATGGAAAATCCCTCGTTCTAGTGCCAAAAATCCAGTGTGGAAAAAATGTAACCCACCCGAGCCAAAGCGCTGCTGAGGTAGAGAGGGTACTGAAGACAAATAATCTTTATAGTCTTATTAAAACCAAGACAGACGTTCTGAACTACTGTCATCGCCATTTGACGAGTCAATGAAAGCAGTTAAAACAGAACACTTAAAAAAGGCTAAAACACATTAAATGTTGGAATCAAAAAGAGACAAATCCAGCCGTTGAAATTAACCCATCGAATATTTGACTCAACGGTAGATTAAAACAAAACAACATTTTAAGTCAAAACAGCCCAGCATAGGTTAATTTACAACCCAACAGTTCATTTTGATTTATTCTGCACTACAATGATCATTTGCAATTGATTTAAACACAGACTGTTTTGATTGTTACATACAAGCCACTAATTTCCCACCACTATTTGATATCCATGACCAACCCTGTGCTATCTTTAGCGTGCTGCTATTTTCAGCGCTGCCGAAACTGTGTGACGCGACTGCACTGCTTGCACCGTTTACAGGTCAAACCTAAACCGAAAGACTGGACAACCTGAACGCTGTCTATCCTTATGCTTTGCAAACAAGCATTTTGCACACAGAAAGGCAGGACAGAGATGTTATGGGGCCGAGTAGAGACAACATGACCCACTTTGAGGGTTCTCCAGAAGTCGGTGAAGAGTCTGGAGTTCTGAGAGTGCGGGTAGAAGAGACTGTTTTCACCGTAGACAGGGCCGTCCTAGGGCAGAATTGCGAGTATTTTCGCGCTCTCTTCCGTTCTGGGATGAGGGACAGCCGGCAGAATGAGTTCCACATACGAGGAGGTCTAAAAGCGAGGGGTTTTTTCATCGCTATGGCTGTTTCTAGAGGTGAGCGTCCTGCTATCGAGGATCCGGATGAGATTGTGGAAGCCACCGAATGTGCAGCCTTCCTACAAGTGGACGTGTTGGTGCAGCACCTGATAGAAATCATTGACACTGACAATTGCGTTCTTCTGTATCATACAGCGGCGGTGTATGGCTTGTGGAAGTTGTTTCACAGCGCTGCTGTGTTTATCTGTGATGCATATTCTGACCTGCAGGATTCAGTTGAGGCGCTTCCAGTAGAGATGATTCGCCACTTTGAGTCCCTTTCGCCAGCATCCTTCATCGCTCTTGGAACTCATTCGCCCTCTATGAAGATGCTGCAGGACTCCTACAGGACTGTTTTTTATCTTGATGAGAAACCGGGGGCTTGGAAGTACCTGACTGATCTACCGATAGATGCCAGCACGTCTATGGCTGGCGTGGCTGTTGTGGACAATCGGTTATATATAGTCGGTGGCGTTTGTGGAGTTAGCAAAGAGACCGTAGACTGTAGTTTCTGTTACGACACAGAAACAAAAAATTGGAGTGAGTTTGATGGTCCTCAGCAGTCGAGATATAACTTTACCCTAGTGGGCCACAACGGACACCTGTATGCCATTGGAGGCGAGTACGATAAAAGGATCATGTCCTCAGTAGAGGCCTGTGACATTTCGATACACGCTTGGACGTTTTGCAAGAACGCACCTTCTTCTGTGGCCGTGGCGGCGAGTGCCGTTGCCAGACATAGGATATTTGTGTGTTTTTGGAAGCCTCCGGACACTACAGATATCTATGAATACACACCGGTTAAAGATGAATGGACGCTGACCACCACTATGGTCAAGCCGCAGAGTTACGGACACTGCATGGTGGCTCACAGTGACAACTTGTACGTCATGAGGAATGGCCCATGTGATGACTTCCTGCGCTGCCTCATGGACTGCTACAATATCACTACGGGCCAATGGACGGCCATGTCGGGACACTATGTGAACAGCAGGGGCGCCCTTTTCACGGCTGTGGTGAGGGGGGACTCGGCCTTCACGGTAAACCGCAATTTGACTCTGGAATATCACATTTGCAGTGATCAGTGGAAGCCACGGAGGCAGATGGCAGGATTTCCCAAAAGTGGCTCACTTTGGACATGTTTACTCAGACTGCCCAAGAGCAGAGATGCACAGCAGGACAATGAAGCTGAGGAGGCAATAGAGACGGATGCGGGTGGGGAAATAGTGGAAGATATTGTACAGGCCAAACATCCACTTTAAAGACACATTTTGAATAAATAGTAATGTATAGTTTACCTACAAAATTCAATTCTGTTTAATGCCCTCATGTTGTTCTAAAACCTGCAAGAAAATCTTCTTCGACATAAAAAGAGTAATGCTGAAAAATGCGAGGGCCTTATTTACATATCACTATATGGGTAAATGACGAAAAAATGGTGTAAATGTGTCCTATAAGTTGAAGAAAAAACTAGCATAAACTAGCTTCAATGTTATTTTAATATATTTTTTTTATAAAAAATAATAATATAGCATGATATAATATTAGCAGCTTCTTTTCTAATTTTTTGCTGTCACACCATAGGTGTACAAATGGTGTTTAATGTGTATTGATAACTGTAAGTATGTCTAATAATACACTACTGAGTAAATGTATGTGTATATTGCACATTGTCATCTGTAGGAGTCTGTATGTATGTAAATAGTTCTGTCTATATGTAAATTGTTTCTGCACTTTCTGGTGCACGCTTTTAAGAATTTCACTCACCAAGGCACTTGTGCTGTGGTGATGTGACAATAAAAGTGATTTCATTTGAAGTGTATCTTTGTATTCACACGTGTTCCTGCTCTAAACCACGGTTCTCCGGCCTCTATAAACAGCTCCCCGATCACTTGAGCAGCTGCTGTTAATCAGACCCAGCACCCTGCAGAAGGGTCTGAAGTTCAAAGTCTTCTCACTGGAGAGCTCTAATACCCTCCATCCTGCTGTCTGTCTGACTGACTGCCGACTCACACTGCACCCTGGGATTGATACAGGAGCTACAAAGCATTTCGATACACAAACACCATATACCGTGACTTCTCTTTCATTTCTATCACTTGATACGTTATAGAAGTTGCGGTGTGGTTTCCAATGGAAGAATCTGTAATAAACATGCAGGGCTTGTTGTTTGTCTTGTTTGTGGTTTTTGAAGAAGAACAAACATTTTTGGAGCGTGAGAAACAGATACAGAATAGATTTGTAGTCAGCGCAAAAGTTAAAGCACAATTCAAAGTAAGTGATAACAGCTGATAACAGTAGAACCGCAATGTGTTGCATTGTAGTTAGAAAGATCTAGAAGAAGAGATTATGCATTACTTATTTGTCATGAGCAAGGAGAGATCATTGTTTGAAATGTTTACATCTTTACGATGTAAAATGAGGTTGTTGGTCACTTACTGATCTGGGGGGAGGGGGCTCAGGTGGGCTCTTCACAGGTATGAGAATGTGTTTACCCAGCTCTCCATTGGCTTCTGCTGGTCTGTGGTCTGTGGGACACAAAAAGTTGAACATAAAACAGTGGCCGTTACCAAAAACACGACGTCAAAGTTTTCCCTGAATCAACCAATAAAGAACGTCCATGTCTTCTCGAAAAAGCATCGCAAGCAAACGTAATAATTGCATAAGCTGGTGACCCAGCTGTGGTAATTTGGCTGTGGCGGTCCCGTCAAGCTGATGGCCACATTCAGCTCCCATCAGACATTCCTTCAACTTCCTCTACAAACGGTAACATCTGGGTTGCCGTAGGAACGCGAGACGGATACCACATCCACACAGCGAAAGCAAAGAGTCACCAAGGAGTCAGCACACCATCCAGTCGTGCTATAAGATTTAACTCTGAGTTTGTGAATCTGACCTCGCGCCGCATATCTTACTGGTTGCGGATCAGTAGTTCATTTTGATGACTGATTTATCAGATGCTAATCAAATTAGACTCAAATGTTCACATATGGGCGGGAAGTGATGAAAACAGTTTAGGAGTGAAAAGTCCCTTTTCATGGTTGTGCACTTCCACGGTTGTTTCTCCTGATTATCCTTTTCTTCATAACATTTTGTTTATCTCAAGAAGAGTCGTACTGCAACGGTGATGCCAGTGGTGAATCTGATCACAGAACGCCACCGTGGTTTCGTGATGCATGTGTCTTTTTATTTCGCAAACTGAATGTTAAGTGTAGTTTTATTGTAAGTCTCATTCTTCAGTGAAATCTAAACAAAGCAGCTCGACCTCAGATGGGGGTCTGGCAGAGAGACAGAGAAAGATCGGGAGTTACTGAGAAACAGGCAGGAAGTGTGGGGGGTGCAACACTTCAGCCATAACCCCATTCACCCCCCTGAACATGACACATATGAATTCTCAGCCAGGCTGTTAAAGAGCACGGTAAACCACAGCAATATGTGTGAGATACGGTCAGAGCAACCCAAAAACAAAAATAAGTCTCTTGCAGGTGTCAAGAGCTTGCACTCACCTTTGTCTGTTTTGTCGTGGCTTTGACTCGTGACTATGACCTTGTTCATGTAAATGTATTCCTCATCTCCTCCTGCAAAAACAATTAAAACACAATTAAAGGCAGGACTGCAAATCTAAACTTTGTTTATGCAACAACCTCACGTGATGCCAAAAAGATACCGCTACACTCGATGAAATGAAAATTAAGACGTTGGTCTAGCTGTTAGACTTGGTCGGTTCATTGTTATTGTTATGGACTCCATAGTGGGTTGAACGGCAAAAGTTGTAGGTCGTTTTGTCCGGGTATTCTATGCAATAACATTTATTCAAGTATCTAAATTTGTTCTGCGCCCAATGCATGAGATTTAAAGGATTAAATTGGAATTTGTAAGAATTTCTTTCATAGCTGTATCCTCCTAAGCTTGTGTAGATATTAAAGAACATGCATTGGATTTGTGGTATAATGAAGAACAAAGAGAGTTTTGTGATATACTTTTCTTCTTCAGAAAAAAAGGGTCCTAAGAGAGCCCCTTCTTTTGTACACATCCAAGACAGGCCAGTGGCAGACACAGAGAGGTAATATTCTTTCATAATAAAACTGCTGATTTATTCCCAGCCCGCTTAAAACTCTTTTGTAGCATTCGGCAACAGAAAACATTTTAGCACCAGTCTTGAAATGTTTGGGATTTTCATGATATCCGAATGTCGAAACGTCATTCCATTTTGATATGTTGGAGAATGGGAACAACACCCTGCAATGAAGCCGGGACGGTACAGTGAAAATGGATTTGGATTTTGAAGATGGAAATGAAAGTTATTTATAAGCTGCTACTCAAAGGAAGTGCGCGTCCCAAGAGACTAAAAAAAGCTCTGGAAAATGATACAGTTTGAAGCCAGGGGAGGAAGTGCACAAGCCCAACACCAGAACATGCAAAACCTACAGCCATGCTTGTGAAGACAGAGTCACATGGGTGTACCAAAATTACGGGCTTTTTAATTTGATAGAACTTTTAAACAGACCAGAATTATATACACAGATCCTATAAAGACAATTGTGCTTAGATGTTATCTTAATGCAGACCCAAACTTGCATTAAGGGGATAGTACACCCAAAAATGAAAATTCTGTCATCATTTACTCGCCCTCAGGTTGTTCCAAACCTGTATACAATTTTCTGGATGTTGCTTAACACAAGAAAGATATTTTTGAAGAATGTCAGTAACCAAACAGATCTCATTCTCAGTACAGACATACTTTGGGAGTCAATGGGGAATGAGATCTGTTTGGTTACTAATATCTCTCCCTGCGTTCATCAGAACAAATACATTTATACAAGTTTGGAACAGTCTGAGTAAATGATGACAGTTTTCAATTTTGGTGAACGATCATTTTAATCACACATCATTCATTAACATATTTGAAATGTGCTTGCTTGTAGGACAGAGTTCAGAATAAAAGATATGATGAAATTGTGTAAAGATTACTTGTTTGCAGTGGTGGACGAAGTACACAAACCATGTACTTGAGTAAAAAGTAGAGATACCCAAGGTAAAATATTACTCAAGTGAAAGTTTAAAGGCAGCACTTCTACTTTGAAGTACAAAAGTATTTGCCTTCAAATGTACTCAAGTATCCAAGTACTATGATTTGTTTTTATGGCTATAATGTCCTATTATCATTTGTGTCACAAGACTCTTGCATAACTCTGTCTATATGAAGACTGACTCTAATGTCACTATTAATAAAATGACATGAATTAGTCAGACAGACACTGATGTCTATTTAAATTTTCATAAGCCCAAAACCTTGAAGCCAAACAATTTCCTTTAGAACAAAATTAAATAACAGGACTTGAGAGCAGTTTCCGTTTAACATTTATTTGTAACACTAATCCAAGTTTGTAAACTTAAACTTGCAATGGAACAAAAGGATCTATGATAGTATCTAGCCCATCTTCATTCCTGATAAATGAGACAGGTGTATTCCTCCTCTCTCATTCTTTTCACTCAGAGAAGGCACTTAAAAATGAAAGACTCGTTCTTTTCAACAATTTCAAAAAAATCAAAGGCCATGGGTGTTGTGGCAAGTTAGATTCGGTAGTTTCTACCTTGATTTAACATATAAAGACATTGTCAGTCAAACTGTTATGCTGATGTGATGTTGAATCGTATGTTCGCGCTAAGTAGATAACGTTACCAAGTTGACAACAGGGGAAAAACAAAACAAATTCAAAACAAAGCGCGCGATGTACTGTGATTGGTGGCTCGTTTTACCAGTTAAGTTTTTATTGACTCATAAAAAAAAAGGAACGACTGATTTTGAAAATGTAGTAGAGTAAAAAGTTAGATATTTGACTTTGAAATGTAGTGGAGTTAAAGTAAAAGTCTCCCAAAATGGAAATACTTGAGTAAAATACAGATACGCAAAAAACTACTTAAGTACAGTAACGTATTACATTTACTTTGTTACTGTCCACCACTGCTTGTTTGGTTAATGCACTCGTGATTTTTGCCGTACGTACCGTTGGAGGACTTGTAAGATTGTAGCAACTCCGTCAGAAGGCCCTTTTGTACTGCGGCATTTCCACTCAGCTTCTCTCCGTCCAGGATCTTCAGAAACCTCTGAAGCTGCTCCAACAGCTGCTCCAGCACTGCTCACACACACACAAACAAAGTTATTGCTAAGAAGCCTCATGTGCATTTGGTTTCCCACACTAGTATGTTTTGACAATGTTTTGAGTCCAACAATGATCTAAATGAAAACTGTAAGCGGCATACTGTACTATTGCTATGGTTACTGTACCTCCTTTGGTCAACATGTTCATGTTCATGAGAAAACTGACCAACCTGTAATTGATCTATTGTGGTTAACTTTAACTTATATTGGGAAAAATCATTATAACCAAACAGTTCTTGATCACCATTGACTACCATAGTAGTTGTTTTAACATGTACACTAAACGAAATAAGCACTTTGTCAATTGTTAGGGAAGTACGTACACTTGATATGCTCAGTATTATCAGTCAGTAAGAAAATTATTAAATGGCTGATAAAACAATGTGCTTGTTTATCTCAGACGTTGCTTTCTTATCTCACATTCAATTACACAAGCACGTTTTAAACCAAGCACAGGCATCACACCAAACCACATGATGTAAAATTGTGAACAACCACACTGCATGACCCTCGTGTGGTGTCTGTTTGACGCTGTAGTTGTGAATGGACACGCTTTGTCACTCTACACATGAACATGACCCACACACACCCTCCGGGGTCAGCGGCAAACTGGGCGTCGCAGACTTGACTACAAGGGCCTGACTTTGTTCTTCCCATTTCATGAATTAAGCAGCAACACAACAGAGCTCATTGGACAAGCATTCAAAACAGGAAACGAAAAAAAAGTCGCCCTATTATTATGTGACATTTTAGCATTAAATCGAGCAAATAAATAAATAGTGCATAATGGTGCAAGCTAATTCAGTCAATACAAATTCCTACAGCCACCGTTTAAATCTCTAATCAAAATTGTGCTATTTGTGTTCGTTTCGGCACATGAATGACATCTGAGCGAGTGCTGGTGGTTGGGGTCACTCTCCTACTCGTATAAATATTTGTGCAAAACAAGGAACATCAAATTTAGTATGCAAGTTACGGTCAGAAGATTGTTGTAATTTTTTACATTTCAAAATGATAAAACGATGTCATGTTAAAGTCGAAAAGGTAAAGGGTTTAAACAAACAATAATCTTCTCTCTGTGATGACTGTGAAACTATGATGTGCTTCAAGACATGTCAAAGTGAAGGCATGCAAGACAATAGGAAGTCATAGTTTAGGGAGGCAGGATTTAATCCAGTCTCTGTTTTAGAGTTTCTTGGCCGCCTCCACAGGCAGATAACATCTATGTATTCACTTCTACATGCATAAATAGCTCCTGGGAATAACTCCTTATCCTGTAAACATTCCTTGAAAAAGTTGCCAAACCAACAAACAAACAGGCCAACTTGTTCCATTTCACTGATAGAATCGTTCAATGGCATTTACAGCATAAGGGCCTGATCAGACAGAACGCGTCCTTTGCTGTGAGACGTGCCTCTTTTGGTTTGTTTTCAGTTGTAAAAAACTTTGACAACGCAGTATTTAATAGTATAAAAAGGACAGTGTTTATTCCATTCCCTGAAAAAGGATAGGACGGTGTTGGAAGGACAGTGACGATATGTTTGTGGTAAAAGCAATGTGTAAAACACACAGGGGAAAATTACTGAGTAAGCCTTTTCATCTTGTGGTTAACTAAATACAAACATAATGTTCTCAGGAATCAACAGCTTGTTTTAGGTTTCCCACTAAAAAGGTGCCTTACAAATAAACAGAGACAGTTTTAATTTAAGGGTGTTCACATATGCCCTGTTTGCTTCGATTAAAGCGAACTCTGGTGCGATTGCTCTGTTAGTGCGGTTTATTTGTGTAAGTGTGAACGCTGCCACTTGAACCCTGGTGCGCACCAAACAAGTAGACCGAGACCACTGATGGGTCTCGGTCACTTTCAAACGACCTCTGGCGCGGTTCGACTGAAATATGAACGCAAAAATCTAACTGAACAAAAACAGGAAGGGATAACAATATACGAGCCGAAAATCAAGTGATTTGGTAATATAAAAGGAGTGTTTATTAGATCTGTGCTTGCTTTAAACACTTCATGAGGTCTTCGCGAGTTACAGGCTTGTTAAAAATACCCTCATTCGCAGGCATACACACTGAACATGTGTAATCCAGCACACAGCATTGTTTTGGATGTCCGGTGAGTTGTGTTTTAAAATATAAATCATAAAAGCTGTCCAATCACGTTGCGACTTTACACGTAAGCTGTTAGGTTCGATATCTTTAGGGTCGCTGTTAAAATGCCAGTCTGAACACTAAGCGTACAAAGACTAACCAGGACATAAATGAATCAAAAAATAAAATATAATTACATTATATACATATAGAAGCTTACAGCAGTCTTTTCTATGGTGTTTTATGTGCATGTATATTATGTTATTTGACATTATTTCTACAGGATTTCTACAGGTTTCTTACGCCTGTGTTAAAAAACAAATACATCAAATATATTTTGATATTTAATTTTCCATATACTGTATTACACTTTTCTTTTATATGTATATATATAAACATCTAATTTACATATAATATAGGCATTTTACCTGAAATTATTTCTACAGGGCATAAATATGTTTCTTTCATCCTGTTTTCTCTTCCCATTGATGTTTGGCCAAACATTTTCTCTGCCGTGTGTTTTTAGAGATTGACTTAGATGCCCTTCGCTGGAGAGACCCTGGGAATATAAAGTCAGCTGACTCCAGTCTGAAGAGGCCTGAGTTTTCATTGGTTACAATTGGCCCTGAGCCCATTCATCTTATGAGAACTTCTATGTTACATTCCTGTAAGCACTAGAATTGCTCACAATACCTCACAATAAAGAAAGCTGGGTTTGTCAGTGACTCGTGGACTGCACAACACGCCAAAGCTGTAGACTTTTGTCACTTGGAAGCTTAGAATATTGTACATTAGAGAATATACCAAGGATGCTGATAGAACCTACCTGGTCAAAATTGCAGGGACATTCTTACTAACCCACTTCCTTCTTCCAGTGCAAACATATGAAAATAAAAGTGTTTGTTATGTTTTGTGACCCCTCCTCTATTTCTAGACTTTTGGTTTACAGCGGCACAAAGCAATTCTCATGCGGAAGTGAGGTGTTTGATGGAATGAGGAACACCTCAATAAACCGTGTCTAATACTGTGCACATTGTTGCTGAGCTTGTTTGTCTTCCTCTTTAGCAGTAACTGAACTGATTTTAGACACATGCACACAGTAAATTGCAAGGTACCACTTTTCCAGGAATCAAAGCCGCAAACCATTTACCGTATCAGGGATAATAAACATGAGTTTAAATCGGACTGGTCTAACTGGATTTTTTTAAAGGGGGGATTGCTTTGGTGTCCTTAGTGGTTTTATTTTAAAGGCAGCCTCTGCTAGACAATCAAAATGTAGTTGTGGCTCATAAACTTAGCACAGCTCAAGCCAACAAGTCACAGTACATCATTTATTTGATTTTAAAAGACAAACCCTCAAAATGACATGCTTTCAAGCATGTGGGCGTCCGATCACCAGAGCGGTGGCATGCTTTTCGTTGCTTCATAGCATTCTCTTGTTTTCTTTAAAGCAAACAAGATGACACTGACTATCCGAAGACCACAGGCAAGCAGTCTGGAACCACTAACCTGTTGTGTACTAGGTTGGTGCACAACCAGTTGAATAGTCGGTTGTGAGTTTGAGTTGTGTAAAAACCTAGTCTAATAGTTTATCCAAATTGAAAATTCTGTCATCATTTACTAACCCTCATCTCATTTCAAACCCCTACGACCATCTTTCTTCTGCAGAACACTAAAGAAGATATTTTGGAAAAACGTTGGTAACCAAACAAACCCCATTGACCTTCATTGACACATTTGCCAAAATAACTTTGTGTTTTATAGAGGTTTCGGAAGACAAGAGTGAAAAAAAAATGAAAGAACCTGTGTGACAAATTAGAAAGCATCTACCAACTAATGATCAGATGGGTTTGAAAACTTAAAAATCTCCAGAAAATTATTAAATTGAAAGCATCCAGCTGCGTTTTTATACTGAAAGTCTTGATAATTATAGTGACTCAAAAAGATCCACACTGACAAAAATGTGCTCTTTTGCTCCCGAATTTTATCTAGATATATAAACCCTGACGTACACTTATCTAAATGGCAACACAATCAGAACTGCCATCACACAAAAACACACAACCACCTCAAGTAATCAGGTTATTATGTCATGGTTTCATCATGTTAAATAATGTGTAATAGCCTGACTTCTTTTCCTCTTGACACCAACACATAATGTTTAACCACACAAATCTTAATTTACCACACACCCAGCAGACATTATGCAACACAAATGCATCAATTACATATAATTGCTGTACTTAAAAGAAGGAAACACAAGAGTTTAAACAAACTGTAAATTAAAACATACTTCTTTACGTTTCAGCATAATGTGTAAAAGCTAGTCACACCCACACACTTAAACGTACATCTGTTGGCCAACTTGTTAAAATGTAACTACACGCGCCTTAATATACAGCACGTCTCAACCTTGGAATGTTGCATTATGGTCCGGCCCACTGCCTCCGACTTTTTAGTACAGTTTAAGTTTATTTAAGTTGAGCAATCAGGACCGCAGAAAATCAGATTGCACAGAAAAACTGCAATAATAAAATCCATTTCCTACAATTACTTCTTATCGAATGGAGCCAAAATGTTTTCTTTTGTCTGGGCCATTTACAATCACAAGTTTGGACAGAGAACTACTTATGGTTGAGATCTTCTGGCAACCATGACCAAATAAATGATAAAGACGAGCCATCTGCCAAAATACACTAAAGGAGCAATACAAATTCAATACAAACGTGAAGGTTGTGTATCAAAACTGTAAAAAGATTCAAAAGGTTGTGCTGAACCGATAAATGCACAAAATAAATATACTTAGGCTACTTAAACAAAATAATTGTGTTTTCGTTTAAAAACATTTGCAAAGCATGAACGGTTTTATTTTGACCTCTTCTTGTTCCCCTTTCTGTCCACACTCATGATTATGGGTTAACCCTGGACTGTCACGTTCTCACACTTACTTCTGCTGTGCTACTTTATGGGACTGGTTGATTTGATAACATTGTCCCTCTTCAACACAGACATGCATTAGAATTGTGCACACAGAGACACAGAGATGCATCTTCTCTCTGACCGACATTTGCTGCACAGATGATAATAATGAATAACTATTTTGGATAGCCAGTGACAGTTTTGGATCCGGTTCCAGCTCATTTTGAAGGGGACTGAGTTCAAATGTGTGAATGAGTCACTCAGCACATCATCAAATCTTCTGACACGTCTTACCATGCCTCAGTTTATACACAGCTTTTTTTGCTTTTTTAAATAATCTTGTGTATTTAGCTTTAATGAATATGGTCAGGCTAATTTTATGGTCATACAGTCCATCATGATACTTAGCCTGGTATAGTATCGTAAGATTTGTTTATGGTGCTATGTCAAACTTACTATGTTGTAGACGATTTGGGATTAAAATGCCTGAACTGAATTGCAACATCGCTCCATGATGGAACAAATTTGACCACTGATTTTAAAGAAAGCACCAAACCATGTCATGTCAAACTGTTACATCCCTGCATTGGATACATGTACAGTAAATGTCAAAGCATAACAGCACTTTTATTTCAAAAGCCTTGAAAATTAGTTTATTTACTAGCAGCTACGTAGACTACATGACCTCTTCATGGCCTTACATGACTTGTTTCTACAATATTTTGCAAAACAGGTGACACAAAGACAGCTCACATGCTGGCTTAACTCTTTTAGCTATTGGTTCACAACAGATTTCACTCAACCGTGCAGCTTCTGACCTCATCGGTTCATGAGAAAAAATAGGAGATGATAAATGGAATTAAAAAGGGACTCCGCTCACGCCGATTGTTCATATTTTGGCCACTAAGGTGCTGTTCCAAACCACAACGTGGCAATAACTTCGATATGGAAGTACAACTCAAGCCATGCATGAAAAAAGACTTCGAACACAGTGGGCGCGTCTCTTAAGATCTCTAAAGAGATTGACTCTTCTCACAAATGTTAATTGTATATAACGCTAGCGAAATGTTCAAAACACGCTTTCAAGAATCTGGTTGTGACACTCACAATAGTCAAAACATGAACGGCAAATCAAAACAGTCACAACAAATGGGTCATTGTTCCAGCTTCTGAACCCCTGAATCGTGAAGCTATGAGCAAGACAGGATCTGAAAGAGCCGTGATGTCACGCTGACTGACAGTAACAACCAACACAACTACATAGTCTGGCCCCCTAAAGACACAGGGTTGTAATCTTAACCGTAGACAAATCAGCACTGACACTCCAAAGAGATAAGCACTGAGTTATCAAGCCATCTCGAAATCACAACCTCCACGCCTGAATGAACCACTGGTAAATACGGTCGTACCGATAACATTATTGTGCATATTATCCAACGCTCTCAGCCGACTTTACACGTTGCTCAGATCAGGATAAGAGCCAAAGTGGCCAAATTACTAGTGGGAGCAGTTGACCCCGTAAGGGAAGACTATCTGATCTTTTCTCTGTAAACCTGGTCCAAAGAAAGTGCTGATTCCTGGCTCCGCTGTGCTGTGCGGATACTAATAAGCGTGCTGCCTCCCTGTTGCTTCTCTTTAGAAGCGAGTGTAACGAGGGCATGAACTCAGAAACCGAGGCGCAAGAAAAGTGCTGAGCTCTCATTCTCAAACAGCTTTGGAGCTGCCTCCAGCATCCAGCCGGCACAAGATGCACGAGACGTCCCTCTGTCTCCAGCAACATTCTGGAACGCTGACACGGTTCAAACGCCGGCCCAGGCAGAGGGGCCCATGGGTGGGTCAGGAAACACGCTCGTATCATACTGGACCTCAGGGGTGAGATCTGGTTCCACAGGCAGCCTTTGAAGAGACAAACTGGGGCGGGAAAGAAGGAAACCGGAGGGACGAGTACGTCAAGGATTTAAATACCCTACTATGCCAAACAGCACGGTACCAGATTCAGATGTTTGATGCCTTGACCTACTTTTGCACCGTTTCAGGTACCACTAGAATTTGTGAATTTTCCTTTTTTTTCTATTTAACGCCCTTCCATTCCATCTAATCGTAAAGTATAATTACTACTATATAAAGAGAACGAGAGTTTGAACTAAGCCCTGGCTCAAATATCAACCAAAGATTCAACACAAAAGACCCATTTTCATGTAAAAGTGAAACTGAATAGGCCAGAATCAACAATGATAGTGTGCAAGGGTGAACTCTGAAGCTCACACTCTGTAGTGTGTCCAAAAACCACAATACAAAGCTGTATCCTGAATTACACAAACCAAAGTGGATTTTCACATTATTACAAGAGTCCAAGAGTCTATTCCCATCACAAGACCATAAAAAGACATATAAATTGGGATTGACATGTTGACATGCTTCTTTGTTAGATGCAATATTCTGCAGGACCACAAAAACAGGTAAAGATTAAGTCATAGGATTTAACGTGTCAAGTAGTCAACTACACTGGTATAATCATAAAGGAATTATATCAATTATATGAGCTTTTAAAGCTATGCTACATGCAAACAAAGCATCTTACGACCCTGGAAAATACAGTATGCCACCCCCTCAGTGCTTTATCATGGGAGGAATTATGCAATCCTCCTCGAAATGCCTCCACCATCCATTTCCCTCCCTATATCTTCCTTCCCACCCTCTACTTATCTCACAAAAACAAAATTCACAAAAACTCTTCAAGAACCTCATCGACGTCTAACCACAACAACTGCAGCCCTGTCATTGTCAACATTTACGCATACGAAAGTTAGACTCATAAATAAAACTAACGTGCCTTTGAACTGAACAAAATAACCTGTATGTATCTGTACAGTTGTGACCGCACATGCTTAGCTCTCCCCGCCGACAATTGTACAATTTGTAAGAATGCTGAATATTTAATGGATCAAACAGGCAGTAGGAAACCGTTCATGTCTGGACTGGTGGCAATGCAAATATCCACTTAACTCATCATTACACCACAGACCACATAATAGTAAAGCGGCAAAACCAGTCACTCAAATATATGCAGAAATGTCGATGTGAACCTGTTTCGCGAATCCCAAGAACCAACGGGTTCTTAGTGTTTTGAGTTAAACAGAAACCTGACTTCAAACTAAAACTACACAACAGGCTCAAGCCTCCAGCAAAGGAAGTGGAATTATGAAGTGAAAACCTTTGTCATTTGTGGTAGCCTACAGAGATTTTTACCGTCCAAACACTACTGTTTTTACAGTCTCTATGGACTTTGGTTTGTTGCTTCTTAAAGTGAGTTTGACAACACACTGTTGTCAGCATTAACAGCCACACATGATGAATGGCCACTGTGATGGTTTTTAAAACATATCTGTTCAAAGTTATTTCCAGAAGAAGAAAAAACGCTGCTCTTCCTCCCATACAGAAGAGTCTTATCACAGTTCTGTCATGAATTATTAAAGGACTGAATTCCTATGCAAATAAAAGCTTAAACCACAGGAATCCAAAGAATTTGGGAAGACCAATTGTTGCAACTGGAAAGAATCTCATGTGACCGTCTCTAATAAATGATTGTTTATTTATGTATCCAGAACTCACATTTATACTAAGGAAGGACCTGCAGTACCATAAATATACAAAGAGACCGAAAATCAGCGCAGGGTAAAGTAAACTTAGACTGAAAACTCATTATCCTCACATTGCATCCCTCTGTAGAGATTCCCACGACCCGATATCCCATGGAAACAGAGAGTGTACATCGAGGAAGCACGTTAAAGGACTACTTTATTCACCAAAACACGACACTTAACCAGGCAAACAAAATATACTCAAGAGGAATAAGTTCACCTAACAATTTCACTTACCTTTGTGCTTCTCCATTCTTCACGCGTGAAACAGTCTTCCTCGTGTGCCAGCTCTCTTTATAAGAAGCAGATCGGTACAGACCAGTTCGAGTCCGCTTAAAAGACAGAATCAGGACAGTCCTGAATCTCCAGACTGGTGGTGGTGTGCTGTTATCCTCTCCTCTTCAACAACTCTTTCAGATGCGCCTCCGATCGAGCTGTCGCGCGACTGCCGCGCCCCCTCTGGACCGCGTCATTGTCCAATACTGTTCGCCAAATCATGAGCGGACTGTCCTTTTTTGCCGCAGTATTTACTTAAATAAGATGTTAAAACTTAAATTCCTGTTTATATGAATTAAATGATGTATATAGTTATATATACTTACTTCCAAGTAATGTGTGAGTTTAATAGACGTGTACATGATACACACTCTATTAGAAAAGCTACCTGTAGATCTATATTCATATATATATAAATGAAGAGTTTGGTTCCAAAATTAGACTTTTTATGTTATCGTGTGTTTTATTGTATCAGCTTTATTTTTGAGTTATTATGGCACAATCATAACATTTGATTGATATTCATTGGACTGCACAATAAAAAAAACAAGATATTCATTTTGGAACCACACTCTTTATATGTAGGCATACAGTACATTATTACATCATTATACATGTATAAAAACGTCAACAGCATATTTAGTTTCGAATAGATTAGAAAAATATAAGTTTTGTAGGCTACTGCTATAAGGGAAATTCAGTGATGAATAACCTATCAAGGTCTGTATTGTGCCTGGATGGAGAAGTCGAATACAGTCTCGAATTGCAATCTAAAGTGTGAAATGACACAATTTTACAGCAGTGTTATAAACTGCACGGTGCTTACGTCATTACACATCCATCAGCTTTCTACAACTTTCACGCCCACGAAGAAACATCACCCGCTGGGTTTAGTAACGTATTGGCGTCCGTTTGGAGGGGCAAACGCCTAATGTCCACAGAAGCATATTATTTGTTTTTGCGCGTTCGTGGTGATTAAAATCATCCGGCGCGGAACTACATGATGCAATTTCAAGAGAAAATGAACCACGAACAGTTATAATGTAATGTGCTCTCCCAAGCTCTGTACTCGACATCATTCATATGCAACAGAGTGTTATCCAATCATTTATTTCATAAATATGGAAGTAGGGATGTCACACACACACAGATGCACAGTGCAAAATTTAAAACAGGATGACATTTTACTGGTGTAAAGATCATTCGAGACTTTATTTAAGGTGAAACTAAAAATGACCCACAACCATTTCTGTCATGATTCTCAAGGGGTGAGGCACGGACAGAGGACCCAGGTGCAGACATCGGGTAAGGGGTTAACAGATCATTTAATAAATGATAAAACAAAGACCCACGTGGGGGTAACATAACAAAACATGACATGGGTACAATAACAAGACACAACTAAAACTACCTACACTTAAACAAGACTAAAATCAACTATAAACATGAACATGGACATGAACATCTAGACTAGACTAGACTAGACTAGACTAGACTAGACTAGACTAGACTAGACTAGACTAGACTAGACTAGACTAGACTAGACACAGGAACTCACCAAATAAACCACAATGAACCAGCACAAGACAGAAGACACAAGGGCATTAAATAAGGGAGCAAATCAAGAGGGGAACAGGTGTAGGGCATTAATCAATAACGAGGTAAGGAGAGGATGGGAACAGAGACAAGACCGGAGAGAGTGTATGGAAGGCCAAAAGGGCCATAAATACCTCTCTCCACACAAAACATGAGATTCTGTCATGATCCTGCCACTAAACCAAGAGAAACATTACATGATGCGGCAGAATCATGAAACATTTCAATGCGTGAATAACAATCAATCATATTTCATTGAAATGATCTCTCGCGTCAGGAAAATGATGGGTAGTTGTATATTATATAGGCCTAATACATCTATTGTTTCTCTTGCACACATAAACCTATAACCTTATTTGCTCCGGATAAGGGGAATTACTCAATCAGCAACTTCATAAAATATTTTTGTCAGTAATTGTGAGAACTTTTTCCTGTATCAATATCATCTGGGTAAACATGAGTCACATGCTCTGAGAAGCTGACCCCTCTAACAAACCTCAAGGGGTTCCAAACATTTCCCTCTCTTTGCTGTCAAGGCCTTTTTGGTGAAATAAGGGATTAAATGTGTATAAATCATTATTCATAATATGCCGCATTTGTTTTTTCCCAGCATGTATGGACATATAGAATGCAATTCCCAAATACGGTGATGTAGACAGAACATTTTAATTTCCCACACGCAATGCTGATGGTTATTTATAGACATATCTCTCTAAATTATGTTGAAAGACATCAAAACAGAGTCATGTAAACGGAGCAGTGTTTTGAAAATGTGTGTCTTTCGCTTTTTGGAGAGATCAATTATTGATGGTTAACTTAATTTTTTTTAACATGAGTAAAAGGATGCCTGTGAAGTATGTTTTTGAATCTCTCATTGATGACAAACCCACCATAAATGCTTTCTTAATAGCCTACTTGGTGGTCTCAAAGAAGTACTATGTTCAATAACATGCTTGATAAATTAAATGCAACCCAAGAGTGACAGTGGTTGAGTTACTCATTTCAGAGTGACATGGTAATCCCCCATCTAAGGTGGGCCAATCTAAAACTGCCTGCAGTTAATCTACCAGGTTTCCAGTCAGTATTCAAGCTCAGCTGATCCAGCGGCTTTAGAGGTGGATGTGTGAATGAGAAACCGTCTGCGAGACGTGTGTGGTGATGGGCCTGACGGAGGGTGGTCTGGCTCCCGGAGGTTTTTCTGTAGAAAAAAATGAGGGGAGTCATATTGTTCATGCCCATAGAGCGTGAAGGCCATTTACACACAGGGGTAGAAACAAAGGGAAAACATTTTTGTACTTGTTGCAGCGATTCACGTAAAATTTATAAGGCCTTCGTTCATTCTTCAAAAGGCTTCCAGAACAGGCTACAGATTTATTAAGGAATGTGGAATACAGCTCAGAGGTTTGAAAAGCTTCATGATGCTTATGGGAATTGTTTGGATGCTGTGGATCAGCTGGATCGGGTGGGTGCAGACATTGGCAGATCCTCCTGGCTGCCACTGGTTTGAGCACAAAGAACATTCCACAGCTGTGACTCACAGATCAGGGGTCACTGAATCAGCCTCATCCCACCACTGGGGCCTTTTGATTCGAGGACCTTTCCCATGTTACACACACAGATATACAAAAACAGTCATTGTACAGAAAGAGGTGCTCAGGATACATCAGTCAGGGCAGAGACTACAGACTGCAAGGGGCGATGAGATGCTCTCCTTTATTGAACACAACAAGTGAAACATTAGGCGGATAAAAGGAACACATAAACAACAAGGGCATTTCTGGATTGTGTGTAAAATGGAATACCTCCCATAGGAAAGAGAAACAAACAACAGAAATCTCATTAATGTGTCATATTTTTCTAGAAAGCAACTAGTGTCACGGTAATCTCATGTGTGTCTTCTTATAGAGTTTCAAATATGTGACCCAATCTGTGAAAACCAAATTAAAGTTTGATTTCAAACATCACTTTGTCAAAATGTTGAATATCAAGGGTGTTGTCACAGAAAGTTCTTTACATGAATTAGGATGATAAAAAAAGTTTAAAATAGAAAGTGGAACAGTGTAGAAAAGTCTTTAAATTACGTTATCTGTGCTCAGGATTGCACACACATCAATTCCAGGAATAAAGGTCTTAAGAAGTTTTAATATGAACCTTTCAAAAATATACAAATAGTGTTTATTATATATTTTTATAGTACATTTTTATTTCATATTTCTGAAAGACATTATTGGCAAAGTTGATACATAAATGAAACATTATAATTCAAGGTTCCATGAGCTAACACATCAACCTCTGAGCTATGCAAATAGAATCTTCGTCTGGACTGGTTTGCAGGCATGTCCATCTTCTTCTGAGTCTCTAACCTACTTTGCTATCTTGCTAACTGTTGACCATAATCCCAAATTCATCTCAATATTTTTTCCACCTTCTCAAGGTTGCTGTAGCTTTTCACACGGTCAGGAAAGAAATGCACCTGATCAAACTCTGTTCTCCGCTCCCCTGGACTCCCAAGAGGAGAGTGTTATGTCATTAAACAATATTATTCTGCCACTCCTACACTAAGTGAGGTTCAGTCTAGCTAATACAAGGAAAAACAGGTTTCTGCTCAAAGCGGTGTGAGAATGACCCGTCAAGACGTTCCGAGAACACATGGGAGACATGGGGTTTGACGTGTAGTGGCAAAGACCCTCATTACCTCCACGTTGTCATCCGATTTCATCAGAATCCTGAGCTTGTGGGGTCTGAAATGTAAGACATCACTACAGTGGAGGATGATGTCAAAACCCCAAACAGGAAAGACATGAGAAGTCCTTCACGAACATATGAAATAATAAAAGAACCAAATCCAAACAAGCATTACAGTGAGCTCACAGGATGTCCTGGAACAAATTCTTGAACTTCATTTGTATGTGATCTGCTACACTCTTAAAAATAAAGGTGCTTGAAAGGTTCTTCACATCGATGCCATAGAAGAACCATTTTTGGTTCCATCTCTTTCTTACTTTTGTATAATCTGAATGTTCTTTTTTATAATCAGAACAATAACCTTTTTTGAAACAGATTGCCTAGGTTCTTCAGATGTTAAAGGTTCTGTATGGAACCAAAAGGTTCTTCTATGGCATATAAAAAAGGTTCTTCAGATTATCAAAAAGTAAGAAAGAGATGGTTCTTTAAAGAACCTTTTAATTGATTGGTTCTTTGTAAATGGCATCTATGGCATCGCTGTGAATAACCTTTGTTTTTAAGAGTTCTTCACAGTCAACTTGGCAAATATATCTTGTTTGGGAGGGTGACAGTGGTAGGAATGACCAGAAGCAATACCAAACAATAAAAACCCACGCCACACTCCAAGTCCTTTGCTGAAATGTGCCTGTTCTACAATAAGAAGTGAAGGCACTCTAGTGTATCAAGATGCCAGGGCTTGTTTTTAGTCTAACTGACTGTGAAGCCTGGGCGGAGAGCATTATGGGAAAGGGGTCATTCGCCAGGGTCCATTTATCAGGCGTAGAGAACACGAAGGAAAGCACCCAGGGATTTCCAAGTTACTCAACAGGCGGACCTCCCACTTGTGAGACGGGCCCCTCGATCCACACAGAGACCATTTCTAAAGACATATATTTCATGGCCCACACCGCAATGATTAGTTCAGTCAAAGAAAAACACCAATACGTTCTGAAGCAGAGTTTTATTACTCAGCCGAGCTTTTTACACCCAATCTTTCCCTCAAAAAAGACAGAAAGGGTGAGGTACACAGTAGGGGTATCAAAACCAACTCTGTTTTAAAGTGACATACACGTCTGATTCTAGTAACCACACTCGTTGTACTTGCGTGTTTTGTGATACTATAAAAGCACAATGCTGTAATATATCCTAGCTCTCTGTCATTAACCCTGATAGGAATACAGGAAGCTGTCGGGAATAATAACTGACGGCATCCCAAAGTACGTCTGCAAGTCGAGACAGAGTCCATGGGAACGGCATTATCCGGCAGCAGTATGAATAGACGCCCGACAAAGATGCTATGGCTACAGCTCCGTCAATCCCAGTGGCAACACGGTGGCAGTATTGGAACCTCTGAGGAAGTCATTTCAAAAGCTCTTTTTAACTTTATTTAAAACGATATGCTATTTAGTATTGCAGAAAATAAACAAGACTGTCTGATTGTGAGGACTCAGTGCAGAAGAGGACCGATCTGAGTATGACTCGAGCCTGGCCTCTAGCGGTGAAACACGTCAATAACTATTTTAATAGGAATTCTTTACGCTTAATGTCTAAATGCTAATAATAATATTCACCACTACCTCTTATGACATCATCAGACAAAGGTTTAAATAATTTCATATAAAGAACTTATCTATCTCAGGTGCTGTTTTAGACTTTGGCTATGGCGAGAACATGCTAGCTACTTTACATGTTACGTTAGTTTTTGTAGACTGTGTTCAGGCGGCAGAGGTCTGATGGGAACGAACGCCGATCTCACTTTCAACACGTTCTAATGCTTTCCAGAGCCGGGACTCGGATGAGCCGGGGGGCTCTTGCTCCGCAGGTGGAGACCTCTTCAGTAGCTCTCATTTCCCCAGTTTAACGCACATGAAAGCTCTGGTTAGGTCTGTAGCAGCAGGGGTGTCCAGGGATTCCTTCAACTTGACCACCTTAACAGCATGTTTAGAGGGAGAGCCCCGCTGACAGCCCCCGGTCCCTCATCTAAAAAATTACAGTCCTGTTTTACAAGAGGTGCAGGAGAAATCTCTGGAAGCGGGTTTAATGAGTGCTAAGGACACCATCGGCTCACTCAAACATCACGTTTAAATTAAACAGTCGCTCTAGATTGGGGAAAATACGGAGTGGTCTTCGTGAAGCAAATTAGATTTTTGTGCATGTTGGATGCAAACCCCAAAAATCTAACAATAAAAGAATAAGAAGATAAAAGAATAAAAACAAGGAGATCAGAAAACTAAAGCTCTTATACATTATATGAGTGACTGATAAATTAAAACATGCACAGTTATCTAGAAGAGTTGAGCTTTCTTCTTCATATCATTGCGCTTCCAAAGCGGAAGTCTGTCGAACTCGTGGATTTCCATTCCAAATATGTCAAAGAACGTCTCGGGAGACAAGTGGCGCTAGATATAAATAAGGAGAGAAAGAGCAAGTTATACATTAGCAGCTATGACATTTCCCTAAATCACTGTTTAGCTTTCTTCCGGTTACCTCCAATCTCGCCCTGTCCACGTCCTTTGTGAGCTTAGTACGCCCTCTGTTGGCGACAGTGAGCATTTCATATGGGTACACCTTTATAAAAGGAGGGATTGTGTTGTTATGAAGAATGCTATGCGAGGCATTTGCCAAACACAATGAATTGCTGAAAGCAGCGATGGATGAGGGAATGATGCACAGTCATGCATTCTTAAAATGAACACACGAACACAGTACTCCAGCATATAGCACATGTGGAAGCAGAGCAGAAGATGCAAGCATGCGTTGAATCAGTGAATCGTGTGGGTCTCAAAAGCAGAAAGTATGTGTAAAGGTGTGCAGTATGGAAGTATGTAGTGATTTTAATTCGACAAAAAAGTAGATGGCAAAGTGTCATAATTTGTGCATTTGAGAAAACAAATCCCAGAGTTACTTTTCGTAAGGGGGAGTTAAAAAATCAAACAATTATGGTTGATTTTGACAGGAAAATATACCAATTCGTTTTTTTATTTGCATTTCCTAGTGCATTGAATAAAAGACACATCTAGCAGCAACAGACCTTACTGTGCACATTTCTATTCATATCAAATAAATCGGTAAATTGTCCGAAAATGTAATCTACTTAAATATGTTAATCATTTCTAGCCATTGTGTATCGATCTGTGGTTTTAGTATTGATATTTCATTGAATTCAGTGCAGATGAATCTATATAACATCATATCACAGAGCATATGACAGAAAGCAATTCCATCAGACGGAATTGACTTAGTGTTTATTTTACTTGTACTAAACATGCAAAGTAAAGTTTGTTGCACGTTCAGATGTGTGTTTCTGGAGAAAATCATTGGGTAACAATAGAAATTTTTGTTTTCCCCAATGGATGGGTGGGGCTTATTTGCTAACTTTATCCATAGGAAAGCATTACATAGCTTTTAATACTAGCACTCCTGAGAACAGTTAAGTGTCTTAAATAAATAAAGTGACTTCCTCTCTTTTATGCTGCTGGGAAGGCCTATTAAGCTTAAGCTATTAAATCGTACCATGAACTATTAGTTTGGCTCTTAGAGAATCAGGTTTCTGGTAACTATAGCAACAACTCTAACAAAATATTACCATATGTTGTTGTTAAGCCTCTTAACCAAAACAAGTAAAATAATTATATAAAAATATTTAATCTTAAATGAATCTTGTGATTAACTGATTTCATAGCTATTAAGAAGATATACAAGATATGCTATTCTTGTTCCTTCCACTGACGACTGCCTGAAACCGGAGTCAAAATGACAATCCCAACTGAGGACATGAGGAGTATTACAGGAAGAAAAAGAAGAAAAACTGAGTTTTCATGAAAGAAAATATTTGGGATACTTGCTTTATATTCCAACATATTAGGCATAGAGATTCCCCTGTCCATTCTTGCAATGGAATCTTGGGCATCTTGGGTGGGCTACAGAACAGAACATATAAACGTGATGCAGATGATGAGAAAAGAAAGCAAAAACTGTTCAGATGAATTCAGAGTCTTGGGAAACAGTCTAGACCTCACAGCTATAGCTCGGTATGCGATTCTCTCTAGGGAGGTGGATCCAGACAGGCTGGAAGCTCAACCATCCAAGTGATTTGTAATGTAGCGTCGTTGCTGAGAGGGGGGACTTTTCAAAGTTAAAAATCTTTGACTGTGCTCTTTCCCCATAGCTCAGACGGAAGCATGGCAATGATTGCATGAGTGCCATTCCGGTTAAATGTAGCATGATTTCATTTTCAAATGTGCATGAGAGCTGATGCACATGCTCGGTGCTTAGTGCGTGTCACATACCTTAAAATCTGTAAAATGATAAAAAAAAGAAAATTCACATGACTTAAAACTTAATCACACTAGTTATCAGAGGTATTTTGAGGATTAGAAATATGATATTACCTATTTGTCCTCCACACACATCCCCATAACTGTTATACTGCGAGAGTTCAGTAGATTGCGGCTGTAAGAGTAGATAGAAGAAATAAATCATATAAAATTACATTGAATTCTGCTTTTTCCTCTAGCTGTGAACTATTTAATAAAATACAGGTGAATGAGACTTACTCGATGCAGGCCATTGCGTCCATATCCCGGTAGAGATGATGTTTTGGAGGTTTGGGAGTCTACAACAACAGACACACATATTATTATATTAAAGTGATAGTTCACCCAAAAATTTTAATTCTGTCATCATTTACTCACCCTGTCATGTCAAACCAGAACACAAAAGAAGATATTTAGAAAAATGTTGTTAACTTGACCCCATTCACTTGCATTGCAAGTGAATGGGGTCCAGTGTTGTTCGGTTACAACTTTCTTCAAAATATCTTCTTTTGTGTTCTGCGGAAGAAACAAAGTTTTGAAATAACAAGAGGGTGAGTATATGATGAAAGAATTTTCATGTTTGGGTGAACTATCACTTTAATGTCAAAGTACGCCATGTTTGTTTTTGCACACTGGTGGCAATGTACCTGTGGTACAGTTTGCGTATTGGGAGTCAAAGCGTTGGGCGGCAACGCTGCGTGTGTATTTCTCTCCTGTTGATTCCCTCTCCATTTCTTCCCTCAGAATGAGCTTCCCAAGTCCAGACTGAATCTGCAATTTAAACATGGGGTTCAGTCACATGACACCACATTGATATTAGGCATCCAAAGTGACACATTTATCAACCAACACATGATGTATCAGTGAGAGTCATTTTTGTACCGATTTAAATAATAAAAATAAGCTAAAAGTGATACACATACTGTAGGTAACAGACATCCCGTACCTTGTTGAGATGTTCTTCCTGAAGTTGCCTGCGTTTCAAATGCTCCTCCTCGTTTTCGTCTTGTGAGCGACTCCTGCCATCTGAACCTGCCAGTCCAGGACCAGTAAAACATTGTGGATTGAGACCAAAAAGAAAGAAAGAAAGAAAGAAAGATAGAAAGAAAGAGATTAAGCTGATTGAAATGATGCCATGTCACTGTATCCATGGCAACCTGGAATGGCACACCATCACAGGTAGGTCGAATGCTGTTATGCGCAAGGAAATCAAATGGAACAAAATGGTAACATAAATAAACAAATAAAAAAGACTTGTGAAATGATTGTGGCTGTATTTGATTTATGTGTCTGTGTCCTATAGCATCCTACAGTAAAGCATCTCCCAGATTTTTAGCCACTACTTTATAATTGACTCAAGGTAGAATCCAAGCGTTCTCAAACATCAGTGTTCACGAATGCCTTCCATCTGTTTGGTAATGCAGGTCTTGGCCTGGAGGAGCCAGAGGCGGAGGCATACCTAAAGCAGCGAGGGATGGAGGGCACGGCCAGTAGTCGGTCTCAATCTTTGGGGTTTCATCCGGTCGAGGGGCGTGGGCAGCAGGGAACTTGGATGATTTGATGATGTCATCGGCGGACTTGCTTTGGGCTGCCAGGGCAGCTGAATCTGAATCGGTATTTTGGGGGAACTATACTATCAGTGACCGGCTCTCATTGGTTGGCAGTAAGTACAGTGCTGGCCAATGAGTTGAAAGCATGACGTTTCAGCATGAAATGTTTAACAATAATATTAATAAGATACAATTAAGCTTAGTATTTAAAATATAAATGTAAAAACTTTAATATTTTAGCCACATGTTGCTATCTTTAAACTGAAATTTGTATTAAAATGCACCGCCAAATGCTTTGATATGTCAATGGCCAACACTATCTTTGATACATGATCATTTAAATTGTTTTTTTGCGGGGACACATGCTACTGTTTGCAAATTTATGGTGCTGTTTATTATTTAGCAAGAAGAAAATGACGATATGTAATGTGTATTTGTAACACGTAAAAGACTTAAGTGTGTAAATATTCAAGTTTGCTATTCAGTTTGTGTATAGCAGTTAAAGCAAAGTCATCTGAGGATTCTGTGTAATTGTTATGGGATATGTCAAGCTATAAATCCATGCAATTACAAGGCAGAATAAAAGTTTAAAGGCGGTTGTTAAAGAAGAAGCAATTTCAGTCGTGAAAAAGGAGTAGAGAAAGTAAAAACTAAATTTTGAGATGAGAAAGGATTACGGCGTCAAATGATACTTACATGTAAACGTAAGATGTGATGTGACAATCATCATAACCACACATTAATAGATGGATGGAGTCAACACACATAAACATATATAGATAAAATAAATAGTCAGTGATTGAATGCATATATACAAACATGGAACAAAATGTATTATGTGTCCCACGAGTGAATCGGAATTGATTTTTATTATTAACAAGTTTTATGCATAAACTGTAAAATGTATGGTATATATATATGTAAATACACGTATATAGCTACCATAGATCAGAAACATAGAATTATAGATATCACAACATACAATACTGTATATTTCAATATACTGTACAATGTTAATCAGACATTTTCGGTCAAGTACTTAAAGCAAGCAACATTACCATGCTGTTTGTAGATTGGTGGTTTTCTATACATGTTAATACCTTGGTCTGTGGATTGAAAATATATATGTATAAATATAATTTTAATACAAAGCCAGTCACAAATAATATGGTTCAATCAACCATTCACTGTCTGCCGATCATGATTCAGGAAAAACTGATGCATATAACATGAACCAGAACTCAATGTGAATTATTTGCAGTAATACTTGTATTTAGCTTAAGAATCCACTGTTAAAACCAATGAAAAAGCACAAATGCATAAATCAACAAAACAGGAGGAGGGTGAAAGATGATTAAAGGAATATAATTCCACTGTGAGATGCAGAATTAGCGGGACGGACACATGTACTCATGGACGCTCCAGCTCCTACCTGGGATGTGGAAATGTTTAGGGGTCAGAGAGAGGGTCGGGGTGGCCGGCCGAGAGGAAAGGGGAGAACTCCGGCCACTGGACGGCTCAGTGCCTCCAAACAAGAAGAAGAGAATAAGCGGGAGAAACAAAAAGAAATCAAAAAGCAAAAATGAAAGAGTAAAAGAAGGAAAGAAAGAGAGAATAATGCCGGAATACATCTTCACTGGCGGAAAGATGGTCGAACAGAAAAGAGAGATGAGGGTGGAACGGATTGGACCGTGTGTGACGGCCCCACAAGAGAAACAGGTATGATAGAGTGGAAAGAGAGGACATGCGGACGCTTCACAATCATGAACACAGGGAAACTCAAAAACATCAGGGTCAAAAGTTCAACTTTAAAATACAAAGTAGAGTCACTTGTTAGTAAAGTGTTTCTTTGTTTCTGGTCTGGTGGTATTTTGATAACAGCCAATGAAGGGTTAGTTTTGGATAAGGGTTAGTTTTGCCTGTGATGAAAGCAAATCAAATAAGCATGCAACGTATACATTTCATTTCAAAACCTAGTGAGCTGCCTACATAAGCAACATTTAAGGCAATAAAGCAATATTTTGGGATAAATTATATGCAATACGTGGTAATAATTCATTTTGTGATAATACCATAATCGATGGAAGTTTTACATACAAATAAATAAAATGACACAAGTTCAGATAAAAATTACCAAAAATGTAATTAAAATGAACAAAAACTAAATATATAAAGAAAACTATGAACTATAAATAAACAACACTAAATAAACGATACTATAATATATATATATATATAAAAATATAATTCAAAACATTTATAAAACTGAAATAAAACTGAAAACAAAACTATAATATCTCTGATTCATTGTATCTTGAATGCCCAAAACAATAATATTGTGTGAATTATTGATTATCATAAAATTTTGTCTGTAGCATTACATCGATATCGAAATACATTTTGAAAATGAAAAGCTGTTTTTGCTTGACATTTAAATTCGCTGGCCTCAAAATGATCACTTATGGGGTTGCATTTAAAACCAGTTGCTTTTGTAGACTGTACAGAGCAAGACAGCTCACTAAGTCTGTGGCGTATTAGTAATATCACAGCAACTTGGTTAAATGTCACTGAATGGGCAGAATGAAACCAGGAAGGAATGGGATAATGGAACCAGCATGCACCTGCCAAACAAAGTCAAAAAGAGCCATAAAGCCAAGACATACCTATGCAGAAAGAATCTGTGGAAAGGAAAGGGACATTATACAAGGAGCATTTCATTAGTAATGTGCGTTTGCATTACACATGTGCTTCAAAGCAAGTTCTAAAGCAAATTCAGAACTTTCGAAGACAGTGCCACCACATAAAGACTCAATCACTAACCCGGAGGGAGGGTGTTTTACAAAATGACATTGACACTGAGAATGACACGAAGGCGACCGGGGGCGGTGGGGCCTTACCTTTGTTGTGGGGGAGGAAGTGATGTCGGAAAGGGGAGGTGGGGCGCGTATCGCTGTGGCTGGAGCGCAAGGAAGAGCAGAGCTTCAGCATTCCTGCCGGCCGCTCAGGGAAGAGGAGGAGGAGCAGGTGAGGAAGGAAGAAAAAGAGGAGAAAAGAGAAGATGAAAAGCAGCAGAGGAGGGAGGAAGGTCACAGGGTCTGAGGGATACCGAATGCAAGGAAAGGCAAGGCGAGGTGGGCTGACATGTTTAGCGGCGTGACAAAAGAAGGCCACATCCTCTGAAATCCTATAGGGTGAGAATTTCAATGAATCACTTCGTTTCACTCACCTGGTCTGTGAAAGTGCTGGGGAGATTTGGATATCGGCGGTATGTAGTTGTGCCGGTGATATACCGGAGAGCCGATAGAGCCCTGACTGGTGGATCGCTGTATGATGCGCTCCCTCGTGTCGTAGCAGCCCTGTCGCACACAAACACACAAAGTGGGAAGTTTCATTGTTGTATTATGACAAATGTGGATTTATGAAAAAGAGATGCAAGCTTCAAAATGATTCTTGTGTTCAGCAATAAAATATCAGCGTATCAACAGAAAATAATGCTGTTATAATAAATACACTAAATAAATACATGGTTACATTTCACAATAAGGTTGTATTTGTTAACAATAGAAAATGCAATAACTAACATGAACTAAACATAAAAAATTCAATTCTTCAGCATGTCCAGTTTGTCATTTTTAGAGGATCTTTGACAGAAATGCAATATGATATACATAACAAAGTCTTCAGAGGTGTATAAACACCTTAAATAATGAAGCATAATGTTTTTATTACCTCAGATTGAGGTTTTTCTATCTACATACACTAAGGGTCCCCTTCACCATGTTGTTACATCCGTAGACCTTAACGGACAAAGTGCTCTACAGAGCGCGTTTTGTAAATATGCTATTTTCTTCGGCAAAGAAGCGAAAACGTGACAACATCTTAGTTTCGTGTCAGCTGCCGTAGTGCTTCGAAGGCGAGGGCTGGAGTGAGGCACCACTTCGCAACCTCACCACTAGATGCCGCTATATTTTATTCACCGGACTGGA
This sequence comes from Barbatula barbatula, assembly GCF_947034865.1. NCBI lineage: Eukaryota > Metazoa > Chordata > Actinopteri > Cypriniformes > Nemacheilidae > Barbatula > Barbatula barbatula. Next base: position 6,997,447 of record NC_136779.1, read on the forward strand.
AGTTCATGTCAATACAATTAAGATGAATAAATGCTGTAGGGGTGTTGTTCATTGTTAGTTCATGTTGGCTGATGCACTCATTTTTAACAAATACAGCCTTATTGTAAAGTGTTACAAATGTATATTCATATTTTTCAGGACAGTACTTGAATTCTGCATTGAATTACTAAATGATGATATTTGTAAAGCCCGGTAACGTGAATTCAGATTTAAAATTATTAAACAGTCTCTGACCTCAGCAGAAGGGGTGGGAGAAAGCGTCCTCGGAGACTGTAAGAGAAGAGGAGCAAGTACTGTAAGTATGAATCAGAATTTAGTGTGCTAGATTGTGTGCAAAAAAGTCAGCCAGAATGGGATTATGTTAAATAGTGGACTATACTATACCTGTTACAATGTATACATAGTTAATAGAGTATGTATACGTATATACAGTTTATGAAGCAAATTGAGTGAATAAAGTAAAACTGAACTGATGATCGGATTTGGGAAACAAATAAAACAAAAAATAATATTTAGCAATAAGCCTATTTTTAGAACCATCACACAACCCGACATTTTTCAATGTGACCCAGACAATTCTTTGTGAGATTCAACCAGACGGAGGAACACAAACATACATTCTCAAAACAAACACAAACAAATGTGCTTCTTAGAAACAGATTTCTGACAGACAGCTGGAGCTCCACAGCTCATGAATCTCATCCTTTATCTCTGACACTTACTGTTTGGGTGGACAGTGTGGAGGGGTCTTGTGGCAGGGTCTGGGAATGTGGACACAAAACTTAGTCACTTTAAATGCATGATTTCTTATGTCATTGAAACAGCTGGTTTTCTGTGAGGCAACATGCACACATAATGCTTTAACAGTCATGAGTTCTGTGGTGAAAGACGACTGACAGAAGCACTTGCCGAGTTAGATGCTGTCTAATGTCATGTTTAAGCATTGGCTTAATATGTTCAGTGGGTTTAGTTTACATTTCATTTCTTAGTCAATAGGAAAATCTAGAGACTAGTTTGAAGTAATGCACGCAGTGGCAAATCAGATGAGAGTACAAGCAGCCAATGAGATGACAGGAACTAGGCGTGAGAGATCAATATTGGCACTTATTAAGTTTGATATGTTAGTCTGTTCATATTAGTTTGTTTGGAGGTAATCCACAAACAAATGATTTGTGTCAGTGGTCTTACTGTGGCTCGGCCTCTTAGGGGGCTGACACCTGATGCTGTGCCAGGCTGTGGAAGAGGAAAGGATTTTAGTTACTCTGAGATCTTTAGCAACTTCAGCACCACAGTCTGGCTGAGAATTTAACCGTGGCCACCAGGGGGGGATGTAACACTGCTATCTCTACACAGAGAGACTCACAGGCGTTGTGAGGTACAACAGAGCAATGTTTAATGTAAGAGAGGGAACCCAAAGAGCAGTCACAGTCAATAAAAGCACATCTTCATCAAACATTCTTTTCATGCATGGACATACAGCTCACATGGTCACATAAATACATGCAATATACAATGTGTGCTCTGTATACAACCTGAGAAACTCAACCAATGGGGGATTGGGACCACTAAAGGTGTCAAAGAGCTACTGAGGGGCTTCAGAATGATGGACGTTTGTAGGGTATAGAGAGTTTCGGGCATACACTGTGTAATATTTTGTCTGAATCTCAACAGTTTTTGATCAGTCATTTGTCATGCAGTGTATGAGGGAAACAAAGCGATTAACATCTGGTGAATGGCAGTTGGACAGTCGAGTGATTTTATAACAGAAATTTTGGATAGTTGCATAGTTAAAGCAGTCGCAGCTCAACGATCGGACTGCATAGGGTACACATGTAAGCTTTAGCTTCACATTGTATGGGATTTACTCATACATTGAGAGTTGTTATGCAATAACAAACAAATAGAATAAAGCAAAAATCGCAGAGTAGGCCCGACTTGAAGGGAAAAGCCATACGTGCAGGTTAAGATAAGGAGACTTTATTATTCGGGGAAGAGGAAGTTACAGTTCTCCTATATGGAATTCTGTATCATTTTATATTTTATGTTAATACAGATTGAAAAATGCATTTTATAATTTAGGTTTTTGGATGCTACATTGTAGCAGAACTAAAAATACATAGAAATGTGTATATATTAATGTAAAGCTAATGTATTGCAATACTTTTAGGGCCATTGTACGGTAAAGCCGCAGAAAAAAAAAGAAAAAAACATTTCAAAGGATTTTTATACGTACTATGGGCATTTCAATCAATCCATTGTCTTTGAATTTCAACAAAATCAAACTTCAAGGGTGACAAAGTCATACGACAGCAATAAAAAATTTTTTTTCACAAATACATTCAATTTAATGTACAAATACTAGGCCTACTGTATTGGTCAAAAGTGAATGTAATAGTAGTTCACAGAATGAAACAAAAATGATAATTTTACCTAAACACAAACATCCATCATCCATCATCCATCCATTTTCTACCGCTTATCCGGGGCCGGGTCGCGGGGGCAGCAGTCTAAGCAGAGATGCCCAGACATCCCTCACCCTAGACACTTCCTCCAGCTCTTCCGGGGGGTCACCGAGGCGTTCCTAGGCCAGCCGGGAGACATAGTCCCACCAGCGTGTCCTAGGTCTCCTCCCGGTCGGACGGGCCAGAGCACCTTCCAGTAGGCATCCGTAACAGATGCCCAAGCCACCTCAGCTGACCCCTCTCGATGTGGAGGAGCAGCGGCTCTACTCCGAGCTCCTCCCGGGTGACCGAGCTTCTCACCCTATCTCTAAGGGATCGCCCAGCCACCCTGAGGAGAAAGCTCATTTCAGCCGCCTGTATCCGGGATCTTGTCCTTTCGGTCATGACCCAAAGCTAATGACCATAGGTGAGAGTAGAAACGTAGATTGACCGGTAAATTGAGAGCTTCGCCTTGCGGCTCAGCTCTTTCTTCACCACGACGGACCGGTACATCGACCGCATTACTGCAGAAGCTGCACCGATCCGTCTGTCAATCTCCCGTTCCATCCTTCCCTCACTCGTGAACAAGACCCCGAGATACTTAAACTCCTCCACTTGAGGAAGGAACTCTCCACCAACCTGAAGTGGGCAAGCCACCCTTTTCCGACTGAGGACCATGGCCTCGGATTTGGAGGTACTGATTTTCATTCCAGCCGCTTCACACTCTGCTATAAACCGTCCCAGTGCATGCTGAAGGTCCTGGTTTGAAGGGGCCAACACGACAACATCATCCGCAAATAGCAGAGACGAGATCGTGTCGTCCTCAAACCTGACACCCTCCGGCCCCTGGCTGCGCCTAGAAATACTGTCCATAAAAATTACGAACAGAACCGGTGACAAAGGGCAGCCCTGCCGGAGTCCGACATGCACTGGGAACAAGTCCGACTTACTGCCGGCAATGCGAACCAAGCTCCTGCTTCGGCCGTACAGGGACCTGACAGCCCTTAGCAAAGGACCACAGACCACATACTCCCGAAGCACCCTCCACAGGATGCCAACACAAACATATACATAGTAAATTCATAAAAACTGGAAATCATTTTGAAATGGTCTCTTTGTTTTTTTCCACGGCTTTATGTACTGTTTTGTGAAGGAATGGACTGCTTACAAACGTTTTAGACAGACTATCTGCACTTTCAGATTTGATGTTAGTTGATGTTTTGCTCTGACAACTCTAGTACAAAAGAGGAACTGAACAAATGTAGCAGTACCATATATTTGCATATGTCCACTTAACAATATATTATTACTGTAACTGTCCTTATAGCTTCCAATTTATGTCATTATAGCAAATAGTTTGTTTATGAACTAGCAGCTAGATATGGGTTACGGTTACCTCTGCTGGGCTGTGCTTTCCTTGTCTGTCCAGGGTAGAGGAGGTGGAATGGAGGGTCTCATAGGATATCATGTCTGGACGCTCTATGTCATAAATGGCCTTGACTCTGGGGATGGCTGCTAGGTCCTTGTAATCGATAATCTCATTGTCTACTTTTGCCTGGAGGAAAGAGACGATGAGGAGGGAGGGGAACACAGGTGGACACACAAAAGGAGAAAATGTGTTGATGAGGAAGAGGTCACGGCACAGGTCAAAGGTCATCCACATCACATCCAATCAGATCTACAGCCCATTCCACAGGGCATCACGGGGGTTGAACATACAGTAGGGAAAGATGAAGTACATCTATATAGGTGTTGTTATTAGAGGGTTCAAAATGAATACTTTCCAAGCACCTAACCAACTCAACACTTGGTTTTTAAAGGTACAGTTCACCCAAAAAGGGTGTCCTTTTAAACTCACTCTTAGGTTGTTCCAAATCTGTGTAAGTGTCTTTGTTCTTATGAACACAAAGAAAGATATTTGGAAGAATGCTTGTAACCAAACAGTTCTTGGCCACCGTTGAGTACCATAGTGTGTATAATAATTATTTCATGGTGTGCTTCAGACTTATTCCTAAAAAATGAACAAATACATACAGTAAACTAGAGTATTTTTATTATCTGAGAGTAATATTATTTAATATATCGCATATTTAATTTTACCAGCCGGTTGGTCCACTCTGAAATACCGCCAAACAGCGGACATACTGCATGTTTTCATTTTTTCTTGGTTGCTCTAAACAGCTCTTAACTTCCTGTGTTGGCATTCTGAGCAGCGAAGAAGAAATCATTTTCCCTTTGCAGCGTTAAGAAAATCTAGCGGGCATAACTAGGTCCTGTTGAAGAAAATGGTATCGGATCGGTACATGGATTCAAGTACTCGCCGATACCAGTATTTGATGTGGTATCGGTTGCATTTCAGATACTAGAATCGGTATCAGAACAACCCTGGTGGAAAACAGACAGTTCTGAAAATAGCTCTGGTGGCAAAGAAGTGTTTGGATACAAGCATTCTTCCAAATATCTTTCTCTGTGTTTATTAGAACAAAGACATTAATACAGATTTGGATCGACTGGAGGGTGAGTAAATGAAATTTGTTTTATGAACTATCCCTCTAATTTTGGTATTTTCACTTCTTATTGAAAATGTTTCATTTGAAGTAGCACCGTGAAATATTTTTATATTACAATTTTGATTTTTAATTCATTAAATTTAATCCTAAATCATTTGGGAGGAAAGCTTAGGTTTCTGTTTACAAAAATAAACCCAATAAGCAACGACAAAGTAAATGTTCTTAATATGTTCTTGCAGTTTTATGTTGAAATCACAGGTGACAATAAACAGCCCACAACATACATACTATGTATAGTGTAGCTATAAAGGAACAGTTCACCCAAAACAAAAAATGTTGTGAGTAACATTCAGGTTTTGAACGATATGAGGGTGAATTAATATAAAAAAACATTTTTGTGTGTGAACTATTCCTTAAGTTGTTAAATTATTTGTGATTGTATGCAATGCTAAAGATGTTACATCAGAGGTGTACAGAACGCGTGTCAGATAAAAGGCAGATGTTTGAGAAATAAGTACAGGTTTGTGCAGAGAGTAGATGGAAGATGACACATATTCCTGTGTTTTTTCTCCTGAATGTCCAGGTGTTTGTTTCTAGAGTGATTCTGAAACATATCGGCCTCAGAATCCACTGTGCATTGAGTGGTAAGATGGTTTAGACTCAGGAAACGACTGAGGGCGCCGATAGGTGGGACTCACATAGATTGTGTGACCTGGAGATCCAGGGATGCTCGATCCAGGTCTGGAACAGATACTCTCAGACGATGACCTCGTGGGCTGCAGGAGAACGAGACGTTGTGTTAGCAATAATCTGCAAAGGAGCACACACGCACATTACTAAATGCACACTCGTAGGTCTGGTCCCACATGGCATCCTCTGCCTATGGACTGCTGCCAGCCCATTTCTTTCATACTCCATTGCAACCACATATGCAAGCCTTCCCACAATGCACTTTCATTTCAGACAATTAATGCAGCCACCGCAGCCAACCCCTCAGATATGACTCCTGGTTTAGTGTACACCTGAATTGGACACCTTTAATGATCGGTGTTGTTTATGAAAGGTGAAAAAGTCAACAACAAGAGCTCATATCTGAGATCTTTCTGCATGTAGAGTCAAAACAACTGCCATTCCTGTAATGGTGAATGGAGCCGTGAAAGGTTTAGGCCCATGCCTGAAAAGCGCAATGACACACAGGCTGTTATGAGGACGTTGGAGAGGGAAGGGCCTGAGCGGTCCGCCCTCTGCTGGTGGGTAACTAAAGGTGCATAGCTTCAAAACACACTCAGCGTTCCCCACTCTGCTGCCAGAAGCAGAATACAGTACCTGCCTTTCTGATTGGTGCAGAGAGGTTACTGAGGGTAGGAGGGGCTGTAAAGGGAGGAAAAGGCATTATAGGATATGACATCACACTCAACGAAACACTGTGACATCATACCGTAGCAAAACTCAGCCAGCGCTTATCTAACTCTACAGTTTGCTACATCTAAAGTTATCTGCACAATATCCCGTACATGCAGGGCAGATTTTGTTTTGTCCTTTGGCACATGAGGTTATGATTTTATTAAATGTTCTAGTGGTTATAACACCTCTATGAGAATAGGCAGGTAACTTCCGGGAGGAGCAAGCGTATTCTTATCGTGTATGTGTGCTGGGGAGGGAAAATCAGTTCACACGGTTGTTTTCAACTGCACGTTTTGCATGTCTTCCTTGGAAAATGGAAATTCTGCATTTATTCACCCTCATGTCATTCCAAACCTGTATGACCTTTAGATTTCTGCAAAACACAAACGAAGATATTCTGAAGAACGTTTGTAACCAAAGAACACTGGCACCATTGACTTCCATTATATGGAGTCATTTCTCAAAGTATATATTTTTGTGTTCCACAAAAGAAAGAGTTAAAACTGGTTTAAATGACATGAGGGCAAATTAATGATGACAGATTTTTTATTGTGGGGTGAACCACCCCTTTACCAAACCTGATTCAAATCCTAGTAGACACAAAAAAATGCGCAGTGCTGTGAAAACCACTGAACTAAAATGAAGATTAAAACTTTAAAGAAAAGCAAGACAGTTGGAGGAAGTTGAATTAGCTGGAAGCTTTGCAATCTGCAGGGAGTGCAGAGCTAGCAGAAGACTCCAAACCTCACGCCCGCTCAGGGGACGCCGGCTCAGCCGAGAGCCACCTGGGCCCCGGCTCTTTATCTGAGAGTGTGGGTAAAAGATATCAAACGGACTGGGATTCCCTTTAGGACGCTGCCAAGCTGCCTAAGGAGGAGAATTACAACAGAATGGAAAAACCACACTGACAAACCTCGGCTAAGCACCTGAACTTGAATTCAAACATCATAGAACAAATCTGGAGTCATTAGGGATGTTTGGGTACAACAAAAATAACAATGGATTGTGAGCATTTTTCAATATGTCTGGCAGGGATGTCATGGTTTTGGAAGGAAGAGTGCTGTATTTTAAAGAGTATGGGGTTGACTATGTGAGTCTTGACTGACGGGAAGTGTTATAATAAATGGACACTCACTCTGTACTTCTCTTCCAGTCTACTGCTGTTCTTACACTCTGGATGCCACACTGTAGAACCTGGAAAACAGACAAACAGAATAAGTGGGTTGCATAGAGTACATAAGTTATGTCCATGATCTTACCTCTATTCAAATAATGTATTTACACATTTAAACATTTGTATGCACGGTTAATCTGTGTGTTTAGAGGATAAACTGGAGAATTTAAAGAGACAGTTCACCCGAAAATGAAAATGCTGTTATTATTTACTCACCCTCAAGTTGTTTCAAATCTGTAGAAATGCCATTGTTCTGACGAGCATAGAGAAAGATATTTGGAAGAATGCTCGATACCAAACGATACCATTGCAAAAAATTGCTTCATAGATTTCTTTGTGCTGAAGATATTTTCCTACTATGGTAGTCATTGGTGGCCAAGAACTGTTCATCAGAACAAAGAAGTTTATTCAAATTTGGAACAACTCCAGGGTGAGTAAATGATGACAGAATTAGTATTTTTGGGTGTCCCTGTCCCTTTAAGGAGGCTTGGATATACACTCACCCTGCAGGTACATCTCCTCTCCCTCCGTGAACATCTGATTGCACCTGCTGCATCGTGCACAGCTGGGATGGTAGTGCTTATCTCCTGCCTGTGAAGGGGAAAAGGTCAAGCGTTATTTAAGAACAGGAAAAATACATTTCACAGCTACGACAGCACAAAGCGGCTGAAACAGACCGAAATAAATTCATTAACGGCTGTGACAAAGTATAATGGCCTGTTGGTGAATAGAACAGCTGTGGTTTCACTTTTGAAAGAGAGATCTCTGTCCTTCATTTTTGTCCCTTATTCTCATTCTTCTGTTCTGCTTCACTTCATGGTTTTAGTGAATGAACTCTTCCAAAGTTAAGATTCGCAGAGTCCCTGTTTGCACACTATCATCTTACCCCGTCACATAAAAATACCCTCCCGACCCCCGGATGTTTCCAGGTCATGACAACAATACCACCACAAAGCGCAAAGGTACACCCACACAGACACGAACACAGTAGTTTTCAGCTGGTCTCGCCACGTTGTACCCGTGACTCAACATAAACTCTTAAAAATAAAGGTGCTTCACGATGAAATTGAGGAAAACCTTTGTTGTCTACATGGTTCCAAAAAGAGACAATAACATCCTGTTTCACAAAAGGTTATAAAAAGGTAAGAAAGAGATGGTTCTTTAAAGAACCTTTGATGAAAATGGCTCTTATATGGCATCGCTGTGAAAAACGAATAAGCACCTTTATTTTTAAGAGTGAAGAACCAAGATGTTTGTCAGTAACATGTACGGCGCTAACCACCATGACTCTTACATCATCGGCTCTCTTGTGTTAATATGAGCTGCAAGGCTGAAATGGGAGGTCTGGGAAATGTTTTCAATCTGTGCTTTGTTTAAATGTCATTCATAAGCACATGTAGAAAAGTACAAAGTTGATCTGAAAATCAATAGTCGCAACAAGAACTTGAAGTGAATTAAAGGGTTCAGATGTTGACGGACCAACTTTTGCTTACATATATCTCATATGACAGGTCAAACCAATGTACGTCCAACATGATATGCATATGGTTGTGTATGTGCGAGATCAACACATTTGGACATGTAGCACACAGCTGATAGTCATCTGCAAGGTTATTTCATCATCATTCTGCTGGTTTCAGTTAGCTGCAGGAGTGTTGATGACATCCTTCAAAATCTCAAGAAAACAGTCTTGTCTTCAGGCAATGCTTTGTCTTCTTGGCTATTTTATTCGTTCCATAAACATATTTGATTTGTACACCTCATCTCCTCTTTTCTCTCTATTCTGCCCTTCTTAAAGTGTTCATCTTAAATTCACAAATCAGCTGTCAGTGCGGAGTGATGTATCAAGTAGTTACAATCTTTTTCCTGGCGATAAATAAGCAATTTGGTAAAAAATATGGTTATTTTAACACACTTTTTCTTTGGACAGAAAGAGATTTGCGTCATTAGGCTTGTTTGGTGACCCTTCCCTGTCTCAGAGATTTCACATAGTAGAATATTCTCCGATTTACAGTTTGCTTTAATAATGCTGATAGAGTTGTTAAAAAGATAAAAGTTTTAAAGTTCACCCAAAAATTGTAATCCTTTCATACTTGAGAAATCTTTCAGTGTGTTTTTACAATTGGAAATCAATGGAGTCTAATGTTGTTCTGTTACCAACATTCTTCAAAATATCTCTTTTGTGTTCTGCAGACGAAAGAACATCATACAGGTTCAGAATTGCATGAAAGACGCGTCATATTTTGGTTGAACTTTGAGTGTAGTTTATTTACACACCTCGTCTATTTCTCTAACTGTAACTCTGATACAGTCATTTGAATAAAACATTTTTTTTTGTGAATAATGTTTATATACGCATATCAATAAAAAAGACGTGATTTTATTTACCTAAAAATCTTCCAAAATTTCAGTTCTATGACCTGCACCAAAGAAACCAAAGTCATTGTGTGTCTCCTTTCAGGTGGAGACTCAAACAAACACACAGTTCAATTGTTTGGCTGTTCCTCTATCAGCTGGAGCTCTGAACATTGAGGAGGGAGTCGCCCATTTGGCTCCTCCGCAGGGGAAACATCCCATAGTGCACCCCAGTCTTGAACTATGAGGCAATGCTCCTAAAACGCATGATTTCACACAGATGTGACCCCTCGGCTCCCGGGGCCCCCTCGCCATGGCAACAAGATCCTGCAACAGTTTTCCAGTACACAAACCCCAGTTACAACATGTTCTCTATAGCAGTCTGAAGCAGACAGCGATTATTTTATTTCTTATTGCATCAGACAAGCCAACACGAAAAACAAAGGGCGACCAGCTAACTGCGAGGAACGGGGGCCAAGAACAGTCCGTGTCTATGCGTCAGCCCAGATGGAGGGGTGTGGACAGAAGACGGGGCCAGGGAGATGGGGAAAGCGAAAACAGCGTGCAGGAATCACAGCTGCAAAGGGGAAATTACAAGTATGTGAGATTAAGGCGGGTGTTCAATTGGGTAATGTTTCTAGGTGGCTGGTGTAACAAGCTACAGTAACAAGTGTCGAAATCTATCAAACCAGGCACAGCACAGTCAGCAGCAATATACACTCCTTATAAAACTCTTAACTCTACAAATCAATGAGGAAGAACCAGACAACCTGACAAGGTGCTTTTCGCTAAGATATTAGGGCATTGTTAGAATAAAATCACTCAGGCAGAAAAACAGACAGAGCACATTCTGCATCTGTGAGTGTGTGTGGAGAGACAATGCATGGCCAGCTGGTCTGACACACTTGTCATTTTTAGATAGACCTCATTGGTGAGATTTAATGGAGGGGAAAATGCAGCGCTGTTAAATAACTTTTTCACGCTTGACATATAGTATAGAAGCTGACAGGACAGAATACAGACATTACACACCCAGTGTGTTCCTTAGAATTTATTGAAAAAAACTAAATCCATCATTTACTTACTCACATGTCTTACCAAAAGTGTACGACTTTCTTTCTTCTGCAGAACAAACACAAAAATATATTTTGAAGAACGTTAATAACCGAGCATCATTGGCCCCCACTGACTTCCTGGACAGTGGACGCAAAACCACTATTGTGAGACATTTCTCAAAATATCTTCTTTTGTATTTTTCTCAGAAAAAGGAAGTCATACAGATTTGGTAAGACATGAAAGTGCATAACTGATGACAGACATTTCATTTTTGCGTAAACTATCCCTTTAAATATAAGTTTGCGTGTCTGCTTTTGTTTTGTATTGTTGTATGTCCACTCCTTCCCAAATAGCTAACTTCTAACTCAAATTCTTGTCAAAACACAACCTGATGTTTTCTAAAATCCCGGCATTCCACAGCAACATTAATATGCTCCATTCCCGCTCCATTTAATCTGATTGGCTTTTTTTGGCACCAGTGAGATTCCATCTGCAGATCAGAGCATCTGTTCCTTTAAACATCAGATCAAAATTCTACACGTGCCTGCTTGGATTAATATAGATAGGCCTGTAGCTTTGATGCCCTGTGGTCACACATACGTAAGATTCCAGTACACTTCCCTTTGCCATCTGCGGATCCCCATAAAAACAAGTAGTATGCCGGAGTGCATAAGTGTAAACAGAGATTGTGTGTGTGCAGACACAAAGCATTGGTCTTCATCTTCGTCACAAACTAATAAACTGTTGACAGGTCAGGATAATCATGTTGACCAAGATCACCTAAACAGCAAAGATATTCTTCACACTGATGATAAACATCATCTACACGCTTACGCAGAATCACACCCCAGCTGAATGTACCATACTCCCAAAACAAACAGCATGACAGAACTGCAAACGTACTAGGCAAATGCTTTCATACAACATCCCTTCTGATGTTTCTAATCACTTCTATGAAGCTGAAATAACTTTACCTTTGGCAGGCTGCTCGTGTGGCAACCCAGACCTGCGGCCTTGTATTTCAAATCCTCTTTTTCACTTTTTTACACTATCGGTCTCTTACGAGAGTATTTCCCTCAATCCTTCAATCTTCCTCTCTGACTTTCTTGAGAACTTTCTTCAATTTCACCCTCCCAACCCACCTCACTGTTCTCTCCGCCTATTAGAGGGGACCAGCCTCAAAGGGGTCGTTCCATGTACAATAGTTGGGGCGGGACCTTGGAATGGCTCCAACGCTGATGGTTCTTGGTCTCTGCTCTGTTCCCTGCGAGACAGAGTCTGTTCTCATGTGTTTGATGAATGAAGCATGCGTACAGCTCTTTCAGATTTAAGTTCAGCCATGACATGAGATGTTGAGACATGTGTGCATGTGGATATGCATTGAGACCCTCCCAGGGGATCCAGCCACAGATGTTCAGTGTGAGCGGAAGTGTACGACTCTGGAACGCTCTAGACGCAAGCTGACATGGCTATGAAATAGTGAAGAGAAAAATTCCAAAGGGAACAGCTTGGGGACTTCGTATTTCAATTGTTTCTCTCTGACAGCGAAGAGATTAAACGGAGAGAAAATTGAGAGAACATTTGACTCTAAGAAGTTTATATAGAATTCTTTACAGCTGTAAATCTATCAAAACTTTTGAGATTTTACACAAAAAAATGCTATATGTACTCATACTAAATTTTATCCTATGCCAAATTCAATATTGCTTCATTTAGAATATCTGTAGATTGATTTTCCAAAAAACACCTTAAAGGAGTAGTTCACCTCAAGATGAAAATCTGTCATCATTTAAAAAAGACATCAGAAAAATGTTGGTAACAGAAGAGAGCAGCCCCTATTGGCATCATTTGTAGCCAATTCTTTAAAACATCTTGTTTTGTTTTCTGTGAAAGGAAGAAAGTCATACAAGCTTGAAATGACAACGATGTACACGATGACAGAATTTTCATTTTCAAGGTGAAGTACTCTTTAATCTAAAATCTTATGTCACAGATATTTAAAAAGTCTTGTTATGTGCTTAGACAAGATACCAAAGCCCGCAAACAAATGTCAAAGATTAAGTCTCGTGAACTACGAAAGAGCTGAAAACACTTCTTTAAGATGACTCAACACATATTATAAATCAATTTGCTGGACATCTTGTTAATAAAATGTCCAACTGCCTTTGGAAATCTCATCACACTCAAATCAAGTCCCTGTTCCAAAACCTTGCTGTCAACTGCTTACATGGGCAAAACTCACTTGACCTACCGGATGGTATTTTCTCGACAGAGCTTGTTGCAATGCATTGTTGGCAGTGACGTTGCTAGGCCCTTTTTAGGTGGCCTTCAGCCACCCTAAGGTTCTTTAAAGTTCCACCCTAAATTGAAGCTCCTAAAAAATTATGGAATTTGTACAGGAATTCGAGATCGCTTTATAGTCCTATAAACTCTTATTATTCTGCATATTCTTTCTTAAGTAATGTACACAGTATGAGGAGCTTAGAGAAGACTAAACATATATATCTCCAATCTGAGCGCCCGCTAATATTGAAACTAATCGCCCTTTTGAACTGGTCGATCCGTTTCACCAAACCTTTCTAAACAATTTAGGAATCCACTAAATACTTAATCACAAATGACTTGCATTACTCACTATCTGGCATGTCTGACAGTCCTTCTGACTCAAAATCAACCATTTAACAATTCAGTTAGTCCAACATACTGAACTGAAGTGAGGTGAAGAGAGAACTAATGAGCACGAGCAGCTGATACTGACCGGTTGCAGCAGCTTTCAGATCACCAGTACGCACTGAACCGAGAGCTGTTTCTTTTGGACACCTCAGATTGAGAACCGATGAGCTGATGATAGTGAGCATGCGTGATTCACCGTGAGGCTTCCGAACAACTGATGCTGTGCTGATGGTACGAGCGCACGTGAACCGAGGACTTAAACATACGGAGCAATCTGGCAAAACGTACGTGTATTTAAAAACAAATAAATCGTATTGGATTACGCATGGATCCTATAGTTTAATATAGTTTAATTTATTCATTTTATATCTTTAAGACTTAAAATGTCATAATTTGCACATCACCTCACGAAACACAGCAATTCCATCGAATAGTGGAATGCATTGTCGATATAAAAAAGTGGATGAGTAGCAATTTTTTATTACTGAACTCGGACAAAACTGAAGTGTTACTTATCGGACCGAAAACCGCCCTACGTAACAACCAAGAATACTGCTTAACTATTGATGGATGTTCCATAAAACCCTCATCTTCAGCTAAGAATCTTGGCTTTATATTCGATAGTACTCTGTCATTTGAGAACCAGGTCGCCAACACCTGTAAGATTGCGTTTTTCCATCTTAAAAATATATCTAAATTACGTCATATGCTGTCATCATCAGATGCGGAGAAGCTTATACATGCCTTTATGACATCAAGACTAGATTACTGTAATGCACTATTAGGTGGTTGCCCTGCAGGCCTATTACAAAAACTCCAACTGGTCCAAAATGCGGCAGCTCGAGTTCTTACACGTACAAAAAAGTATGAGCATATTAGCCTGGTTCTGTCAACCGTGCACTGGTTACCTATAAAGCATCGTGTAAACTTTAAAATCTTGCTTATTACCTATAAAGCCTTGCATGGTTTAGCTCCTCACTACTTGAGAGAACTTCTTACGTATTATAGTCCATCACTTGCACTACGCTCTCAGGCGTCAGGTCAGTTGGTAATACCTAGAATTTCAAAATCAAGTGCAGGCGGCAGATCCTTTTCTTATCTAGCGCCTAAACTTTGGAACAGTCTTCCCTGCAATGTCCGGGAGGCGGACACACTCTGTCAGTTTAAATCTAGACTAAAGACGCATCTTTTTAATCTTGCATACACTAGATAATCATAATATATATATTTCAAAGATCTAGGCTGCACTAGTTAGATCAACCGGAACCAGGGACACTTCCAATAACAACTGATGCATTTGTTGCATCAAAGAGTGCAGAACAGTACTCTACTCTCAGCCTGTCTTGTCTCATTGTTCCAAGGTTACAAGAGCGGAGCGGGCAGGGCGCAATCCATTCCTAGACCTGACAAATGCTGGACGAAGGAAGTGACGTCCCTACAAAACTTCAGCCACTATTAGATTATTAATGATAATTTTAAATCTAATTTTTTTATTTTGCCTTGTTGTGCAAGCACTGTTGAGCTTGTGCAGAGGCAGCAGTTTTTGCCAGAGGGGAACTGGAATCCCCTGGTTAGGCCTGGTTTCCCTCCGAGGTTTTTTTTCTCCTCCTCCAAATTCTAGGGGGGCTGCTAGAATTTGTTAGTCTTATTTAATTAACACTGCATATAGGAATTTATTGTGTGTCTGATATTTGACCTGTGTTTTGACTTCCATAACCTTTTATGTTTTACTTATAGTCATTTTTTCTTGTACAGCTGCTTTGTAACAATGAAAATTGTAAAAAGCGCTATATAAATAAAGCTGACTTGACTTGACACTCTTCCTGTATTGGGCGCTTTATTTGCAAAACTCTTCTCCGATGGCGTGAGACGGTTGGTGAGGCAGCCATCAAAGATCACCTTTAATTCTGCATCACCGAACTCCGTATCCCTCGCCACCGAAGAAAATGCCCTGGCGAACTCCCGCGTCCCATGATCCCCCTGACGGAACCCAAACAGCAAGTGGGCAAGGCGAGATCGCAGGAACGATGCTGAGCTGTCCATGCTGCTGCTGCCTACTGGGTTCAGTTCTGGCTCGTTCGTTCTGTCACGGATGTGTTAGAGAGAACCCAATTGCAGGCAGCGAAACGGGGATGACGGGGTTAACAAGGACTTTAATATAAACAGAAAACAGGAACAAAACAAAAACCCACGAGGGGGTGACAACAGGGTACACACTAAACTGAACTAACTACAGACTAAACACTTGACAAGAATTACAACTACACAAACACCTAGACTAACAAAACACTCACACTGACTAGACTAACAACTCAGACATGGCATAGCATAAAGCATGAAGTAGCAAGGCATACCAGTACACTAGATGCAACGAACGAGCACAGGACAATGAACACGAGGATGTTTTAAAGGGAGACAGACAAAGGATAATAAATAAGGGTCAGGTGCGGGTACTGAAACACTCAGGGAAGGTTAACGAGGAAACGAGATGGCGGGAAACACTGACGAGACACGAGAAAGCACATGGCTTTCTCACACAAAACCTAAGGCTATGCCATGACTCCGCTGCAAGACCAAGAATAAACATGACATGATAGCGGAATCATGACAGATTTATATATTTGAATAAGATGAGTGTTTTTCATCCAAGCCGGCCGGGATTATAGACTTGACGCGTTACGTCATGGCAAGTGATGTCATTACGGTAGGGTGTAAAAGAATCAGCAAACCGGTCTTTTGAACTGGTTCATTGAAAAGAACTGTCCGAAAGATCCGGTTCGCAGAAAAGAACCGGACTTCCCATCACTAACTCACTTTTTTACTCACCTCCAAAACTTTCCCTGTGATAAACTGATGGCAGGCCTCGCACTGAACGCCAAAATGGATCTGGTAATCTTTCTCACAGTATGGAGCGCCATCCCTACGTAAAAATAGTAAAAGAGAAATAGCGATTTATGTTTTAAGTGCATTTCACCTCAATAAAATCAGGATAAGAGCATAAATTGATTGTTATTAGAAAAAAGGACACATTAGGCGTTCAGAGAAAGGGAATTATATAGAGGTACGAGATGGTAAGAGATAAAAGATAATGAAGGCATAGCTCACTTGCTGATGTACTCTCCACTCAGCACCTTTCCGCAGGCTTTGCACTTGAAGCAGCCGAGATGCCATTGACTATCCAAGGCCAGAAGAGCCTGACCGTTCTTTATGTCCCTGCCACATCCTGCACAGTCTGCAAAGAGAACACACGCTGATCTGCCAGATGATACACTTATAAAGTATTTGGACACTCAAGGTCCCAATAAATCGCATGATGAGCACAGTTTGCTATGTGTTCCTGTTAAAACAAGAAAGTGGAGGTGTTACAATTTAAAGGGCGTGTGCCTTAAAGGGACAGTTCACCCAAAAATGAAAATTCTTTCATCCGTTACACACGCTCACGTCATTCAAAATTTTTCATTTTGCAATTACTGGCACCATCAAAAACATTTTTTAATTAATAGCTTAATACACAACCATAGGTGTGCACAAACAACTCCATCCACTAGATGGAAGTATAAAGCAACACAAAACCTTCCTTACATTAACCAACACCCACCGATAATTTAACTACAGCCTCCCATTTATGATTTTTAAACAAAGCATGGTAAATACAGTAAGCATTACATTGCATGACTCAGAGCATTATGGCGCAGTGCCGATTCACTACAACAGGACTGTTTCCAAGCATCCTTCCTCCGCGAGATGGTGCTTCCTCCTGGAGGAACGCGAGGGAGTTTAGTTTATACATGTGTAATGTATGTAAAAGGTTCCGTGCTAAAAATAGCTCAGGGCTGTCATCTTCTATTTATGTTCTTTGGCTGGGATCCCAAAAGCTTTTATTAAAAGCAGGGATGGATGAATAGGGCCGGGAAGGTCCCAGACTCTGCTGATGTTGCTCGGGGGCGAATGCATCAATTGACAGAGAGGCGAAGATATGATGCATTGCGCTGCATTTCGCCCTCTTATGCATCATTTAAGCTTCAACCTCTCTCTGCACTGAGAGACCCGCAGAGTTTTCTGTTCAAGAATAAGTGTGTGCATAGAGAGGGAAAGACTCGCATAGGGAAGAATAATTATGAATAAGATCTCTTTTCGAGCTTTTATTTCTCACTAATAGCAGTGGGTTTAATGGAGAGCAAATGTTGACTTTTGCTTATATTTCCTGTATAGATTAACAAACAAAAACACAGAAACATAATTAGTTAATAAGATATTTACTTTTAACATTTAAAATCCTGAACTATAAAATAACAACTTAATAACATTTTCCTGTGTGAAAAGAGAGAAAGAACTTTCACAGGGACCTGGGTTCTATCCACCTGTCATGAGGTTTATCTAAACTCTCAAACTCAGGGCTAGTTTTTTTTAGAAGTGTCGATAAAGCTTTGTGGAGCTGGCCAAGGCAGCATTACCGACATGACTCGAACCATCTCCGTCTTCCAAAAACAAAGCTTATCTGACCTAAAGACTTTCACCGGCCTCAGATCATTTCCTGGAGCTCATGGATGACAAATCAGCCAAGCATGACACAAAGAGATATTCAGTGGTGCTCTTTAATGAGAAAGAGCCTGTGTATGTGTACTACAGGCACTTGTGGCTCTGAGGCATTTTAGAACAAAACAAAAATGAAAAGAAGCATTTATATATTCTTTATTATATCAATCTTTTAAGATTGTTTTGTAAGTGGGTCAATGTAAATAATGTGGGTAAAGTTAAATAAAAACAATGTAAGTGGGTTGATGTAGTAAATATTTATAAAGTCATACAACAAAAAGAAAATATATCTACAGTATGTTTTTCTGTAACACTTTATAGTATAGCGACCTATTCGCACAATTAACTAGTTGCTTAGCATGCCTATTATAAGCATATTGGCTGTTTATTTGTACTTATAAAGCACGTATTCTACATGACCATATTCTACTTCCCTAATCCAATACCTAAACCACCAACTACCTTACTAACTATTAATCGGAAACAAATTTACTGAGTTTACTGAGGCAAAAGTAGTAATGGTTACAGCTAATGGTAACAGCTATTTTTTATACCGAGTTTATTTATACAGAGAATTGGATCTTATTTCATTGTTTATTTTATATATATATATATATATATATATACTGTATATAAGAACCCCCCATGCAAAATTTTAATTTATTGATCCTTTTTTCAAAGCTATTATTTAAAACAAAGTGCATGTACAGTACACAGCAATGTTTTCCAACTCGCTGCAATCCCACAATGCACTGCGTTTACAATAAAACTAATTCTCTCTTCTGAAACACAGCAGCTGTTCGATGCTAAATCGCTCATCTAATTGTTTATTACCTGATGTTGTTATAATGTAACAATAACAATTGCACGCATTACAACAACGCCATTCTAATCACTGAAGCCTTTTACCCCGAGGCTTGGGAAATCTGGGAGAAATCTCAGCGGACAATCCACACTATGAAGGCCTGACCTGTCGGCGTACATCAATGTAAACTCTGTCAGAAACAGGAAGGTGAGAGAGAATGGGGCGAGCGGCAGGCACAGCAGATCTGTGAAGGAAGAGGAGCTTTGTGTTGGCTCTGAGCCTCTCTTTTTCTCTGTTCCTGTCTGTTTGACTCCTGAGGCCCTGCATCTTAAATTACTCCAACGGCAGCCCTAATCTACCGGAGGAGGATGAAGAACTTCCTCAAAGTGAGATAAAAGAGTGAGAGAATGATGGAAATCAAAGAGAGAGAGAAAAACGAAAAGAGATTTATAAAGAGCTCAGTTTTACTTTGGTTGACAGCGCAGGAAGTGATCTGAGTAAAGGTCTTGTCAGCTAAAGTAACAGTGGAGTCTAATAAGAAGAAACCCTATTACAACTTAACTTAATTAAAAGTTTTTTTTACTTTTTTGAAGAAAATGTGAGTGATGCTTGCCTGTGCAGAATGTTAGGTGTTCTCTGTGGCTGCCATGACTCGCCATGGGGATTGGCAAAGGGTTTAGACTGTTTCTAGGTCCCAAAAACCGCATCTTAACCAGATGCGATGCGATTCCTGGGATAAGCAATTTGTCTGACCATACCGTGGTGCAGAACGTGCTGTAAGTCCGCGACATTGCAAAAATGAAAACGGTTCCTAAAATATAAAGATAACTTTCATCACATGTCGCAGCGTCGAATCGCGTTCTCTGTATTTTCTATATATTTCTGACATTTGTAACGTTAAAGTTACGTTTTGGTAAAATTCCATTACGATTATAATGTCAACGTTTCGATTTTATATCACAAGATGCGCTTCGTCCTCCATTTTTCAAACTACCGCACAAGTCTGTCAAAGCTGTAGTCCAAAATAGGAGAATGTGATTTAGCGCACCGCTTTGCTAACACAGCAGGACATTCTGATAGGATGAAGACTCAGTGAGCTTTCAATCAGCAATGACCTTGAGGTCTGATCGGTAAAAGATCTGTCAACACACACAACACTACACAAGCTTACACATCTATAGAAACAGGACGATTTAGCCAAGATGTAATCTGAGTAGGACACTAAAACATAACCAAGCAAAACAAGTGAGTGCGTGTGACTCACTGCTAGAGGTGCTGATGTCTTTGGGGGTTGGGGATGTTGGCTGGACACAGCGCTGGCACAGACAGTCTTTTCCATTAAAAGTGACTCGGTCACCAGCAGGAAACGGTCGTCTGGCAACAGAAATGTTATCGGAGACATTTATCCATGAAACGTTTTTATCTAAACATTTGTATCTGTCTCTACTGTAGCCATTATATAGCCTTAATGTTTATTTATATAGCAAATATCAGTTAAAAACAATGTTCTGCATAATAGATGTGAATCTTTAAGAGCTCTAAGAGTACTACTCTAATTAAATTAACTAAAACTGAAAGGCCGAGAGATGTGTTGAACCTTGTGAATTATGGACAACTTTCGGCAGAGAACTCTTACTTGCAAATGGTGCAGACAAAGCATGCAGGGTGGTAGGTCTTCCCCAGAGCCGTGACCACCTCTCCCTCCACGAAGTCTCCGCACCCATTGCAGCGCGTGCCGTGAAGCCTCTGGTAGTCTAACGTGCACAGGTACTCCCCGTTCTTCATGAAGAACCCGCCTTGGGCCAGGTCACAACCGCACACTGAACAAAAACATACAAAGAAATTTATAATATACAAATAGTCGTATGTATAAATCTTACAGCATTTGACAGACTTCAAATTGTTTAAAAAAACAATGGACAATTCATATTTTTTTAAACACGCTAGCAATCTCACAAGTGTTTCCTCTTTCTCCAAAATTAGAAATGTCAGAGATTTCACTACAGACTTAAACATTTCTTATCATTTTGTCTGATCTATTCAAACTGATTTATAGCGCTCTCTATGTTTCTAATCTAAGCCATTTCTAAGGAATCTTTATTTATAATGTCTCTATTTCTAAAAACATTGGAGACAAGACTGATACCACAACTGAGAACCAAGGTAAGTATAGTTTACCAAAAAAACGATAAAAAAATTGAAATAAAATATTGAAACATTTATGTTGAAATCAAATTAAATATTGGCTTTTATATTATTTGTAAATTTGAAATGTTCGCAGAGCAAAACTGTAATAAGTTTAAGATGAGGCACTCAAATGACTAACTAAAAATAAATTAAAATAAACTAAAAGTGAATGTATTAAAAGTTGATTAAAATTATAGAGCATGTAAAATAATACAATTAGAATGGCAAAGCTAACAAAATGCTTAAAAAATAATTAAAACGACCACAAAAACTATGAATTTAAAAATGAATCCTACTTCCAAATATAAATATATACCACAATAAAACAAATGAATGACGTTCTTTCTTCTGCAGAAAAAAAGAAGATAATTTGAAGAATGTTGGTAAACGAACAATTTGTTTTTGACAAAGTGAATAGGTACCGCCACTGTTTGGTTACCAACATTTTTCAAAATATTTTCTCTCGTGTTATACAAAAGAAAGAAAGTAATTCAGATTTGAAATGACAAGAATGTCAGTACGATGAACTTTTTTGGGTGCCATCCCTTTAAGTTTCATGAGCCATCTGCGATCAATATCATTTTGTGACTTGTGAGGAAATATTCTGAAACACGTGTTACACCAGACGCAACCGTCTTCAAAATAAACAACACTCAACAAGAGTCAAACAAACACTTCCTTCTGCTTTTCCTTGAGTGTTCTAACACAACTCATTAGTTGTGTGTTACACTAGTTGACGGGGTGTTACGCAATTTGATTGCCAGCAAACACAAGGTCAGGGGGCTTGTGCTTGTCTTGGCCAGTGTGTCTGCTAATGCACCAAAGCGTACAATGAGAGAGTTTGGTTAACTTAAGATTTTGTGTGCTGGAGAATGCTTTTAAGAATTTGGCATAAGATCAGACATTTGTAAATATGATTGTGCGTAAAGGTGTGTTGGGTCGGTGTCCTCTTGGCAAGTGTGTCTGTCTCTAATCCCGCCATCACACATGCCAGATCTGCTTGAAAGCTCCTTGGCAGGCCGGCACTGATATTTAACAGCTTGTTTAGCGTCATATGATACCCTCTTCTCTCTCTCTTTCTCTCTCTCTCGCTTCTGTTTTTCTTCATCTCTGTCCTATGGTGTAATGTCCTTGCTTTTTTCGTGAATTGACACATTATTAATAGTGTAACTCAACTATTGACAGAAAAATGATAAGATGACAGGGAAACCGGACATAGCGATAATGCACACCAGATTCTTAACAGCTCTCAACACTGCCATCTTACTTCATATCTTTCACTTCAATGGTGTTCTGGAAGAACAGGCCCATTTTACTCCATTCAGACGGACAAATGTGACAAGCAGGTGGCTGCGTGACAGTCATCATTAGCGCCGGAGAGACAGAGACAGTTGCGTAAGTAACGCTGCCTGTGTCCTCTCTGTGTGTGGCATTTTGGTAACCTTCTTTGACAGGGTACAGAATGCCACCCTGCCGCTTTGGAAAATGTCAAAGCCATTAATGTTGAGCAACACACATTCGCGTAACTACAGAATGCGGGGGGGGGGGGGGGGGGGGTTTGCTCGAGGGGGTGATACAACTGTCCTTCCCTTCACTCTGTCATGGGACTCTTGAAATTACATACATGTATTGTCGAAACCATTTTGTGTTTTGCTTAGAAGTCCAAGAACTGTGAGCCAGCCCCCTCCATCCCAACACTCTTTTTATCAGCCTCCGTCTGAAGGGAATAAAAGTTTCATATGAACAAACAGGATGGATTTCAAAAAAGCTATTCAATTTGATTCAGCTCGGATAGTTACATAATTCAGATTCAACTTTGCTTCAGTTCACATACAAAGAGCCTCGTAATAAAAACACATTTCGCTATATGCTCAGGGTGCAGTAATGCATTAGTCCCAGGGTGTACCGTACAGTACATTGTATGGAGACATCAAGCGAGCTCACACATATCAATATTTTAATAAGGTTCTCAGCATGCAGATGTATCCCTGCACTTCAGTGAATAGTGTGGTTTCAGCATGGGTTTCCTCTCCGCTATGTTTGAGACTGCTGCGGGTTTCACTGCGGTGATATGTGTGTGTCATTTTAATATGACGGACACATGAGATCAGTGTTGTAGTAGCGGCATGGAAAATGTAACTACCCGCTACTCACGATTTTAAGTAGATCTATTACAGTCAAGCTAACAGCCTCTGTTTATAACTTGTTTGCTTTATTGTATCATTTGGTTTTAAAAAAGCTCATCGGTGACAAAAACAATAGATATCAATGTGGTGAGTGCTTTAAAGGAACAGTTCACACAAAAATTAAGATTCTGTCATCATTTACTCACCCTCAAGTTTGTTCTGATGAAAACAGAAAAAGATATTTGGAAGAATGCTTGCAACCAAAGTTCTTGGCCTTGGCCATTTGACTAGCATAGAAGGACAATTGCTTTATACATTTCTTTGTTCTGTTGAACCACTAGAAGATATTTTGAAGAATGTAGGAAAGCAAACAGTTTGGAGGCACTTTTGACTATTATGGTAGCCAATGGTGTACACATACATTCACACAAAACACTTATAAGAACATGCATAATTTACATAACAGAAACAAAAACTTTGGTACTTTTGTGATTTCGGTACCAAGAATGTAAAACACTGCATGCAAAGTTCCAAGAACAAAACCGAGTCATTTAGAAGAACTCCAAATTAATTAAATAAAATGAACTGACTCGGTTAAATGATTGATGCACTTTGAGATGAGCCAACGGAGCATATGAAATAATTCCCAAACAAGAGCCCTGGCATTAGGGGCCTCTTGGAGCGGACAATGGGATCATTTATTATCAAACTGAAACTACAAACACAAAGCAAGACTATCGTATACGTATGCCAAATCTGCCGACCTCATTACTAGAACTGCCTCAGGCAAGATATGTAGGAGAGAGTTATAACTCTGGTCATCTTAATGCGGATAAACAATGATAACATGTAGTGTATTGTATATTGCCGGGCCGTCCTAAGTGGAGACCATGACTTGATGGGTTGCATTGCCAATGGGAGAAAATGGATTTATTCATGGTGCCTGTTTTTACAGGTGCTCGAAGAGCTGCCAAAGCAGCAGAACAGAGGAAAGATAATAACACTTTTTGTTTGTTTGTTTACTTGAGTACATTCTATAAAAATAGCCACAATGTGTGTAACGGGAAAACATTAACTGGACTGTTGCCAACCCATGTGTAACGGATTGGATTTACAAATAAACTGCCAAACATTTTTTTATTGAAAGTGGTGGATCCTAGCCAAACAATGTGTGCAATCCACTCTCGATCTGAGAAATGTTTTGGACCGTTCATGGCTACAGTCAATGATCCAAAATGTTTTCAGTAAACGTTGCGGGAAATCAATGATTCACAAACGGAGCAAAAGACTTCTAAAGATAAAGGCAAATATTTAGCCCACAAACATTCTTAGAGTGACCTCTGGTTGGACTTATCGAGTGAAGCCACAGTATTGCAGCCTTCGGTCTCTATATTACAAGGCACCCATCACTGCAGAACAGTTTATGTTTTGTATCCAAGCAACATGTTGAATTAGTGTTTGCTTTTGGTGAGAGCAGTAAATAGTTTGTTGCTTTCATAATGGTTAAGTGTTATGGGTTTATTAAGACTGACACTGAGATAATGTGTGGGAAATGCGACTGATGTTAGGTTAGGTTGTGTGTGTGTATGATTGCGACAACTGGCAGGCTTATGGGCCGGTGAAACGTGTGTGTGTGTGTTTGGATCGTTGATAACATAAGACTCTCAAATAGGTGCCAAAGAAATCCTCTCTGCTATTTTAGTAATAAATCCCTCAACCTCTAAACAAAGAATCGCTTTCTCTCACACACACACACATCAAACTCTTTTCAGTTAACGGTTTAAACCGAGGATGACCTAACCATGACAGGTAGAAAAGTACACTTCCTCTTCCTGCTTTTGTTTTTAACTTGGGATTGTCACTCCTTAAACAATTACTATTTTTAATATGAAATTAAGAAATAAAAACTTGTCAGTGCTTACAAGGGCCAATTAAGCGGGAAGATTTCAACCGAAAATGTTAATCTAACACAGTATCTAAACCAAACACGACCGGCTAAATGCGACACAACAAATGGCTTGTTTTTAATGGGTTTGTCGCAACGCATCCAGTTAGGACAAATTGTAAAATTATAATGGGTTCAAATGGGTTCTATTGTCTGTTGTCGTGCCGTGTCCTGTCCGGTGTTAAACATTGAAAGCAACTCTATTATTGGTGAATAGTTGCTTTAAAAAGGTGTGTTACAGTAATTTTTGTGTAAAGCATTTTAGTTCACAGTTTGTGTATTTCCAGTGTTGTTGCAGATGTCCATACGCGCACACAAACCGTATCACAAACGACATCACTAAAGTTGCATTAAACATGGAATATTCCTTTAATTGCAGTTGTGGAATTCTGATTAAATTTGATCCTATTTAATTCGATCCATTTAATGTACGTTTCTCTTATCTGGTTACCATAAAGAAAAACAAATAAACTGAAAGCAATAAAGATTGCAATAACTGATGTCTTCACATATCAATAAAATGTGCAAAACGAATCAGTTGTGTGGCCTTGAGCCTGTGACATCATCTCTGCGGATCTTTAGGCACTCGACCCCTGACCCCCTCATTAATGTAAACCCACAGCTTCGGGGGCATCTTTAATTACAGGCTGAACACACAAGCAAAGCTAGCACACATGTTCACAGACAGACTTGCGGTCTCTGCAGAGGTGTGCGGACCCCTCCTCTGCCTTCTTATCGTCCCAATGGGGATCAGCAGAGCTATTTTCAGCATTGCGGCGCTTTAACAGCTCATAGAGACTATGCCTGAAATAGCGCACACAGCCTCTCTGACTGACACAGCATTCGCACACACAGAAAGAGAGATAGAGAGAAGAGAGAGAGAGAGAGAGAGAGAGAGAGAGAGAGAGAGAGAGAGAGAGAGAGAGAGAGAGAGAGAGAATGTTCAGAAACACAGAGTGAGGTATGGACAGGAATACTAAGCAATCGCTACAGAGAGGGGAAGGATGGCGCTGTAGATGTTCACTGCACTTGCTTACTATAGATGTTTAAGTGAGGCTGTTTAAAGAAAACAAATAGAACTAATAGAGCAGAGCAAGGCTCATTAGCTTACAAGTGAGCTGTAGAGCGCTCCATATTTTCCTGCCAGAGTTCAGGTTTTGGCAGGTGACCACAGCTTAAGCGCCAGGGTTTCAACAGAGGAAGTAACATTATGTAACATTCTGAATCCTGTTTTCCAGGAATAGAGCTAATTGATTGGACATATAGGCTGTATAAGATTAGCGTGTACTCTGAGCGAACCACACGTCGGGAACTAATGTATAAGAACTATAGTACTGGTAAATATTAATATAGTAAATCTGAACCTTTCTATTTAAAAACTGTGCTATGCTATGTTTATGGCCAAAATGGTCCAAAATGTATTTCTTATTATTAAATTTGCAGGAGCCAAATGCAGATTGGTTGTCATCATCACAGAGTGGGAGGGGCTCAATATAGGTTCAGTATAGTCATCGCAGAGTAGGAGGGGTCAAATGCAGATTGGGTGTGGTCATCACATAGTGGGAAAGTCATCACTAGGGCTGTTACAATATCAGATCTTTACCAACAGAATACTTTCACAACATCTATGTTTTGTATATATTAATAAATAATGGTATCGGTCATAATCGTCTTTTTATTGTTAATTTTGACCAATTAATCACACTTGTTTGTAATCATTTTAGATAAAGCAAAATTTTATATGAGTGCTGAATTATTTATGACATCAGCATAAAATAGACCCCTTTGGAAGAAGTAAACAACGTCCAGAAGAACTTCCTGTATGCGTTTTTATCACTACACAAACATTTAACAAAATACAACCAACAGAACATTTATAACTGAATTAAAATGTTAAACAAATATCGTTAAGATTTAACTATACATTATGTTAGATATAAAAAACTTAAAGCAGAAAGTGCTTCTGGACAAGTGTAAACATCTCGCAAAGTGATAATATTGTTTTTTAATATTACACTTTTTGTCAAGGGGACAAATGCATAAACTGCTTTCAGCTACATTTCAGGCCACATTACAGTAAACACAAAGAATTACTTTGCAACATTGTATGCAGAAGATCAAAGCAACCATGATGGCATATATGCAACACAGTAATGACAGGGCACTCTCATTTCTGACCATGTTCCGCCCTGTCATTTAGCATCGGAGATTAGCTCAGGTGAGATTTAGAAGGTAAACCTAGGAGACCTCAGCTTCACAGGGCGTTTTAAGGAAGAGAACAGAAGCATATGGATCCACTGACATTTAATGTCTAGACTTATCATACACAGTTATTACAGCCAGATGCAGTCACGTGCTATTATGGTTACCATGGCGATGACATTCAAATGCCTGTTTCCCATTCCAAGTGATGCACGTTTATCAGAAATGCATAAGCCTATCGGAGACGCTTTGAGCTTTTTCAGTATTAACAGGACAATTGAAGGAACTTGAACAGAGACACACCGAGTGATTAAAAGCTCTTGCGGGCTTCCAGTAGAAAATGAGTTGTCTGCTCTTTGTGATTGGCAACGGGCAACCTCATAAATCTCATATTTTATTCTAGGACTTGAGGGCTCGGCCGGTCAAACCATACAGAGCAAAAAGAGTGAAAATAAGCTTGAAGACACAACATCAAACACACCCAATATAAAAGATCACAAGCTCTTGCACAATAACCACAACAAATCAAAATGACAAACTGAAGCTATTTTCTACCAACAAAGTGAATCTACTTCTCAAAACAAATTACATTTTAGAGGACTCACCGAGAAATCCAGTGAAGGACAGTTTAAATTCTTATCAAATGATACGAATTATAAGCAAAATAGATTCATGTAGACCACCAGAGAAAACCGAACACAGTGTGTGGACCCTTTAATTCAATTACCCTGGTAACGCAGAGGGGCGTGATCCAGCTTTCGTCCCACCCAAGACTTCATTCACAAGGTTATAAAGTTCTGAATTCCTCATTCCTATTTTATCAGAGCCGTCTTTGTTCCCTTATCCTTCAGTCACAATTTTGAAAGGAAAGAGGCTACGACTAAATTAAATTTCATTCCTCAATGCTCAGACTTGGCTTAGGAATCTGGTACTCCATTCAGGAAGTTTTTCATTCAAGACCTGAGAAACAAACAGCAAATAGTGGAAAAACCAAGCTTAAAGAACTTACCTTTGCATGTGAAGCATTTTATATGGAAGTGTTTGGATTGAACCCGAAGAACCTCTCCTTTGCATGGCTCCCCACACTTATAGCACTGGATGACCAGTTTTCCGGGAGGGTGGTGAGGGTCCTGCGGATGGGCCACTGTGAAGCAACACAGATGTAGGATCAGAAAAAGTATTCAAATTGGATAAAGCAGCTGTTACACAAAAAAAAGATGTGAGTCTGACCTCACATGCCATCAAGCCCGAATCTAAATGCTCAATGAGATGTCAGATGGACTAACAGTAATCATATCAATAATGAAAATATTGATATAATATTGCCATTCCGACTAGTGTGCACCATGAGCTTGAATGTGTGATAAATTATACGAAAAAATGGTACATGTTAACTCAGCTAAAGCCTGTGTAGCTATTGAATTTTAATGTAATATTTTAACATCATACTTTAATCTAGTATATGATGCAGATCGTCAATGTATTTCAATAACAGATGTTTTGTTTTGTCTAATATAACAACATTGGAAGGTGTATTACAATTAATTATGAATCAATTAATATTTATTTCAAATATAAATTTGCATAATCACTTAAAATTATAAGGCTTTGCCTCAAGTCACCTCGAGGCATATATATGACATATATGGCTCTAAATGGCATTTGTAATGAGCAGAAGATGAATGTAAACAACAAAGACTGAAGCTAGCATGAGCACCTCTCCACAGTGTGAAAAAAACTCCAAACACCTTCTAACACTTCTCTGTCACCCACACACGGTGTGATAACACCTGAACCGCCGGTGTTGGCCTGCTGAGCACTTTCTGCTCGCTTGAGAGCATTACGTCATTCAAACTGGTTGAGGCGATTGCAGGTTAAACTAAATCAATTTTTGTAAGGTTAGTTGTCCGGGATAGTTCACCCAAAAAATTGTATTCTGTCCAAATTGTTTTCCATGTATGACTTTCTTTTTTCTGCAGAACACAAAAGAAGATATTCTGAAGAATGTTGGTAATGTTAACCAAACAACGGCGTTACCCATTGACTTTCAACAGAAGTGCTAAAGAAAAAGAAAAGTCATACAGGTTTGAAATGACATAAGGGTGAGTAAATGATGATCCAATTTTAATTTTTGGCTGAACTACTCTTTAAATGTCGAGGCAGTGTAGACAGTTATCAAAGCCAACAAAGTTTTATGTTACAGTTTGTTTGTCAAAAAATGATATATAGGACAAAAATAACACAGCAAACGCTCAAATGCTCTTCAACTGAAGAGCAGGACAAAATGCTTTTTCATTTTAAAATCACATTCAATAAAAGAGACTGCTAAATGAATAAATGTGGATATAAATAATTGCAAATATAATGGAAATATCAACACATCAATGATCCCCGCTTTTAAAGCAACACACCTCTACATATAGTAAGTAAAGTTTCTCTCCTACTAAATTGTAAGCACACACTTTAGCTTTATAAACAATGTGTTCAACCCTTATTATCTCAAAAAGTTTCCAACAACAATTCTATCAGATTCTCATTCTCTCCCTCTGTGTGAGCACGCGCTGTTAAGGCTTTATTGTGCCATATCTGTTCAAGGTCAGTAGGGCCAAGATGGTGTCCGCACATTGCTGCTGTTCTAAACTGGGCCGCACTGAGGCTAAAGTTAATTCAAATGCAATGAGATTCAAACCTTTGGGCTCTCCTCTTACCTTCGGCCTTCCCATCCTCTCAACATTTACTATTACTTCCTCTTGCCCTCTCATATAAACAGGAGACTTCATCTCAGGATGACACTTCTTCACTGTCTATGTCTCTCTCCTCCTATTGGAGGGTTAATACATGCCTCTTTAATCTAATCGCTGGCCACTTGAAAGGCTTGTGTGAGATTAACAGGAAAAATCTTCCTCCCACATCACTCTTGAGTCCTTATCAAGCCACATTCATACATAATATTACCACCAAAGAGCATGTCACTAGCGAAACAACTCAGAGAGCTATTTTATGAGGTCCGTTTCCTGTTCGCACAATCTCAGTACCTTCTGAGCCCAATCAATTCTCATTCTCTGAGTTTCCAGTGTGATGAATCGTTGTGGACAACAGGAATTTTTCTGAAAGAGGACACTGGAGTACCACTAGGTAGCAATGATAAGATTTTGGCAGAAGTTGCATGTTCAGGAATGTTCCTACCGGCCCTTGAAACCAAAGCGGAGGATTTCGTCTCCGACTAGCCCCCTCCAACCGAGACTGCTGTTGCTATGGCAACCAGCTCTAGCAGGGCTGCAACAGTGTGACACCAGGAGCTCATGCGGTGGAACCCAAGAGTGAGGCTGCAGAATTGATAGACAACACAGAGGAAGAATTACCGTTCCAATCATACGCAGAAGCTGAACTAGCCCAGATTCTTGTGATGTGCTGCCACTCATTCAAGAGCTTCCACGGCAGCTATATTAAGCAGGCACACAAAGATACAAACTTGAACATTCTGTCCATTTATGAGATACGTGGTCTTTGCGTCCTGCCAAACAGCATGGATGAGGAAGACGCCACTCTGTCACGGGTGACGCAAATGTGAGGAATGGTGGGTGGCA
Source organism: Barbatula barbatula (assembly GCF_947034865.1). Taxonomy (NCBI): domain Eukaryota; kingdom Metazoa; phylum Chordata; class Actinopteri; order Cypriniformes; family Nemacheilidae; genus Barbatula; species Barbatula barbatula. The sequence continues at coordinate 7,028,448 of NC_136779.1, forward strand.
AAGAAGTCTGAATGTACCCACATGTTTTTAACTAACTACTCACAATTCTGTTTAACAGGCACCTGAATATTGCTATGGCATTTTTGATTGAGTCTCATTTTTACAGTTACTATTTCTATTTAAAAATATTTTTGTACACTTTTCATATTTACACAATGAGGTAAATGTAATTTCATTTGTGTAGGCTGTTGATGTTTATTTTCTGTTCATCACAGCAGTATCGAATCATTTAATCTTGTATGGTGGTCATGTTTTTGTTACTCAGCAAATGTTCACAGGTCTACCCACAGCATTATTCATTTTGGTTACACTTTATTTTAAGGTGCCCTTGTTGCAGTGTAATTATACATTAAAGTACTGAATAATAATAATTAACTAGGTGTACTTACTATGGAGGGTTGGGATTAGAGTGTGCTTAAGGGTTAGTTACATGTAATTAATTATGCATCATTTGTAGTTAATACTACTGTAGTAAATATGAAAGATGTTTTCTTTATCCCAATTACAAACAACATAGACAGAATATGGTAAATATTTACCTTTGTTAAATCACAAATTCAATAAACATTGAAACACAGGTCCTACAGATTTGAACACCACACAAGAGGTTAAATGATGATCAACAAATGTTCAATTGTCTATACCAAATATTATAGGGCTGCTCAACTAGAACGGCTTCCCTAAAGGTACACTTTGTGAAATTTAGTGGCATCTAGCTGTGAGGTTACGAATTGCAACCAATGGCTCAGTTCACCCCTCACCCCTCCCTTTCGAAGCACAATGGTGGCTGACATTTTCGCCTCTTTGCCGAAGAAGATAACATATTTCTGAAACGGGCTCTGTAGAGCAGTTTGTCCGTTTAGGCTTCTGTAGAAACAACATGCCGAATTGTAAGGGGACCCTTACATGTATGTAGATAGAAATAGCTCATTCTAAGGTAATAAAAACGTAACGCTTCATTATGTAAGGTCTTTATACACACCTGAAGACATGTCTTTCTATATTTAATATATTATCTTGAATTTCTGTCAATAGATCCTCCAAGGAATTACACATCGCACGTTTAAACATGAAGCAAAAACATTTCACGGTTTTAATTGGGATTCTGACTCAAAGTAAGGTCTAAACCTCTTCTAAGCAACTGTTTTACCTTTGCTGCTTTTAATAGGAGTTTAACCTCAGAACAACCCCTGTACTAATCTCAGTATTAGTGCACCTCTCACCTGAATACCTGACCCCTGCTGACCTTAAAGGTCTGGCCAAGTCTTGAAAGAACAATGACAATTGTACGTAAAGGGAAGGGCTTTTTTAGACACACACTTAAAGGGGCTGAACACTATACCCACTCCTCTTTATCACTTTTATTACATTTAAATTGCATTCGCATTGTGATGGACTAACTGGCTCCGGTCCAACCATTGTCACACCGAGATTCACATTGTTGGCCAATGTCCAGCCCTTATAAACAGTGCCCATGGTGAACAGAATGACAGAAAACCAAACGTCGTAAGCACCTGATGAAAACCACGCCGCATGTCAACTGCTATAAATTAATCACAGCATCTCGTGTATGAACGTGAAATACAGTAGATTCCAAAGTGCGTCCTCAAAGCTTAGCAAATAAATGACGGTTTCGTTTATAAATAAATAATGTCTTGTGATACGAAATGAAGGTTTTAATGTGAAACTATGTTATAAAATAACTGCTATGAAATCTTAGAATTACAGGTTTTTATTAAAGAGTAAAGTCAGAAATGCTCTTTGAAGTACACAATACATAAAGCCAACTCACCAGGTGGGCAAAGGACAGATTTTACAATAGTAAATGTGATAAGCATATCTCTATCACTGCCTGTAAGTCCTCCGAGATCACTGATGTCATGAATCCACAGGTATGACACACACACACACTTTCCTATCCGTTTCCGACTTTCTGCTATCTCCTATTGAGAGTGTCTGACAGATTATTTTATTAGCTTGATCCCCCTGAACTTAACCTCACATTAAAAGCCCTTAAAGCATCATTTTAGGTCAGCTGATCCCAAAATGTCATCTTTGAATTGGTGTCTATAAAAATGCATTTGATCAGCTACATGAACGTCTTCTGGAAAGCTCCATATTCTGGAAAAGGTTTTCAGAGTTATGTCCAACTGTGCGTTCCCATTTTACCACTAATAGACCAGACACTGTTCCAAGTGTTGAATGGAGTCGGGATACCGTATGTGTGTGCATGCGTGTGTGTGTATCCTACTAAGTCTGGCTTGGATACTTGCTGAAACAAAATGGGAAACCTGTAAATTTGGCACAGAAGGGGCTAAAATAACACTTGGCCACTGCTACTGCATTCTAACACATGAGGACAAACCTCAGCAATATGCAATATGTTAGGGGTAAACTATTAAAGATGCAGTGAACGTTTCGTTAGTTCATGTAAGCTGACTTAACTTAAAGGGATAGTCCACCCAAAAATAAAAATGAAATCAGAATTTACTCACACTCAATTTTATAGTGTTAAATGTGGGAGTAAACTGAAAAGTAAATAAGGTGGCTTAATGTTGTGAAAGCATTATAAATTAGTTAGTTAGTTAGCTAAATTATGGTTTTAATTCATATTATTACATTGAAGATCTATTGTAAAGTATTCCAACAATGCTTCCGACTGTTGAATAAATGATCAAGAGACTATACATATACATTAATTAACATATGACGCACACATACTTATGACAGCATTAACATGTGTGTCCGCATGTGCATACAGGTGTATGAGGTGGGTCTACAGTGTTTTCTGGGACGTGATTCACATGAGGTATACGGCCTTAGCGATAGACCAGTCATCGCCCGGTTGCCATGGCTACAGCAATAGTCTAAAAGCATTATTGAGTTCATTCTCTGTCTCTCAGCCTCCCCCTCCCACATTCTGCACAGACCACTGTTAGCTTTGCTAAGCCATGATCTACTTTTGAAATCACACATATATCAGCAATCTGTAACATGCCTCCAAGATGTGACATGAGTCTTCTTCCAGAGACATTCGTCTTTCCTTAGAGGATTCCCAAACAGAGCACTGCATTTTTTTCAATAGCTCTTTAAATTCCTGCGTCGTGTTACGCAACATTTCTACTCGAAACTGTTTCGGCATGAGGGGCAGTTTCCTTTTGTGGAACAACACCAAACAAATCGTGTATCAGTTCAGTATAAACAAGTATTGTTTGGATCAGATGCTGTGGTCCTGAGGCCTGTGAAGATGATAATGATGTGTTTGAGAGTCAGCAGATGTTCTTGTTCTAATGAAGCTTCCTTTATCAGATAACACTGAAACTTTAGAAGTTATCGATACTTGCTATTCTTGAAGAACTCCATACGCACAAACACACTCGTGCTCCACAAAAAGATGACACAGTTATGCATATTCACACAAAAATTATTTCATGCATTTGGATGCACTTGTGTAAACAAACACGTCTATGATGAATTCATTGTATTTTTAATGGCAAAATCACACACAGAAAGAAATGAACCCTCAAAGATCTTTTTGACAACCATACATACACATAACGTTCGTAAAGCGTCAATGGTATAGCATAATGTCCAACCCACATGCTGGGTGGTGAAATAATCCTTATCTGTATAGAGACTGAGAGACACACATACACAGACAGTGTACAATTTATGATTTAAGTTATATAATTTGCAAGCTACAGAACACGAAACATTGACAAAAAACACTGTGCCACAAAAACCACTTAGTGTTCAACCAACTATTGATTTTGTAATAAGTGATGCCAACACAAACATCAAGAACAACATGACGGCCTATGCCATTGCTATGCAATTTCACAACTGCAAACACAACGTTTTACACTTGAACACAACATTCACTTAAAACTCCAAGCCGCGCCATCGATATTCTGTAACTGACACTAGTTGGAACAACCACTTCTGATAATCAGACACAGTTATCTCTAAATGCCAAATCTCAAAATGATCAGACGTCATCCATAATAATCAGCCTGGCCGATATATCGGTCAACCACAAACACAACCATGTTTCCTAAAACCGCAGTATTCTATTTCACAAACCGCTGAACACAATCTCCCACACGCTGGCCTGATTTTCTCCCCCTGTAAGCTCTGGTCCCCACCCAGAAGCGAATCCACGCTACCTTTCTCCTTCACCATGACCATTGGTTCCTCACTGCTCTGCTGGTGCTCTGATGAGGAGGATCAGGGAGAGAGAGCGACGTTTCTTCCTGCCTGCCTTCCCTGCTTTATTGCCCGCTGGATCCAAACGTAAGGAGGATACGGCGAGAGAGAGAGGAGAGAGAGAGCGAGGCGACCGAAAAGCGAGAGGAGAGCAGAAGAACAGGCAGACACGCTCTCAAACTAGACAGCCGTTCAGCAACTGCTAGCTTGGTCTTCGTGTCTCAAGCAGCCCCCCCTCCTCATACACAGGCAAACTATGTGTGTGTGTGTGTGTGTGTGTATGCGCTTGTGGACTCTGCCCTCGCCGTTCTGAAATAACCAGGTTGCAGCTGCTGTGTGACAAATGCAGATTCCATAGCTCTAATCCTTCCAAGTCCCAGACACCACCTTAAATTCTTTCAACAGAAATGGAGGGGACATGTGGCACATTTGACATCCTGCACATTTCTAATCTTTCCTGCTCTCTCTCTCTCTATCTGCCATTGTTCATCACATGGTCTGATTAGCTGTGTTTACTTCAGCGAATTGCTGACTACCTCTCGCTGCGGTGCGCTGTCTCCGTGCCACATTAAAATGAGGAATTTGCTGGAAAATAACTCACTATCATTGATCCGACCAGGACTGGACATTACCGGTATGACAAACTCCAGACGTGGGATGTGAAACGAGACTAAGTTAACGGCTTTTGGGGGATAAGCGAGTCTCACTACGGACAATCCATACGTCATGGCAGTCGATTATAGGATTACGATGCCGACAATTGAATTTGGAAGTTTATTGAGAGGCGTTATTAATATTCACACTGGTGCAGTGGCGTCACTAGGGGCAACCGAGCGCTGAGAGAATGGGGCTGCTCTGACAAATTACCCAGAAGCCTTGGTGTTCTCAATTCGTAAAGTTAAAGTTAGGTTAGGTAAGTTATATTAGTAAGTTATTTTCCTTTTCATTTTATTAACTACTCAGAGATTAATGTCTGGATTTGAACGTATAAGGATTAAAATGATTCAAGCAATACATTTCAGACAAAGAAGGATGGCGTGTGAGACAAGAAGAGAGAAAGGGTTTCAGGGAGAGGCAGCCACAGACAGCAGGTGTTGGATAAAGAGGGGAAGTGCATACGACATTAAAAGACAACTGAATCTTTTGTCATCAAATGAGAGAAGAGATTCGAAACTAAGCCAGACCTATGAGAATACAGATAGAACATTGGCATTAAGCTTCTGCCATGTTTCTGTAAATGCCACGAGATTTCTTGCAGATGTGTGTAAAACACAGAATTTAATCTGAATCTATATGTTGTCGTCATCAAGTTTCAAACATCCTTAATGAATTTATATTATATAGAAATGCCAGTTAAAAGTCTTAATGATACTGTGGTCTGAACGCCTAATACCCAGAGAATCTTGCAAATGCCAATTTCTTAAACGGTCAATTCTGTGATCATTTATTCAGCCTCATTGGATCATTCAAAACCTGTAAATGACTCCTTCTTCTGTAAACCAAAATAACAAGTTATTTTGAGAAATGTCTCAGTGGTTTTATGTCTAATTTATGGATGTCAATGGGGGCCAAATCATTTTGGCTACCAACATTCTTCAAAATAAATGATTTTGTGTTGTGCAGAAGAAAGACAATGCAAGAGGTTTAGAATGAGTATATACATTTTCATTGTTGGGTGAACTATCCCTTAAAATATAGTGATGCCTGCCAGAGCAACACTGCAGTTGAATCTGAGCCATTGAGAGAAAGAATCGCGTCAACAGAAGTTCAAATGATTATAAAATAAATTGTTATATGATAACCAAACACAAACCGGAAGATAATTTTAGGCCAGGCGTGTGCGCCCAATGTAACCATCTATAGAAGCATCAAGCTTTCTATGACTTACTCACATACACCGCTTTAAAATGAGACTTCAACTGCTTGTAAATGATTAATTGGTTGGGCAAAGATGTATTTTCTAGCTGTACCGGTTCCATGCTATGAGCACAAACATGAAACATTCTATACACATCTTTTCAGATGAAGAATTTCCCCTCTCGAGTCATCCATCTTTAACTATTCAAAACATACAACATACATTTCCATTTAGGGCTACACAATACCCAGAAATCCCACATGTTATTAGAATGGCCCAAACTATGGATCATCTGGAAGTTATTTAGCACGAATTACTTTGTGCAATCATCTGATACCCATCTGAACAAGAGCGAAGTCACATACATTCAACACACATCTACACAACCACTTGCATTACATTAACATGTGTATGCACACAAGCAAAACATACGAAAGCATATACTTCCTTTAAAGTATTCATGACCAAAAAAATTTACGATATGGAAAACAAATGTGGACAATGTAGACATCTTCAAAACTGAATATGATTTAGAAACCACACCTGGTTATAATGATAACTAAAACCTATTAAAAAGCCACAGTATAAGAGTGTCTTAATGCTTTCATTTAAAATGTCAGTGAAGGCCAGACTGTATTACGAGAGGTACATTAAAGACAAATGACTGTTAAAAAAAACATTCTTCAGCAGACTAATGGAAATATTTGTTAGGGAATGTGTCCACAGATTTAGATGTAATCTTGCCAGCAGGACAGTACCATGATCCAGCTCAGTCTTTAGATTAGTCCTCAATCCCACTGATTTATAAAACAAACATGCCAGCATCTGTTTATCTCAATTACAATGATTATGGAGGGCTGATATTCTCTTTAAAAAGTTATAAACTCCATCGGAAAAGCGCACATCAAATACATCGCTGCTGTCCTTCTTAAACCTTGTATTTTCATATTTCGTGATGACATTTTTTTTTCCCATAAATCATTATTATAAGTCACCCATTATGTTTGTTTTGCAAATATCTAACCAATAAAGAGTATTAAAAAGTGCTTGTCAACATTCAAACAACATTTTGTGTTTTTAGGTTTCGGAAGCACAACGACGATATTTTAAATAAAAATATGATTGATCCGGTCCTCTTAAAAAGAATTTTAAATAACTACGTTTCTTATGGATATTTTTTCTAGAAAAGAAAACAAAGCACAATCTACACTGTAAAAAAATGGTTAAAAAAACAGAAATAGAAAATATTTTGAGAAACAGAAATATTTCGCAAAATATGATTTTGCTGTAGAACTACAGGGTATACGGATATATAACAAATTGTATTCCCGTTTTTCTTGTGAATTTGCTGTCTTTTTCTGTAATTGTATGTTTTTTGACTGTTTTTCAAAAATGCATTCAAATCTGTTAAAACAATCTATTGCACATCAACGGGAAATCACACTATTCTCTTCTCACAATCCTCTCTTACCGGGTCCCATATCAGGAGGGGCCATTCTCTCCAGGATGAGATATTCAGTAGGGTTGAGAAAGGGCAGCTGCTCCATCATGGACTGTTTGGGAATGAGGTAGAGCACCTGAGCTACGTTTCCGTCTTCGATAATGGACATTCTCCGAATCGAGTTTTTCCGTTTCACCATGTCCAGCACCACCTGGTCATCGCTGCGGCCAGAGCCGCAAAGTTTGCCGAAGCTGTTCAGATTGGGTAAATTAGGCATTGCTAGACCCTCAGGCCGCTGAAACAAGACGGAATCACAATAGCGAGTCGTATGACGGCGGTACCCCGGTTCTGAGATTAAACGACCGGCTCACTGGGCTTTATTTGTGTGTTGTTGGTAAAGCAGCTCTGAGGAGATGCTGAGAGCTCCTTTCTGGTTCCTTAAGAAGATTACGGCTGATGTATTTTTAGTGATTATCTTCACAGGAGGGAAAAAGAGCACCTGCAAAAGCCAGTTGGAGTCAAGACCTCACGACTAGGTATCCTGTAAACCAAAGATGCAATCAAGCGTAATATCGAAAACAAACGCATCACAGCTTAATCTTCTGAGATTTGGTACATCTGATAGAAGATTACAACATTTTTGATTGATTGTAAAAAAATGCTATAATATTACCACGATACCAATCATGTTGAAATCAAATCATGCGCATGGGCTTCGATTGAATGTTTTATGTTATACAAGGGATGGAATCTAATATCTCTAAGGCTTATTCGGATTGTACAGGGAAATCAAATCAACTGACCATAATGCATTGGCTTAGTTAAATCAACAATTCTGATTAAAATAAAAATCCTGTCCAACATGCTTCTATCTGAGTTTGTGAACACAGTTCAAATGAGCATCCACATTTAACCTGGCACATCACCAAGCTTCTAGAAGGCACCTTGTCTGTTGTATACTTAAAGAACGACAAACCCTGAGTATTTACCTTGCTTAGAAACAACGTTAAGTGTTTACATAGAGTGACATTTATTGTACTCATATGTGTACACTATCATTTACAGAGATAAGATATATTAAAATGTCTTAACGTTTTTTACTGTACAGTCACTTTAGAGGACGTGTGCGCAATATTTGCTTGTTCGATATGCTGCAGTTAAAGTTAATAACTTCTTTAACTCTTGTAACACACACAGACACATTCATGGATTCCTGGCTTAAGTGAACTGAGCCGCACTTGTTCCCTTGACTTAAAGTTGAATGTGTGATGACTTATAACGTCCCCAGGAATAAATGTAGTCACTTTTAGAAATCACACCTTGCATTGTTAAGACGCGATAAAGCTTTAAAAATCACCAGTACACTTAAAAATAAAGGTGCTTAAAGGGCAACCCCGACGAAAAATGAAAATTCTGCCATTAATTGCTCACCCTCAAGTAGTTTAACATCTGTATGACCTTATTTTTCCAAATACGCATATTAAGATCGTTTTGCCTCCTTAGATTGAAACCAACACACGAGGCACATGACAGTGCATCCGGTGTCAGCATCGCCCAACGCATACACGTTCTGACCACACAGCCTCTACATCAGAGCGCGCATGAGTCGAGCGACCTTGACACGGGATGCACTGTCGCGTGGCTCTCGGGAACGCTTGCTGGGAACTAACACTCAAATCAGAAAGTTTTTGAATATAGTTGTTAGTTTTGTTTGTTTGCGCACACAAAGTATCATCGGCGCATTGTATTAATTTATACTGAACCACCGGAGTCGTGTGGACAATTTTACAATGTCTTTCAGCGCTTTGAAGATTGGTTGAAGTGCAGAAAGCTTCCAAAACTACCTTAATTTGCTTCACAGCGATGCCATAGAAGAACCATTTGTGAAACAGATCCTCAGATATAAAACTCATTTAACTCATTCTCATTTAAACAAAATAAGAAACTTTTGAAGCACCTTCATTTTTAAGAGTGTAGGTTAAAGGGTGTGTTTTATGTCAAACATTAAAACGTGAAAATATTTAGGGGTTAACCACTGGTCTTATTTTAGACATTTAACCAAAAACCCATTCAATAAACCCATTGTCTTTGGGGCAATGGAACCGGAAGTGCTCAGATGCTAACTCGCTTCCAGGTTTTGCATTCAAAAATACGTCACCTCTGCGATACTCTATTACTGACAAATGCCACACCCGCAGGAAATACATATCGGCTGCAATGTTTTTATACCATTTCAAAGGCTTCAATAGCTTTTAGAAAGGTCTCAATAACCCCAAAAGTTGGATTCCCTTTCTGTCGGTCTCTCGGCGTTGTGTCCAGACTGACAGAATGAGGTTTGACATCATTCAGTCCGTCTCGACACAATGTCTCGTTCCCTCCATCAGGGAACCGAGGTTACATCCGTAACCAAGACGTTACTATAGCAACAATACAATTTTGAGTGTCGTAAGGATGAGCCAGCACGAAAACTCCCTGCAGAAGTAGCTTTAAACATGCACCCCCTCATTCACCCATTGGGTTCTGGATTCAGAATAAAATGTAACCAGGTTTGAAACAACTTGAGGCTGAGTAAATAAAGTTTTTTTTTTGGGTGAACTACCCCTTTAAGCTTGTCACCTTTGTACATTTAAAATAACGACTGTGACATTACAGATTAGTACGATTCATGTAGAGGTTATGCGGGCAATGATACAATGTAAATTATAATGATTCTTAATGATGGAGTACCTAAAAGGAGTGCCCTGCCACTTAGAGCCCCAACAGAGAGGATTATGGGGGAGTTGCATGTACATAAATACCACTCTTCTGGGAGATGACTGTAGTGTCTGAGGGGGGATGCTATTTAAAGGTACAGTATGAAATGTATTCAGCAACACAAACGTTAACTAAACGAAAGATTTGCATATCCTGGTGAAAATAGGTTTTTAGGGAGACTTTCGGTATTAGGCTTAATACCGGTCAGGCTCTGTTAGTAGTATAGTCTGGTTTTCAGGTTTTACTTCATTTGTAAGGACTAAATATAGCAGAAAACACAAGCACACATTCATGCATGCATACATTCTTCTAAAACTATGGAACAGTATTAAGCTTCACAAGGTCTATTAAGGAAATGCCGTGATCATCGCCGCTCATAGACAAAACAATTTTAAGTAGACATGCGAAACTCAGTCTATATAAAGGGTTTGTATAATGCAAAAAAAGACAATATTCAGACACACAATTGCGTTATCTCATCATATTACAAGCACACACATACTTGAAATGCTACACATAGCTCAGCAATGGCAGCTAAAGTCTTCCTGACATTTCAGTGTTGTCATTCAGCCTCACGGTGGTCGGAGAGACACCATAGTGTATCCATTACCTCTGAGTCCTCATGTTCACAGATAAAGGTTAAAGCAATACACAGCTTTAACACAAATCTGAGCAAGAGGTGAAGAAACCCTTCCCCTGAAATCTGTATGATGTCTTTATACCCTTACCTAGATACTTTTCTTAAAAATAAACAAATGAATAAATACAATACCCCTCTCTAACACTTTTTAACCATGATTAATAAAGCCTGACCGATTTATCAGTTTGCCGATTATACGACATGAGCCTGTCGCAGATATATGCCGCCGATATGGCAAAATTTTTTACAGAACACGTTTGATTGTAATGATAAAATGCTTGTAAATGGTGTAATTACTTGGTTTGTCCAGCAGATTGCACTTTGTTGTTTGCTACAGGGGACCCAGGTCACTGTATTACACGGAATACATGAGATATACGGAAACACACGCTAGTCAGACAGCATAAAATTTGCCGGCTGAAGTCATAAAAGTTGGGTTTAATCACGAAAAATGTACAATGCACAATGTTCTCTCTGTGTGTCCACCTGGATGTGATCGACCAAAACACACTGTCTTAATGGTAAGTTGCTAACTAGTCTGCGAAATACTTACTGTAAAATGAATAAACAATGACCCTGTACGTTTGCATTTCAATGTGAGTCCAATATGACATTAACCCTGTCCTTTTAAAACTGCCATATGTCACTTCAGTCTCATCAGTAGTTTGTCAGTAATGTAGCTAATGTATAGGATAATGCTTTCTAAGTCGCTTTGGATAAAAGCGTCTGCCAAATGCCTAAATGTAAATGTAGCAGTATCTTTCTGCAGTCCAATAGACGGCAGTGCGCTCGTGGCATAAGTCCGTTGAATTGTGTTTCAACGCCAAGTTATTGGCAAGACGGAATGCTATAAATCAAATAAACAATGTCTTTTTCTTTTGCTTTCACAATGAGCTTATCATATTAGTTTGCTACATTAGTAGAGCCTTATGATTTCTGCCGAATTTATCAAATTTTTGATAAATCAATAAAAAAGGCTTATTTTCGACCATAAAGTGTATTGTTAAATTGATAAATACCCTGTCTCCATTATATATATATATATATATATATATATATATATAGAGAGATTTGTTATGTCATTATAAGTGTTATATCACAAAACATGACTGATCATTGCAAAAAAATGTTTTATGTATATTCTGTTTATGTGGCCTATATACTGTATTCTACAGCACTTCCAGTTCATTTGTTCAAACTTTTGACTGGTACTGTACTATAATATACACATAAATATGGCCATAAATAGCACCATCTACTGTTCAACATATGTACAGATCACACAAAAGAATAGTAAAACATCTGCATCATGAACAATACTGCCACTGGTGAAGTGCATACAATGTGGATACAATAACTGTGTTCTGGAATAACGGATAGTACGTAGCTTTGGATTTAAACACATCTTTTAAGGTTTTCCACTAGTACTGCATCACCTTGCATTGTACACAAAACGTTCAATCCTGATTCTGATATTTTTTCTAAGTCAACCCTATGGATATAGATGCAGATTATAACACTGATTTGGCCAAAGTGAATCGCTTAATAGATGAATACACACAATGCATCAAAATAAAGAACAGGGGTGTTATATAACATGATGATTCACAATGTATTATTAAGATCTCTGTGTGTCGGTCCTAATATTTAGTATTTGTTTGCTGGGTTTATAAATACAGTCACAAAACATTGTTTTTCTTAATGTATCTTTATGTTTTTTGTAATAATAATTTCTACAGTATTTGATTAAACATACTCTGCTAAAAATAAGACATTTGTACAATTTTAAAGGGACAGTTCAGTTTGAATTGTGTTGGGCTGTACAGCTCCCTCTAGCGTCAATCTTTAGCAATGCAACAAAATAACTTGTTATACAAAGCTGTGGCTCAAAAACACAGCAAATCTATTTAATCACACACAGTCCACCGCACACCATGGAAATGACCATCTAAAGTACACTTTCAGTGTGAAATATAAGCATGTGCATTTAAATATGACATACACATGTTTAATAGGTTCGGAAACTAATAACACTTTATGCCAGTTTGGAAGTATGGTTTCATAAATAAAGCTTTTAGGTGCCAATAATATCACAGTTTGATGCCCCCCGATTCATGTGGTCAAAAAAAGAAAACCATATAAATATCAAAGTGGTGGTGACCCTGACATAACTAAAACTCTAAAAGCTGAGGTGAGTCCAGGCTTGGAGTCTATTATCACCGGCTGTACCCTATTTCAGCAAATCAGAAGGAATATCACTTCAAAAAAATGATGTTGTATAATAAATGCATGAGTGCAACATTTTATGACATGGGATTTTCTCACACTGAGATGATATAATGACTGCATCCCTTCTCTGTTTCTCACACATACAAAGCACACCGACAAACATATGCATTCTCTACAGGAGCAATGGTGAAATGTAATATTCAATAATCGCCTGTCAAGATACTGAACCTGGATACAATGGCTCATTATAAATTGCCCTGCCACATCTGCTCTTGATTTAAAATGAAAAGAAAGGAATGAAAAGAGCTTATCTCTGTACAAAAATGGTTACACCTACTTTACTACAAACAACTGTTCTGTCAACGCTCACTACTTTAGAGCTGAGGAAATGTTGGGATGTTGGGAAAATTCTTTCTTAATGTCGTAATCTTTTCCAGTTAAGGGGAGTTTTTTTCTTTTTCTTTCTGTATTTTAGGTGAGGCTGGTTCGAGTTATATCCCTGGCATTTACAGTCTAACGTGCACTCATACTGACAGGGTAGCAGAAGCTGCTCGGAAAGGGTGTGGGGTTGTTTATTTGTTCAGATAATCCTAAAACCTTCAGCCAGCATCAGAATCAAAACTGAGTCCCCTCACGGACCCACCGGAGCAAATAGTACAGACGTCTCGAGGGAGAACAAGGTGCAAGCAAGCAAGACAAAATCAAAAAGGAACCGGCTGCAATGCGACATGTTTTCACATTCAAGCACTTTTTCCGAACTGAATGTGAAAATCTTGAAAATGCCACATCAATTGGTCACAGTCAGTCAGATATCCTGGGCCAATGAGATGTGGGAGGGGCTACTACACTTAACCCCCGGGGTAAAATACGATTTGTGTCTTATATAGCTTGTCTTTTTTGTTTCATACATTAACTGTGTCATACTCTGTTTATGTCGAATGTAAAACAATTGAGAGACAAATTATTTTTTGTTTTACAGAATTTACTATTTCTAGGTACGTGTTTAAAAGTCCAGTGCGTCATTCTTTTGGAGGAACAAGTTACATCAAATGCAATATAATTTACATAACTATATCTTCAGAGGTGTATGAAGACATTACATAATGAAGCATTACATGGAATTCGCCATGTTGTTTCTACAGTAGCCATTATTGGAAAAACTCCTCTCTTATTAGTGTTTTGTAAACACGTTATATCCTTCAGCAAACACCCGAAAACGTGACGACATGTTTGTGCTGTCAGAGCCGCCGTAGTGCTTCAAAAGGGAGGGTTGGTTGATAAAATCTCTACATTGCCCCCTCAAGTAAAATCATAATTTTTGTTTAATTATGTAAACTATTGACACAATTTCTCCTAAATTCAAAATGAAAATATCGTTTTTTATTTACATATTTGGCAGAAAATTGAAACAGGACAAACTACACAAAATAACAAAAAGGAATGTTTGCAGATCGTGATTAAATTTTTAAGGACCAGTTAAAACTGAATATATGATAGAATAAACCTAATGTTTTTGCTTATGCTTATCTTTATCTGAACCCTTCAACCTTTTCACAACATTATCCCAACCTGGCAAATTGCTGTTGGATAACTCAATGTCACTCCCGAGGTTTGTCTCTGTCGACAGTGATTGGAGTTGCAACAATACATGCAGAAATGACATCTTATGTCAAAAACTGGGTTGGACTCTTAATTTTTTCCATGTGTGTGTAGAACATTGAACAAATGGCATTGGACAAAATTACTTGCAAATGCATAAATGTAAATTTGCCTTGTTAGGACACAGTGTAGAAGCATTTTATTGAATGTTGATAACTCTTACACTGATAATCGAATGCCGTACTTACTGGAGTATATACTTTCAAATAGCAGCATTAATTAAATTGTAAAGACGACATGCACAGGACACACTGTAAGAACAATGTGACAGAAGAGAAACCTCGCAGCAGCTGGCAAGACAAAGATACTGTTAGCTGCAGCCATTGGCAATGGCCTTGTCACATGTACAGCACTATTCATCTGTAATTATGCCCTCCTTTGACTATTATAAGAATAACAGCTGACATGGCTATCTGATTTTAACGTAGCACTAAAGATAGGAGGGCATCTGAAATGTTTGACCTTTATTATAGAATTTTAAGGAATAGTTCACAAAAAAGGAAAAATTCTGAAACTCTCTTGCTGTTCCATAAAAGGTCTTTAGAAGACATGGAATGTATATCATATCCCTACTTGTGCGTATATATATATCACTATTTACAGTATTTATTCCATCACTTTATGTGACATTACACATATTTATTATGAATGATATGAAGGTTTGTAAACAGCAGATTTTGGTTAGAAAAACCTTGTTACATACTTTAATAATAAATGTAAATGTTATTTTAATTTTAAGTATTCAATTTAATACTAACGGAAAAGTTCACCCAAAAATGAAAATTCTGTCATCAAACCTGCATGACTTTATTTCTTCCGCAGAACACAGTATTTTGAAGAAGGTTGCCCATTCATTCCTTTTGTACAAAACCAATGAAACTCAACGGGTGCCGTTTAACAACATTATTCAAAATATCGTTTGTTCTGCGAAAGAAAGAAAGACAGTTTGTAATGACAAGGGTGAGTAAATTATGATAGAGTTTTCATTTTTGGGTTAACTATCCCGTTAATAATACATAAAATATAATATTAAACATTTCTTATTAACACTGTAAATTTTCACATATATATTTTTATATAGTTGTATCATAAAACTAACCAGAATGAAAGAAGAGTATTCTGGGTAATATTCATGAATTCCAAATTCTAACTTCCAGTCAGAACGCCCTGATATGACCATGTCACTGTGCATCATTCAGACAAGTCTCATCACTTTCGATGTATTCAGGCTAGACGGGGGAGAATTCAGACACAGCAAGCAAACCAAAAAACCCAGAAAACTCTCCAAATCTCCAGAATTGGGCATCGAATGATCCCTTAGCATCGGTTGGGATATAAAAAGCCCTATGGGTTTACAAAATGCTGGGTAAATGGGTGACTGAAGTAAGCCCTGGGAACAAAACTTTTTCAGTTCTGTTCGATCCTATTAGAACTTCATGTGCCTGTGAGTCACCGTGTGCAGAGCTGTAATTAATGAAACTGTCCCCTTCTAAGATATAATTCATGTCATTGCTGCTGCTCTCATTGAAGGTGGTCTGGGATGCAGCAATAATCCCTCGAACTGCCATGCCATCACGTGAATGACCCACAAACCCACTTTGGCAGAAAAAAACATGGAATATTGCTTACATAATGTTGCCAGAGATTACAAGATCCTGACAGTCTTATCAGATGTTGTTTTAAATTGGCACAAACTGAATAGGCTACCGGACAAAATCCATACATGCATAAATGTTCCTGAATGGACCAATCAGAAACTAATGTACAGAATTAAGAACGTTTTGTACACTACTGACGGGACATTAAGAACAAGTATACACTAAGAGACTGAGAGCAAGAGTGATCAAATGCAGTTTTTCGAAGATCAAGCCTCTGCTCCTTTGAAACTCATAATGCTTTGTTTAAAATGGGATATCTTGGTTTACTTTTAGCCACATCTTCTACAATAACACATGAAATAATTGGGACAAGGTCAGCTGACAGCCAGTTATATCAGCGGCCGTTTTCCCCACGGGCCTGCAACTGGACTTCTGTTCGCAAAGAGGGATAAGTTAGCAAGGCAGACCGGCTTTGATACGAACCAGACCTCAGGAGAACGTGGCCTGATACGTTTCAGCAAATAACACTGAGATAAAGTTTAAAATGAAGCCCAGCATTTATTCTGCAGGCTCTTAAGGGCTCTGGAGCTGAGTGCAGATGAAACATTAGTCCGGATGGCAATTTTTTAGCACAGAAGCACAGAATCAGCAGCCTGGGGGGAATAAGGAGCACAGGAGTGTGTGGTCAGCTGGAAACAGAGTGATGGGCTCCATCTTTCTCACAGACCTGCAAGGGATAAATATACAGCATCTATAGGTCTATATACTGTATAAACATATAGTATGTGTACTGTAGGTTTAAAAACCTGAAAGATAATTATTTTTACTATTCTATACTAATCTCTCAAATAGTATATAATAAGTAGAAGACATTGAGTGAATTTCTTTTGCATTCGGTATCCTTTTGCTTCAATGACACACATTCTACAAGCGTACACAAAACCTGACGATCCTATGATTTCATAATGTTCAAAAGAACATCTTGAACCCTTCATAGTCAACATCACAAATGTATTCGTCACCTAAAAACTGACTGGACTGAATATGACCAGCATGTTTCTTCAAGTATTGACATTTTCAATCAGTTTTGGAGAATTTAATTAGATCATCGATCATTTTTACTATCTTGCCATCTGCTTACATGTTATAGACCCTCTCATGGAGGTATTTATTGAGCTTGAAGTGTTTGTTTAGTATAGTACACTGCAAATGAAGCCTATAGTTCAAGCCGAGGTTATCATACAGTACGAGTACAGGCTATAGTGTGGAAAAATCTAAAACAAAACCCACTACACGCACCAGGAAAACTTTCATGTTCCTGGCTACTTCCCAGCTCCTGCCATTGTTTCAGTAGGGGCCAGTACACAGATGTGACTTCATACAGGATCTCCAAAGAAAGTCTGAAGAATACGCAATGCCGAATCGTCATCTCACCGAACCAAAGTGACAGTGAGAGCAAGTAGATGCATAGTGCCTAATCTGCATGAGAAACGAGTCTGAGAAGATGACATCAGGCTTTGATTTAGTCTTAAAAACTTAAGGACATCCCTGCAATTTTGTAATGGTTTTAATGGAAACAGCTATTGGTTCATAATAGTATTTTAATAGAAACCAGCAATCTAATCCATCACATACCAATAGACACCATAACAGTTTCCATTAAAACCAGTACAAATCCCTTTAAAACCAGTACAACTTTTTAACGGTTCAGCCCTGCTGAAAAAAAACTATAGAAACACAACAAAAACCATTACAGAATTAGCAGCATTAAAGACTGTCATGATTCTCGAGTGGTGAGACACGGAGGGGGTTTAACATATTTAATAAATAATAAAACAAAGACCCACGTGGGGGTAACATAACAAAACATGGATACAATAACAAGACTAAAACTAACTACACTTAAACAAGACTAAAATTAACTTTTGACATGAACTACAAATAACTAAACTAGAGTACAAGACACAAGAACTCACCACACAAACCACAATGAACCAGCACAAGACAGAAGACACAAGGGCATTAAGTAAGGGAGCAAATCAAGAGGGAAACAGGTGAAGGGCATTAATCAATAACGAGGGTAACGAGAGGATGGGAACAAAGACGAGACCAGAGAGAGTGTCTGTAAGACCATAATAATTGCCTCTCTCCACATTAAACATGAGGTTCTGTCATGATCCTGCCACTACACTAAGAGAAACATGACATGATGCAGCAGAATCATGACAAAAGACATTAGCATTTTTCCATGAAAACCATTACAAAATTTCATTTTGTAGTGTGTTTTGTGCATTTTTCCAATAGGATTTAACATGCAATTTCTTCATTCAGTATCTACAAAACCCACTCAGCATCCTGGGACTTTTCTCTCTCAACTCTCAAAGCCCATAACTAAATCCTTAAAGCTACTCCTCGGGTTCATTTTGGAATGTCACAATACATCTTTCCCTATCTCAACTTAATGTGCAGAGACATCAGTAAGCAAGCCATGCAAATGCTGATTTATGGAAGCGCTTTTAAAATCTCTGTTTAAGTGGGCCAGCAACGCAACACAAAACATACAAAAGTGTGAGAGGCTGTGACCGTTAAAGAAGATGGGTAAAGGAAAGCCTGTTTGGACAGATTTGCTTTTTTGGTGCTGCTAGTGAAGATGAAATTAAAGACTTAACTTTATAAATCATGTCTAATTTCATCTTTACAAGATCACATCCATAGGAATGCAGTGGGTCCGAGTTCTGCTGGCTGAGAGTGGTTTGTGGAACACTGAGTGGGAGAGGGGCTGCTTCCTGGTGGGATCAAGCTTAATTAAGCCTGGGACAACAGTTAAAGCCCTGTGGCTTTCATGAAGCTGAAACCCCAGCGATCAGCAAGCATGCTCCACTTCCCCTGGTCAACCTAACTGTGGCTGCACCGGCATGCCCCCTCAAAGCAGAGCATCTTCTACACACCACAAATAAAACTACGATTTAAGGAAATATCACATCCTTATATAAACGTTTGCAGCGTCCAATATTTTAGCTTCACGAAAGAATGAGTCCTATGATTTAAAAATGCAACTCTCACCAAACAGGCTGACTAAGCAGGACACAAATAAAAGCTTAGCCATGAGATAGACGGGAAGAATTAGGATGTGTCACGCTGCTGTGAAATTGTTGTGTTTCTGTGTCTCTGAGGAAAGCTCGGGTCAAACAAAGAAGGTTCCATGGCAACAAAACCTAATGCCCTCTGGGCTTCATCCTGCTCAACCCATCACAGACAACTGTCCTATCAGAGACAGGCTCTTTAAGCGATGATAAGAGATGCATCTTAAGTTCAAATGTTTTATTTTTGTACAGGGTGTAGTGAGTTGCTATTCTCGTTGTCACATTATTGAAAAATCAAATAAAAATAATAATAAAAAAATAAAAAAGGAGATCTTAAAACAGCCTGAATGACCTAAATTGAGAGGTTGATAGGCCATACAACACATAAAACACGCATCTGAATTCTTTTATGAAATATATGAAATTGTCCGTTTTTTCCATTACGAATGGAATTTGTGGGAAAGCTCATTTTGATTGCAGCTGTCAAGAAGTCTTTCCTGTGGAATTTAAGTACGAGTTGTTGAGAAAGAAAACAGTGGTATCAGTGGTCAGCCTAAAGCCTGAAGAAAATCAAGCCAGAGAGGTCCTACTGTCCCTCTCTTGATGTTATTAGGAACGGTTTACTGTTCAGAATCTCGCACTGATTCCAGTTGACAGCTTAACTGAGCCTCCCTAGGGGCCGACGATAATCTAGGGTTCGGGCAATGGTGACAGAGAGAGGAATAAACCACGGAGTGGAACCATCAAAAAGCAAGCAGCTGACCAGCAGATTTGTCACAGAGCATTTGTTCGCTCTTCCGAATATTTCAAAGTTTATGATGCATGCAACATGCACCATAGATTGGTACATGTCTTGTGCTGTGACGGAATGGCACGGACCCCAGTGAATAATAGGAAACGACTAGACACATGAGTTAAGGCTTAGTGACCTCCAGTGCAAAGGTTGAAATGAACCCTAAAGTCAAATTCTTGAGGGGTTGTGCAGGTATGGTATGAAAAACATGATCGATACACAAGACAGCAATGTGAAAAGACCTCATCAAAGTGTTACATCTGAGAGGAAACAACGAACTAGAAAGCTAAACACGCATCTAAGTAAAATGAAATTGAATTTCATGAAATTCCTCCGACGTAAGTAATGAAAGTTTGGCCATTTGGTTTCACCATACTCTGTGACTAGACAGAGTCTTTGTCTCCACTGTTTGCCTCATCTGAACTTACTGGAACCTCCTTCAGGGTTACGTCACAATCTAGCATCTAAAATAGTTATAAATGACTATTTTTCCAATTATGCTTGGCTTTTGCCTGGCAATCAAAACAATAATGTTCAAGCATTTTTTATTTCTGGGACCAGCAAGTTTTTAAACACATGTTGTGGCCCATGGCAGCAACAGCCTGATTCTTTTAATAGACTCGCTACCACAGATCCGATCCAGTGGTTGAATCCGTAACAAACGTCCAGAAAGCTTTGGAGCCGTCAAAGCAAGAACGTCCAGTGGGCGTCACAGCTCCTTTAACGTTAATATGAGTGGAAAGGCATTCAAAAGGAACGCAATGCAAATAATACAACAAGAATAACTGTCTTTTTTCACTGTCAGAGCAAAATAATTTAATAAGCGCACCAGCATATTCTTCAAGCGATTTCCATACATTACAGCATATGCATTCAGCTCCATAGCCCAGTGAATACTTGCCATTACATAACATAAATTATAACACATTTTGATAGAAACAATTTTGTAAACCTTGCTTCGTAAACTTTACCTACATCTCTTAAAAGTACTTGGATTACTCATTATTTAAGGATATATATTGTATTATACAGTAGGGTGTATTTAATATTGGAAAAATCAAGCGCGTGTTATAGTGGAATTATTTCTAGACAATTTTCTGCAAAAAACATAAAGACACGTGTTGATAAGACCATCACGCCATGCTCAAACACAGCTTCATTTTTACATTCACAGCAAAACAAGCGCGTCTCCCCACGAATCAAATGTCACTTTAATCTACACAAAAATCCTGGTTACCTCTTGTTGACATGCTGCGGAATGTAAAGCCGCGGACTTCCTTGTGAAAAAACGGTGATGGTCAGAATACAACCTTTCAATCCAACATGCTCCCGACTTTATATGAATAGAAAATACGCGAGATATCGTCCCGTGAGCAGCGGCGTTACAGTCATTCCTACAAGAACGAGAGAATAACGGGAGCAGGGCTTTTACAATGGGCGTGCCCTCCCTCGGTAAACGCGTGATAGATGCCGTACGTTTGGTGGCTACAGTTGCAGTAACATATTTGTTCGGTTGAATAAGCCAACCCTGCGGAAAATGAGTGTGTACGAGTGTGTTTTTCCGTTTGCTTTATACATTATTTACACATTTAGATTTTTTATTTTTTCATACCAAATAACAAGTTCGTGCCGTCGCCCGTGTAAAAAAACTTAACATCTTTATCAAAAGCCTAGATGAAATTCAAAAAGACAAAATAGACAAACAAGGAAATAAATAAATAGATAAATGCATATTTGTTATATATACTATATAAACACATGTTAGTGCAGTAATTCTTATAAAGAGCCAAACGCTACATTTTCTAAATGATTTACATTTTTACATTAAGCGCAAACACATTCAAGTTACAATTAATGGGTAGATATTGCCATCTTGTGGTAACGTTAGTTATAAACATTCTGTTTAAATTTACTTTTTTGTTTTATATAATAGTAATAATAGTTTATTATAAATACGCTTTCGTTCTCAGGTTCATACACGAGTTACACACCACAAACACGCAAAGTAACATCGGCCATCCTTGCAAAAACTACTAATCCCGCTATGAACGACGTCATCATTCCGCGCCGGTAAAGCGTCAAGCATGGCTGGTGTGGCAGCCGCATCAAACTGTTCATTATCCAAACTCCAGTCTTTGCATGGAATATTTGCTATTTATAAAAAACAGGGACCCACCTCGGCAGATGTGCTGAACGCGCTGAAGATGGCGCTTTTAAAAGGTAAAGTTTGTTTCTATTTTCAAGCCCAAACTGAATGATTCGATGTGGTCCCCATTCAGGTAACATTAAGTCAACCTGTATGTGGACTATAGTAGCGGATCGCGGTATATCACTGTTATGAGCCCCGGATGTTGTCACGTCCCTATTGGCCATCTGATCACGAGATTAAATCGTATTTTAGTGTCGGAATACTTAATTGTTTAACATGAGTGATTTTGCACAGAGGCTGGTGTTGCGAATCCAAACCCTCGCAAACGGCAGAAACAAGCTCTGAAAATTGGCCATGGAGGTACTCTGGACAGCAATGCATCTGGTGTACTTGGTAAATGTTCTTATTGAAATGTGAAATATTCTATAAATAATAGATATCATACCTCTGGAAGGCTAGAACAAGATTTTTTAAGCTGTTACATGTTTGGAAGAATACAAACATTATTTTGTTTTTACAGTGGTCGGTATTGGTGAAGGAACAAAGATGCTTACCACAATGCTGTCAGGATCTAAAGTAAGCGTTTACTGGGCTACATGTTATCCTTTTTCATTTGTTTGTTGGCATAATGTTGAATCATGTGGTCTTTTTGGAAGAAATACACCGCTGTTGCAGAGTTTGGCAAAGCTACCGATACTCTTGACGTCACAGGAAATGTTGTCGATGAGAAGAATTTTGGTAAGAATTGTCAGTTTTGCTGTACTTATGATACAGGAATGGAAATTTCACTGATTTTCACAGAAGTTAGTGATTAAGAATTGAATTGGCTTGAAACGTTTTCTTTGTTTTCCAGATCACATTACAAAAGAAACTTTGGAGGAGAAGTTGAAGGAGTTTTCTGGTGAAATAATGCAGGTTCCACCTCTGTGAGTCTGGCAATTGCATTTGATTAAGAACACACGCTTCTTATGTCAAAAAGCGTTTCCTTTAAGACAAATGTTTGATATTTGCATTTTGAAGATACTCAGCGCTGAAAAAAGATGGCAAGCGCATGTCTGTCCTGCTGAAGCAAGGTCAGGAGGTCGAGGCTAAACCTGCACGTCCAGTGACGGTCTACATTGTCTCTTTACAAGACTTCAGCCCGCCAGATTTCACAATAGGTTACTAATTTATGCTATATATATTTTAGGCATGAGACGTACAGCGTACATGGTAAACATCATTTGTATAAACAATATTTTATACATTTACAGATGTTGAGTGTGGAGGTGGGTTTTATGTCAGAAGTCTGGTGGATGATCTGGGAAAAGGTAAAAATATTCTGTATAAACATCTTAAACAGGAACATCTCATCTATTTGGCATGTGTAATCTAAGTTAAAACACTTTTCCTGCAGCGCTATCATCTTGTGCTCACATAAAGGAACTGACCCGGACCAAGCAGGGTCAGTTCACCTTGGAGGAACATGCATTGCGGGAGGATCGATGGACGTTGGCAGATGTCTCTCAGGCTTTGCAGCCTTGCCCAAATCCACCAGAGAAACAGAGTAATGCAAAGAAAGCAAAACCAAAATATAAACACTTCCCATCTAAATCAAAGGGTGGTGATAAAAAGCCAAGCGGTGAATAAGCATGCTGAAAGTACCAGTGTGACAAACTGCATTCAAACTGAGAGATCTGATCTGGCCTCCCTTACTACCGCGGTGCATCTTTCTCTATTGCCATATACAGGATTTGCGTGGATAGGAAAGGTGGTGACATTGATTCGAAATTGTTGGATTTTGTACAGTGTGTAAGAGAAGTCCAGCGATTGGAATCAAAGCCCCTGAAGTATCTAAAAGCTTTCTCATTATTGTTTCGATACTGTAACAATTTGGTTGTAGTCCCTATAGTGCCGAGGGAAGTAAATTATTATGATTTGATTTTATCTTTAAACAGATTATGGCTAAACTGCACTGTTATTTTGGTGACAAGACACCAGTTGGCACTGTTGTTATGTAAATATTTAATTTTATGAACTCAAATGTGATGTTAGATTTTCTTTATACAAACTTATAAATAGAGCAATTTTGGTTCCCTAATAAATATATAGTGAAATCTGTAGCAGTTTTTGTATTCCATGTATTTTATTACAGCTTATTTTAATTGTTTAAAATACAGTAAATGCATGAAAATGTTCCCAAGTTTTACAGAAAAACAAAACTGCAGCTCATAATTACTACAAAATCATTGACCAAGGGTAAATTTTTTAAATTGAAATAAGCTTTCTATTGATGTATGGTTTGTTATGATAGGTTAGGATAAAGTTTTGATATATTTACGGTAGAAAATTTTCAAAATATCTAAATGAAACATTATCTTTTCCTAATATCACTTTATTAATAATACATAATCACTTAATTTCACTCATAGCCTACAATGTGTTTTTGGCCCCTAAAATATTCCGGTGCAACCTAAGACTGGTTTTGTGGTCCAGGGTCACAAATTATCAAACACTTTTTTCAAATTATTAAAAACACCATCTAACAGCATTGAAACTTCTATATTTAAAAGACAAACCAATTTTTTATGTATTCATAAATGCAATATTAGTAAAATTATTCCTAGTATAACGTAGGAACATGTGAACCTCAAAGAATACAATTTATGGGTAGATATTGCCATCATAAACATCCTGTTAACATTGGAGTTAAGAGGTCGGATATCCAGCGACGTCCCAGACGTGTCCTACTTTGAGGTGGGAAATAAATATTTGAGATGTTTCCAACGCCAGTGCGGTCAGGGCAAAAACCTCTAGTAGGCTACCAGTAAAAGATGTCATCATTCTACACAGTAAAAGGCCAAAGCATGGCTGTTACAATAGCAGCACCAAACCCTTCATTATTCCATCTGCAGTCTTTGTATGGTGTATTTGCCGTTTATAAGAAACGGGCTCAGCCTGAAGAAGAAGCTTTTAAGGGGTAAACACATTTTCATTTCTTTTTTCTTACTTTCTTTTCAGCGCTTCGATGTGGTCTGCAAATAAATGTTGAGTAAAACAGCGGAATGTCTGTTATGCGTCCAGTGTGTATGTTATACATATTCTACATGGAATGATCGTGCGCCCTCTAGCAGCATTTGTTTTACAAACTGCACCTTTAATCTTTCTCCATTTGTCATTTCCATTTTGATTAGCATAAATTTGCATTTATGGTGTTTTTGCAGAAATACACAGCTGTTGCAGAGTTAGGGATAGCAACCGATACTCTTGACGTCAAAGGAACTGTCGTTGAAGAGAAGATATATGGTATGAAATTTCATTTTCTCCCTGCACTTGTGAGGATTAGGGCTTGAAAAATTTTTTTTTGTCACATCACAAAAGAAGCCTTGGAGGAGAAGTTGAAGGAGTTTACTGGTGAAATTATGGATTATTTTTCTCTTTTTTGGACACTGAAAGACATATTCGTGCCTTTAATATGAAGGCTTGACTACTGTATTATAACTGTATTTTGCTGGCATAATAACCCCTGCTATATCTTCACTCTGTCTCCTGGCTGCGGTTCTTCCCCTCCATCTCTGTATATGCCAAGTGGTTGATAAGATGAATGAACTTGAGCCAAGGGACAAAGTCAAAAAGCAATCTAGTGACACCTAGTGCAAGAACTACTGAACTGAACACAAACCTGGGATCTAACATTTTTGTTATATCAAATTGGATCTATATACCTTTGCATTCTTGTCAGTCCCTATAGGGTTGCACGGTGTGCCTCTCTACTTTTGAAATGGTGGTATCGTAGTACCTTAAATAATGTTATGTATGCGCATTAATATTCATTGGAACACTTACATCTGCCTCTGCGGCGTTTCCTAAATAAATGTGTGTTTTGAAGGACAAGATAATGATTTAAATTCGCGTTTTGAACGAGTTGGTAAAACGATCTTATATCTCAGTGGGAAATTGACACCACATATTGGACGTTTTAGTTCTACATTTAAAGTAAGCCTAATATTTCCCCTCTATAAAGACTGCTGTATCAGTGAAATGTGTCCCACATTTGAATTAGTTCCCACGTGAAAAATGAGCTAGTGTACTTTAATATTTACTACATTAAACTACTAAAACTCATAGACACTAGTGTTTTTGAGTCTTACCATAGTAAATATGTAAGTATACTACAGTTTTTTCTTCAATTTATCCAATTACTATAACAACATATTCTAGTGCAAAGTATAATACAGTTTACTATAGTAAATACAAAATGTTTCCTCTAAATCTGTGTTTTTTGTATAGATTTGAATTATGAACATGGCACAACATCGTGATGGTACCGAGACATAGTCCCTACATCATGTCTTTACACTTTGCTATTTTCTACAGCCATTTTGGTTTGCTAATACATATCTATGTCTTGCAGTTTTTTTTCCAGCATTGCTTAAACATTTCTCATATGCAGACCTCAAAATGACAAAACACAAACACTATTCCAAAACTCCAAAGACATGTATTAAATCTACAGGCATTGCATGCCATAGAATGACATTATAAGCTCTGGTTGAGATGAATCAGGTTTTGTCAGAGTGTTTTATGCATTCAATCATTTGTTAATCCCTTTTAGTCAGGGATTAAGATAAAAAGATCAAATTTATTTTCTCTGCTTTCAGACGGTGTGTCCACTAAAGGTATTCTGAACAAAGAGAATCACTGGAAATCTCTGTGAAATATAAACCTTACCTCCACCCTTGACTGCATTACATTTATTTACTTTAGAAAGAAGAGGTAATACAGATCTCTCTACTGCCATGGATAAACTAATCTTCTTTCCTTTCAGCTCACATTTTTTGAATTACATTACAGCATGCAAGTGCCAGTTTCTCGCATGCTGCTTCAGGAGCTCTTAAAGCTGCTTCTAAACTATGCTGTTAAGTGTTTACCATCTGGGGCACTGTTAGTGCTTTACCTTGGAGGTACAGAGCAGTGAATCGTGAATCAGATTTGCTTTCCCACATCACAATATATGCTAATCTATTTGTACATGTGCTTTGTTACAGGCAGGGGCATGCAAGTGCAGCAATTCTGCATTTTACTCACTCTCTTTATAGCCTGAGGCTCCGATTCTTTCTTTCCTCTGCTGAAGGTCTTAAGAGAAAGTGTCATGTTCCCAAGTGGGCCATGAAAGAATGTAGGGCTACTCGCAATGAGACTGGGCTGTTCGTACAGACTGTAAATGACTTGTGCAAATAAAGCTTAAAAATCCTGATCATACTACATATTTGAAGCAATATGTCTTTAAAGGGATACTGTCGTAATTTCCTCACCTTCGAGTTGTTCCAGATCTGTTCCAGATCTGTATACATTTCTTTGTTCTGATGAACACAGAGAATGATATTTGGAAGAATGCTTGTAACCAAACAGATTTTGCCTCCCATTGTCAAAAGTGTCCGAGAACTGTATGAAGTACATTCTTCAAAATGTCTTCTTTTATGTTCAACAGAAAAAGCCAATTTTCCTACGTATATGGGAGTCAATGAAGGTCAAAATCTGTTTGGTTATAAGCATTCTTTCAAATATATTTCTCTGTGTTCACCAGAACAAATACATTTACAGAGATTTGGAACTCGAAGGTGAGTAAATGATGAAATTTTTGGGTGAAGTATCCCTTTAAGTCTGCTTCTCAAAGCATGTAGCAAAAGTATTTATGCATTTGAACCTCAGGTCTGTGTAGGTTTTATTACATTCTATGAACCAACTTCGAAATATATAGTGATATGAGCATTCTTAGGTTTCAGAAACATATATTTTTTACTGCCTGCGCTGTAGATGTTAGATTCGGCAGAATAGAATATTCAAGTGATTGAAAGATTGAATAATGCATTTAAACAAAACATAATTCTTCAATGTATATTTTATCATTGTATTTGATATTTATACAGTCTTCTCTTGAAAAGATTTAAAAGTTATTATTTGTGACATACTGAATGCTCTGAATGCTTCTGTATGCTCTCCAAATTTGGCCCTTGTTGTTGGTCTGTCTTTATACTGACGGAGACACACCCGTGCATCACATTATAGCAAGAAAACAACACCGTATTTTTCTGGTGATACTAATAAAAGAGTGGCACAGAAAGTGCAGCAGGGAACACATTGTCTGGTCCTATAGAGTGAGAAGCACATAGTGTATCATGTTATGATGTTATGCAGTTTTGATGTAAGATGGCTAATTTTGTATGACATATAGCTTATTGCTTAAAAGCGTCTGCTAAATGACTAAATGTAATGTAATTTAGGAAGCTACATTGTGTGTATCAGAAGTTGTCACATATTTTATCAATACCATCATACTTTATATACAGTATTGTATCTTGGTGGTATTTTTTAGCATGTTTTAGCAATAAAATTTAGCAATTTTGGGTCAAATTAACAATCCCAAACAGAACTGTAAAACACTTTGGATGTGTCCGCTAAATCCATAAATATAAAAGTAAAGGTACTCGTTAAATCAATGTTTCACACGTACAGCACAAATTCTACTTTATAGAAGAGTTTCAACAAACAAAAAAGAAAAACAAAGAAAAAATGTCCATTGTTCCAATACACGAAATATGTTACACTTAAAAAAGTTTATTATCTAATAATTCCCATCCTACTGCAACGGAAAGTCCGGGTACGCGCTCACTAACCACTGTCTCTTTAAATGTGCGCTCTCACTACTGAGCATGCGCGGACATCTCGTATTGAGTTTGCTCCAACCTGAGGAGCAGCCAGCGCGAGCGGCTCGTTCTGTGGACGCTCAAACGTTGGTCTTCGGGGCCAGATTCATACAATAAGGATTTATTAACACCTCCGGACGAAAACGAGGCACACCTTTACCGAGGCGCGAGGCCGTTGACGAGGAATAAAACACATTAAGGTTGAAAAAAGGGGAAAATATGCGCATAGAGTATTGTTGCTCAGGTTTTCCAAATCCCTCAGCGCAACGGACAACAGCAGAAACAACATCCATATTACTGACTGCTGCGGTTTTAAATGATGCGTTCTACTCTCAAAACATCTCCGCTTCCTGCTCCATTTAGCGGGTTATATTTAGTTCACGAACGTGTAACTAAGAAAAAGCTCAAGGTTTAAGGGATTTAAAGCGAACCAGGAGTGTATTTGGCCAGCCTGCTCAATGTTTACGCTTTAAAATGGCTGCGGAGGGTCTGTGGAAACAGAATAAGACCGTTGAATAACATGATGGTTCAAAACTGAAAATATCCCATCGCTTTGAGTTATGATAAAGATTTTGGGGGAAATCTTTTTTTCAATGTCATGTGGGATTCTTTTCCAGCCCTGTACCGCAGGAGGTAACGTAAGAAATTCCTGCCCTTGTTCAGAAACACAATGAGGCGATACATCTGATTTAACACGCTTGTGTTTGTGCAGATTTGATCCTGTCACATTCTCATCGGAGGGTTTTCCGTGAAGTGATTGCTTAGATTTTAGGGAAAAAGCTGCGATCTCATTGAATTAAGGAATATTGGTGAATGGATCCCCCTTGCTGTTATAATTGAAACAGTCTGGGCACCAGACTGGGAAGAAAGGCCCTAGGATATTGATACCCAGTCTAACAGCAGCCAAGTCATCCTTGAAACTATGGATGCTGGGAAGAGGATGCCCATGCTTAAGCCTTTTCTGATCGGGCAGAGACTGCAGGGCATGCACACATATTTATGGCTGTGTGTGATGTTCTCCCTGGTGCTGATATCAGACGGATCTCCATCTAAACCGTGTGAGAAGAGCTGTCTGTCTGGCAGGTGTGTGAACGGATCCTGTGTCTGTGATCGTGGATGGGTTGGGGACCAGTGCCAACATTGCCAAGGCAGATTCAAGTGAGTATTACATTAGACATTAATGGCTATTAGAAACATCTGAACCTGTTCTAAGCTTCCGGGGTCTGGATCGTGGTAACACATTCAAGGTGTTTGTGTGTCAAATGCAGTTTCATTAAACAGATCTTAGATTTGTAAAAAAAAAACTTGTATGATTTGTTTTATAAGTGGTGTGGTTGTAACCCAGCATAAACCTCAAGTCTCGTCTGGTTCCTTGGTATGTTCAGTAGTGTTTATAAAGTTTTGTCATAATTGCACTTTTATATTTGTCTAGGTGATCTATTAGGGATGCGCCGATAACGATAACCTATAATTCTTTGACATTGGAATCCGATAAACGATATATTGGCCGGTATACAGTTATAAATATTAATATAAAATTCTATGAGACTGAAAACAAAGGCAAAAAGTGGACAACTGCTTTTATTTGAAAACATAGGTAACCAACACTGTTACCTATGTATTTCCCAGAAAATCATGTACCAAGCCTAGTTTAAGCTAGTCAAACATTCTTTAACTTTAAAACTTTTCTGGTATGTTTTTTTATTTAATAAACAAATTATAGATGTTCTTCCAGAGCAACAGCCACATCTCTCACAGGTCTCAAAGCACTCAGACAGCAGTCTGATTCAAACAATATGCTTTTGTTCCTATAATTGACACATTCATAAGACTATATCTACATACTATTCCTATATCAATTATGTTTTGCTAATAGCAGTATGAATGATCATGACAGAAAGACAGGAGCTTAGCAGCGTGCAGCTGAAAAAGTTTAACCAGAGGAAATTATTTATGATTTATCGGCTATAATATATCGGCCCAAATTTATGTTATCCGATAAAATGATTGTCTGATACCGATAACGTTACATCCATCCATCCATCCTACAGATGTACATATAGATCTACCTGTATCTTCACAATGGGTGTCAAAGGTACCGTAGAAAGACATTTTGCTTGAGACACATGATTTAGCTTTAAATGAATGTAGTTTGACAGCTGTGTGATAAATGAAACCCTTCAACAAAGCTCCTGAACTTGCTTTAAATAGTAGCCCCCTCTTATTGGGTAGACCAGAGATTATTCTCTTTTCTCCATCTCAGAGTCAGCTGATATGATGCTATTGGCATTATAAATAATGCTGTCAATCAAACTAAACTTCAGAGTGATAACCAGAGCTACATATAAAACGAGATGAAAGGAATAATAACTTATTGGTATTTGTCCAGGTAACTTGTCCAAGTACTGATCTTTCATCTCACCATACCACACCGTGTTATCTATAAGCCTGGCCTTATGTGTCAGGCAGCCAGGTAGACTATCTTTCACACATGGGGAGGTCTCAAAAGTGAGCTATCGAACAACAGGCTGTCGCCCTGACAAATAGCGTTTCGTTGTATATTGACCGTCTTTGTGGATACACAGAACGAAATTCTGTTCTTTTGTAAGGGGAATTTGTCACTTGCCTGGCTTACCACACCATTGTTTAGGCTCCAGCTTGCTGTGCAGATGCTGTTTATGAGTATGCAGAATTATTAATGGCCTGTTTTCCGTTTCAGATTCATAAGTAACAATCACCTTGCCTGTTTGTCGCTTACTTGTTTGTTGCTGACTGCATGTTGTCATTTCATGATTTTACTTCCTTATTCTTCTATTAACTGTTTGTGTGTTAAAGTTAAAAGGCTTTTTCAGAATTGAAACCTGCACATTATTGAAAGTGGAGATCGTTTTTCGCATAAACTTAAGATGGGCTGACACTAAGAGACTGTGAGACTACTTGAATTGCTATGGCGCTTACACTGCACAACAAGTTTTCTTGTCATCCTTTATCTTGTTGTTGTAGCAGCGCGCTCACTACACAACGCAGACAAAATGTGCTAACAACAAGACCTTGGTCGAGGAGCAGATGCGACCAACAGTGAAAACACCTCCCACATCGTGCTAACTTCTAGTTTGATGGTGGATGGCAAAAGAGTTGTTGGTGCCTTTTCGCCATCCACTGGAATTGTGCGTGGAACATTAAAGTGTTATTCAGGGTTTTTCTATATTCAATTATACAGACTTGTTGCTTTAGGATAGTTTTAAATAGCTTTATGTCTGTTATACCAGCCATTTCACACGCTCTGTAATGTTAATGAATATTTGCCAGCAGTTGTTAATTCCTCCACGCAATAATTTGATGTAAAACTTCTGCGCTGTCATTGGCTGGATTAGTTCCACAGTGTCTCACACAACGGGATCACTTGGCGATAATATCAAGCAGGTTAGAAAATATCGTAGAGTCTGGGATAGCTCGAAACTTGTCTGGATATCACGTTGGTGACCTGCTTATCTTAATGAGCTTCGGTGACCGAAACAAGCACCGATTTGGTCGCGGACCTTAGAAATCTGTCTGCTACGGCAAAATCCAGCCAAATATCATTTAGTGTTAGCTTGCCGTTAGCCGCTGAGTTAAATGGATACTCCTCCCGTTGAACACAAAGAGAGGTTTTTTTTGGAATAATGTTAACAACCAACAGTTCTGAAGCATAGTAGGACATTTTTACTTTAGTGATTTTTGGTTCTGTTGAATACAAAATAAGAACCTTTTTTGAGGAATGTAGGGAAACAAACAGTTCTGTGGCACTTTTGACTAGCATTTATATTTTACTACTATGGGAGTCAATGGTGCTTCCGAACTGTTGGTTGCTAACATTATTCCAAAATATCTCTCTTTGTGTTCCACCAAACAAAGATATATATACATGTTTGGAACAACTAGAGGTAGTAACTCATGACAGAATTTTCGGTTGGAGTTTCCATTAAAAGTGGCCGTGCAACGGTGTTTCATGCCTTCTGACTTATTTGTAATGTTAAACATGTTGTCTTCTCATACTTCACATGGTCAACATTGGACGTATGACGTAGTATTTCTGTGCTTGATACACTCCCCCTACATTCGTATAGGTTTATGTCACTGACTTAAAGAAGTTAAGAACAGACTTGAAAAAAAATTAGATGACTTACTTCTAAGACCAGTCTAAGCAGTTTATGCAACCGGCCCCTCTGTTTGGTGGCTTTATCAGCTGTAACATCACAGTTTAGAATGTCATTTTGTTGTTTTAAATATGTGAAATGTACTTGCGAATTAACCGAAAAGCACATTTTGCAGTGGGTTAGGGTTTCCGTGTAGTTTTGTGAGATTAGTACTTTGATCTTTGTTGTGTGTGTGTGTGTGTGTGTGTGTGAGCGAGAACATCCATTAGAACTATGACATTTTTCCTGCTTAAGACTGCTGGCTAGTTGTTGGTGAACCGATTTGGCATTTGGGTTAAGCCAAGCCTGCCGACATGATCTATGCTCTATTTATAGACTGATCTTTGCTGATGACTTTCTAAAGTGCAAACATAATCTGCATCATATTCATCTGATCTCAGTATCGACAAATCCCCTAACTTAGTCCAACTACAGTCAGTGCATATATCTACTTGCATCTTGTGATGAAACACTGGAAGGTTGTCATCATATGTATTAAACGTGTACTTTTTCATCTTTATTGTGTTTTATGCAACTATGACTATTTACAGTAGCAATTACAAGATGTAAATAGAAACACCTTGGATTAACATAAGTACATGCAGTAAGCATGACTACTATTTGTTTGTAAATAGAAACACCTTGGATTAACATGACTAGTATATACAGTGAGCATGACTACTATTTTTTTCCACTTCAAGAAAGATCTTTGAAAGACTGCTTTGTCCTACTCATTGTATCAGACTGTATGATTGAATATTATAGAAAGATCAGTGGCAGACGGCATCTTATATATTAGTATTACTTAAATTTCCTGCATTAGCTTTTAAAAGTGGCTTCTAGGGTCCAGTTAATATAGATTACTGTTTGGGATCCAGTTAATGTGCTAGTGACAAAATGCAGGTCAGACAGCGGTAAGTCCAGTGGAGGCAGCATATGATATCTATTTCAAATATCTCTCTTGTTTTGGACCAGGCAAAAATCAAATGCTTTGTATTCCTGAGAGCTCTGTCAAATACTGACTCAGACCGATGGAACCTTACTCTGTATGTCACATCTCCCAAACTTCAGGAATGGGCAATGACAAGTAGCTTTTGAATTTTATAAAATGGATTTTACAAAATCCCCTTTGACAGTAAAATGTTACGGTGGCCTCTTCTTGAATGGTTCTTTCTCTCGTACCTTGTTTGATCTTGTTTGCTCCGTGAGTCTACAGAAAGATCCTCAATGTTTCTCAGTGAAGTGGAAATGCTCAATAACATCCCATCTGCAATAGCTTTTTTATTTCATCTTAATTCATATATTCCGTGGGAGTTGAACCCATGGTCAAAGCATGGCTGCCTCAATCCTCTACTGTTTGAGAGACATTAATCCTAAAATATTAATAAAAATAAATATTACTGCTGTTAACAAACATAGGCTTTTTTGATTAAGTTGATGCATGTAGTGCCGTCTAAGTGACTCCATGACTGTTTTAATAAATGAAGAGGCCTGAATTGTTCATTGCCAACCTAGTGTTCTTGCCTCCACATCACGCTACAAACAGATATCCTGTTGCACAACAGCTAGGGTTCAGCCTAACAAACTGGTAGTGGGAGGTAGCATGCCTACCACAGAGCCGTGGGTTCCATAGATAGGCACGGTTAGGAGGACATCAAGAGGCATCACTACACACCTATTGACGTGGCAGGAAGTGGGGTTGGGTTATGAAGCCCTTTAAATTAAAAAATTATGCCAGACAGATTATTACCTTGCAAATCTTTAATTTGAAGTTTTCGGACAGCTCAACCTTGAGCATAGGAGTTTTGTTGGCTATTCTATATGCTTGCAGTCTTTATGTAATAGTTACCAACGTGTGTCTTCTGGCCTGGGCGATTGAACCTTGTCCAGTGGCTAGAAGTGAGTCCTGCCTATTGGTGGATATATCTGATGGTACAAGTTCATAAAAGATTCATGAATTGTTGGTAAATAATTGAACCGTTGACTCGCCTACAGTTCCTCTCCCTTACATTTTTTGGGCTGCCAAATCCGATTGTGCGCCTGCATGTTAAGAAACTCTTGCGCCAGCACTCGGGCTGAGGGACGTCCTCCCTCGCACAGGATGCGGTACACCGTGAATACAGTGTTTGACTGCTCTTAAAATCCCGATGTCTGATTATAGACTTGCAGAACAGAGTGGGGAAATAGCTGGGCAACTTGTTAATAGGCTACGATTTAGACTACAACAAGAAAGTGAATGCCAGATTTTCAGCTTTTGTGTTTGGCACAAGATCCTTTGTTTGTGGCGTAGTAAAGGGATATGAAGAAATTCTCAACTTCTAGAGTGGTTCACAGACCCACGGAAATGATTACAACAGGTCAACAACCACAATGATTGGCAATAGCATACGAGTAGCAGGAGTTCCCATGATGCTGAATTTACGTTTTATATAAATGCAGTCATCTTTTGGGCTGAATTTG
The DNA here is from genome assembly GCF_947034865.1 of Barbatula barbatula. NCBI lineage: Eukaryota > Metazoa > Chordata > Actinopteri > Cypriniformes > Nemacheilidae > Barbatula > Barbatula barbatula. The sequence continues at coordinate 7,064,179 of NC_136779.1, forward strand.
TTATTCATTTTAATAACAATAAATGTGAAAATGCATATTATATATGGATATTAGTTTAGCCACACTCAGGATGTTCGTGTTAAAGGGTTCATCGGATGAGCACTTTCAACTTGGTATGATTTATTATGGTCTTCATGAAATGTCTGGAATGTATTTTGCTTAAAAATACTCAATGGCTGGGAAAACTAAATCTAAAAATGATTTGGCCCTTATTTATCCATCTGCATGGAACATTAATGTCTTTTGTCAGTTACCTGCCTATTCATGATGAACTGCACTTGAATTTTTCTTTTAATGATAACAACATACGATTTATACTTGTGCCTGTGCTACCAAACTTTAAGCCTCTCTAGCACCAGTGCTATGTGCAGAAAAAGTTACAGCCTTAACACTAATAATATTTTATAGACATCACTGAAAGAAACTAAATTCAGGCGGCCAAAGCTGATACTAGTGAAAATGCTTAGAAGCAAACTTGATCATTTTAAATCCGAAAAATAACTTGTCCGAAGCACAACCACATGACAATGCTTAATGTCAAGCCCTGTAATGACCTCATTTCTTGACAGAAAGTGTGAATGCTAGCTGCTATTTTTGAATTTTGTGGTTGATGTTTTCTGTTGTTCGACGTTATTTCGTAGGGATGAGCGAGTACAGCATTATCTGTATCTGTATCTGTATCTGTTAACCATATGAATTATCTGTATCCGTATCTGTACTCGGACTGGGCGGGGCCTAACCTGGAAGTGGGCGGGGTTTAACCAGGAAGTGGTCGGGTTGTCTTGAAAGGGGCGGGGCTTTAACCAGTATGTTATTTTTAATCATGCAATTGCTAGCAGACGTTAAAAAAAATTAGATGACCAGCGGAGGGAGGGAGAGAGTGTGTGTAGCTAATTAATTTGAAATATTATAGTTTTATACGTGGAGTCAGCAGATGGTTAAAAAAAGAAAAAAAAATCTCAGACAGGCAGAGACGCAACGCTAGTCGCGTTCTACCAAGCACCACGTCTGAACAAACCCCACGTTTACCAGAACTCTACTGGTTAATAAGTACTGCAAAAAAAAACGAAATAAAAAACAACCCTGAAGCTGAAGAAACCCTAAACGTTAACGGAAAAGACCCGCGAACCTGAGTGACTGGGGGAGAGACAGAGAGAGAAAGAGAGCTGTTCTCTTCTCAGCGTTCTGTGTGTGAGTGAGTGAGCAGAGCGGGACACAGCAAATCTGTATGTGTAAGGGAGGGGCGCTGTGACTAGCCTATCACAGAACGCAGACACAGTCAGCTACCCAATGAGGATTTTTATTCCATCCGAGCACAGATATTGACTCGTATTACTCGTATAATACTTGTACTCTCGGCAAATATGCTTTATCCGTACCGGATACTCGTTTCAGCCGAGTATCCGGCTCAACTCTATTATTTCGTGTATTTTTTAGGTCTGTCGAATGATTCATCGCGATTTATCGCATTCAGAATACTAGTTTGTGTTAACATAATATATTTCTGTGTAATGTGTATATTAAAGTTTATTTTTAAAACACATACATGCATATATTTAAAAACGTTTGCTTATAATTTCAATTATTGGTAAATGTAAGTAAACACATCTAAACATTTCCCAAATGTATATACATATACTGTACATATGTGTTTGATTTTGTGTTTATAAATACATAATTCATATGCACAGTACACAGACATATATAATCGAAAACAAACGTTTATTCTGGATGTGATTCATCGTTTGACAGCTCTAGTATTTATTTAGGTTCTAATAGCAAATAGTTTCCGCAAAGTTGTTTTCAGTTTCAGTTTTGGACCAATATGTCCAGAATATTCAAGAAAAAGAAATGAATTGGCAAATGCATGTACAATTCATTACAATATTGTCAAAAACATAAATGATGTTTTATTTCACTTACATATTTGATGAGAATGCGAATTATCTGAAAATCGAATCCTTGACGTTGCTTGCACCATTTTATACCCGTTGAGCTGCAGGGAAGGCTAATGATAATTTATCATTCTGGAGATTCAGAATCTGTGACTTCCTCTTATCCACTCCAAAGAGTTGTGTGACATAAGCTCAATTCAGTCTTTGTTCTCCAAGAAGGCTAGTACAGAAGGTCTCAGCAATGTCATGATTGATTTTCTTTGAGAATCTGCCCGAGGAGTGTTTGGCTACGTGAGCAGCAATCATTTGTTCAATTAAGAGTGTGTTTTTGGAATATTGAGGTTATTGTTTGTGAGACTTAAGTCGGCATCTACGAACAATAGGCCCTGTCTAGGTAAACACTCTGTCCATGACATATAATGGTCAAGTGTTTCGTGGTGATGCTATACACAACCGAGTGCACAACTCCCACGCATTCCTGCATCCATATGGTCATAAGTAACCACAGAAACCAGCTCACCCTATTTGTCTTTTAATACTGAAGAAGCACTTTTCACTTATGTTTTTCTTTATGCATAGCATTGTTCTGTTTGCCCGTCTGTTTTTGTTGGATGTGGACCCTTTTGGCTGACTGTGATCCTGTTTTTCAGGTTGACTGAGCCGTCTGGGTACCTAACAGACGGCCCCATCAACTACAAGTTCAAAACTAAGTGCACATGGCTGATTGAGGGCTAGTAAGTGTCTCTCTATCTTCAACTCTCTCACCTGATTCTGACACGGTTTTGTTTTGCCCACACTTTCCTACAACCCCCATTTAAACACATTTCAGAAACACAGCATGTTGCGTTCTGAGTCATGTTACCAGAAATGGCATGGGGGAGCGCATTCCTCCTCGCACTCCTTAGATTTGGCAGAAAGTAGAACACGATGTAAAATCTGATAATTTGTGGACTGTGTGTGCACACAGCAACAAGTTCTTAAGCATTATGTCATCACCTTTGTTTTGCAGCCCCAACGCAGTGCTGCGGTTACGGTTTAACCATTTCGCCACCGAATGCAGCTGGGATCATATGTACGTCTATGACGGGGACTCTATTTATGCTCCCTTAGTAGCGGTGTTCAGGTGCGTGTCTGTTTTGGAAAACATCTAAATTGTAGTTGTGTCATGGAGATAAAAAGTAAGGATGGCCCAGAGCCAGATGATGAGCGAACTGAATCATTTCTGAACCAGGTATTTGTCTTTAATTGTCCCGCAGTGGTCTCATTGTCCCCGAAGTCAAAGGAAATGAGACCGTCCCTGAGGTGGAGACCAACTCAGGCTATGCACTCCTGCACTTTTTTAGCGATGCTGCCTACAACCTCACCGGATTTGAAATCTTCTACTCGTGAGTATCACTGTATAAATTGAAAAGAGCCTGCCAGGTGCTAATACACTATATCAAACAATGGTGCATGATTCATATTTAATGTAATCATGGGCTTAGTCCTGTTCTTTGCACCGCGCAATTCAGGCGCCCTTCAGTAAGAAATTGTAATTCTTATTTGGTTTTTATGACCTTCTCTCCTACAGAATCAATTCATGTCCAAATAACTGCTCAGGCCACGGGAAGTGCACCTCGGGGAACTCGATAGCGAGCCGCGTGTATTGCGAATGCGATAAGTATTGGAAGGGCGAGGCCTGCGACATTCCCTACTGCAGGAACAACTGTGGCAGCCCGGACCACGGCTACTGCGACCTCACCGGGGAAAAGCTGTGCGTGTGCAACGACAGCTGGCAAGGTACACTCTCATCCCTCCTCTTCTCCAATTCGCTCCCTGCTGCGTCTCTCTCTCTTCTCCAGATTATGTTAAACCAAAAGAATCCGAAGGATGCCATAAAAATATGTTGTAAGGCTGTCACCCCCTAGTGGACATTGTGTAGCGGTGCACCTGTCACTTCTGCATCACTGCAGCATCCACTATGTCGCAATGTGTCAGAGGAACAGTTAAGGCTGACTGATGCTTAACTTAAGGCCTTCCTGAGATTGATGTTGTGACATGAATCTCTCCGGCAAACCTCTCACTATGCCAGTGACAGGAAATGGAGTCAGAGATAGTTTGAATGGTAATGAACATGAGAAATTGATGAGGCATTATTGCGCTGCACACTGGAATATTGTGATTGGCCAATCAGAATCAGGCATTCCAATGCCAATCCCAGATAACAACAGCGTTTTGTATCCAATAATTTACTCATGTGGCAAGGTGTCGTGTAAAAAGCGGGATAACGCACATCCAGCCTATTGCAGTATAAACCCTGTTTGTTAATTTACAGATTTAACATGGCCATTGAGAATTGCACTTGCCATCTCTTTTTCTCTCAGGTCCAGACTGCTCTCTAACGGTACCCTCCTATGAGTCTTACTGGATTATGCCAACAGTGAAGCCATTTGGAGCGTCTCTGGGCAGAGCATCCCATAAGGCCGTGGTGCAGGAGAAGGTTATGTGGGTTGTTGGCGGCTATACATTTAACTACAGCAACTTTCAAATGGTTCTGAAGTGAGTGATTTTTATGTTTTTCAGGGGCAAATAATATTTTTGAGATCGCATGAAGACAATAGAATAAAAAATAAAGGTTTATAACTATGATAATAGCTGTTCCCTGTAGAGAACCAATTCCCCTCCCTCTTTGTAGTCTTGATTTGGGACGTCTGGGGATTATTGTGTAACATACAAATTGCAACATCAGACATTTTTTCACTGTTTTCTTGCAGTTATAATTTGGAAAGTGGCATCTGGAACACCGTGCCCGTCAGTAGCGCACCCCTGCCGAGATATGGACACGCCTTAGCACTATATTGGGTAATATCAGTTTTCATAAATTTGACACTGATTGATGTAAGAATATTTTTTTGTATCTAACTTTAAGCAAAATACCTGTAAGGTCAGAATGAATGAATGAATAAATGTATTTAGCTTATTAGATGTGCACGCTTCGGCTTGAATACCTGTTTTGAAACAGATTCGCAGATCCTCTGTAGCACCCAAAATAAAATGAACCAGCCAAACACTAATTTAAATGTTCAAGTAAAAAAATGGAACCATAATTGACCAAAACTTTGAAACTATAATCTTTATTCTCTTTTCCAGGATGACATCTACATGTTCGGAGGCAAGTTGGAAATGGGTGCTAAGAACATAACAGATGAACTGTGGGTGTTTAACATACCCAGCAAGACGTGGTCACAGAAGAACCCCATTGTGCCAGCCCATGGGCAGATCTACGCTGTGGAAGGCCACTCTGCTCATATAGCAGAGCTGGACAACGGAGACGTGGTGATGGTGGTCATCTTCGGCTACTCCTCCATCTACGGCTATATCAGCAACGTTCAGGAGTACAACATCTGTGAGTGAACCAAGCAGTACCAAAAGGGAGATTGGGGCAGGATATAGAACGTTGTAATTTTGTATTAAAATTAAAAGTAAAAGGTGCTGAATTCTTAGAGCACAGAATAACCTTTTTATGCATGAATTAGGTTGACAGAGTCAGAACTTTGTATTGCTGTGTTTTTTGCGTTGCTCTGGGTATGAAGAAAATAACCTTTGTTACACATATTTTTCACTTTATTGTCCACTGGTGGTTAGTTTGCAACTGTACCATTAAAATCCATAGCACAGAATTAGAATATGCATTTTGATAACCATCCACTGTAGTGACCTGTATGCATGAAAAGATAAAACTTGACTTATTTTATTATACTTTTGGGCATTTATACCTAAAATAGGTCAAAAGGTCTAATTAGATTCTGTTTGAAAATGTAGTTTACATCGGTTAGCCAGTAGATGGAGCTGTGGTTCTTCATGAGAAGCAGTATGCATTGTTTTTATGTTTCATGGCTGAAGTCTGTACTTTTGCTAATCTTGTTTAACTCCAGGATAACACCACAATCTCTGTGGTATCAAGTAATCTTTAAAGTGTCATGAACTCATGCCAGACACTCGGTTTTGTTGGGATGAGATAACTCCTCTCATTAAAGTCAAACACATTTCTGTTGGGATTGTCACAGACTGAGTATGACAAGCCAGAACAGGCTTTCTGGATATCTAAAAGAATGGGCTTTATGCGTTTCAGAGACTTAAACTGTGATAATTGTTCTTATTAATAGTGATTTGCCTTGTTTTGTCTGTGCACAGTGACAAACACATGGCTTGTGCCAGAAACCAAAGGAGCGATCGCTCAAGGTGGGTACGGCCACAGCAGCGTCTACCACAGCGCCACCAAGAGCGTGTATGTCCACGGGGGCTACAAATCTCTCCCCGCCAACAAATATGGCTTGGTGGATGATCTTTACCGCTATGAGGTCCAGACGCGCACCTGGTAAGAGCAAACACACAAATAATCAAACATATGTTGTTATCCTTTAATGTAAAACATATTTAAAGATTTAATTTGATGGCTGTCGTGTCGCAGGACGATTCTGAGAGAGAGCGGGTACCCACGTTATCTGCATTCATCTGTGATGTTAGGAGGAACTCTGCTCATCTTTGGAGGAAATACCCATAATGACACCTCTCTGAGCAATGGGGCCAAATGCTTCTCTGCTGACTTCCTGGCCTATGACATTGGTTTGTGCTGGCTCTTTAGTTCTCGTTTAGTTATTCTTGATGTGTCGATTTATTGATCAATTGTGTGCGTTTGATTCCGTAGCATGTGATGAGTGGAAGGTCCTCCCTAAACCAAACTTGCACAGAGACGTCAACCGCTTTGGCCATACTGCTGTGACCAGTAACGGGTGGGAACTAAACAACATTAAATCAAAATAAAGGCACAAAACACGAAACAAGACTCTTATGTCTCTGTGTCTTCTTCCCCTTCCAGGTCCATGTACGTGTTCGGTGGTTTTTCCAGCATGCTCCTGAACGATGTGCTCATCTACAGGCCACCCAGCTGCGAGGCCTTCCTGGGACAGGAACGCTGCGAGGCCGCGGGTCCTGGTGTGCGGTGCGCTTGGAAGAGTGGCCGCTGCACGTCCTGGGAGCCCAGCTTCACTTCCAATGTTACACCTGCTCCATTCTGCCCTGCCAAAGCCGGTAGGTTTCTGAAAGAGGCTTACAGACTCCCCCTACCACCATCGGCTGTGACATTTTCCATCGTGCCCAAACTGGGAAATCATTCTGGCATGTACTCACTGAACTGAGCCCCCGGGTTTGTCTGCCACAGACTGTGTTAATGAGCGAGAAATGGAAGGGCCATTCCACACAATCCTCTTTTGCTCCGCAGGACTGCCAGCTCTGTATGATCTTTTGCCACCTGTCAGAACACAACCAGTCACACTGAACCAGTAATTTAGCACGTTTGTGTACGAGTGAGTGCGTGGACTTTTAGACTACGCAATATCTGGCTTCGTTTGTTCGATTTGAATTTCAAATCTGAGGTCTGAGAATTGCATGCTGGGATCTTTTCTGGCAGTGCTGGCCCTGTTGATGCAAGGGAGTGTTTTAGTGCAATGGCAAAATAAATCGTTTTTTGTTTGGATTGTGAGCTTGGTGCTTAAATAGACTGTGATGAAATGACAATGTACCACATGGCAAGCTAACAAACCATCACTGAATGATTTTGTTTGTATTTGGAGGTAAATGGGGAATTAAAGTTGGTTCTGTTTGTAATAGTTTAACTTCTGCTTAGTTTAAAGTTTGGATGTGAGGTTTGGGTGTAGAAAAGTGCAAACAGCTCTGGAAAATCATTTCTCTCTACATCAATGTACGCTTAACAACATTGAGATTTTAATACCTTTTATTAGACACGGTATGTATTTCGAATAGACCGTTATACTCATCTTTCTACTTTGCTTCCTTTTAAATCTGTCTCACCTCAAGATACGGTTGATGAGAGATGTTACCGCTTCTCTGACTGCACTAGCTGCACTGCCAACACTAACGGATGTCAGTGGTGCGATGGCAAGAAATGCATCTCAGCTCTCAGTAACTGCACTTCTGTAAGTCGGCCTGCAGAGGGCACCAGCATTACACTGCAGCAATGTATGTCTAAATTTCCTTTCTGTTTTCTCCCGTAATTTGACTTGATGTTTTTTCTCTTTTCCAGTCTGTGAAGAATTTCACCAAATGTCCTGTTAGAAATGAGCAGATTTGCAGTAAAATGACCAACTGCAAAAGCTGCTCACTGAACCTTAGCTGCCAATGGGATCCTAATCAGCTGGAATGCCACACCGTCCCGGGTAAAATGGGTGGAGAATGAACACATTATTTTCTGTCATTTCGACAATTGTACTGACAGCAGGCAGAGAGGGATTGAAGATGGTTTTGTCCTCATTTTTCTCAGAATACTGCCGTATAACAAATGCACACCCCTCCCCTGCTTTCACGTTTTAGTTGTGTAATTGACCTAAAGAGCTCATTCATTTTGAGGTTTGTAGGGCTGTGAAATCGTTGTACAGCTCAATCTGAAGTAAACTGAGGTTTGAGGAATTATTAAATCTGATTGTTCTTGACATTTACTACACTGAAAAATGATTTTATTGGACACTTTGCTTAAGTTTGCTATTCACTTGTTTCAAAAGAGTAATTTTTATTATGTGAAGAGCTCTCCTGCAGTTCTGAAGTACAGACATGAAAAATATGAAAAACAGAAAAATTAAAGGTATAGTTCAACCTAAATGAAAATTCTGTCATTATTTACTCGCCCTTAGATTGTTCTAAATATGCATACATTTGTTCTTGAAAGATATTTGGAAAAATATTTACTCCACCATTTACTACCATAGTAGGGAAAACAAATACTATGAAGTCAATATCGTCCTTTGTGTTTAGCAGTACAAAGAAATGTATACAGGTTTGGAACAATCTGAGGATGAGTAAATGATGACAGAATTAAAATGTTTGGGTGAGCTATGTCTTTAAATGCTTGAGTTTAAAGATCCCTCTTCCATTCCATCTCTTGTGTTGTCATTGTAGCCCAGTTGTGTGGAGACGGTTGGAGCAACGTTGGGGACGCTTGCCTACAGATCAACTTTAGCCGGGAGAGTTATGATAATGCTCAGCATTACTGTAAGAACCTGGTGGGCAGCATCGCCTCTCTTACCACAGTCAAGCAGGTGGACTTTGTGCTGGAGGAAATGCAAAAGTACCAACTGAAAGGGAAGGTTTGTGTTTGCCCATGTAGATGCTCGACCATGCTTTAGTTCAGGGGTATTCAATTCAAGTTCCAAGAGGTCCGGTCTTTATATTTTCTTCCACACGGAGGTCCGAACAATGTTTTTTGAAAATAAATAAAAACTTAAGTTGGATATACTGTATAAAAGATATGATCTTTTATCAGGCCATTTATTTTATATTTTGATATATGTAGCCCATGTATAGGCTCTGTGGTTTTAGGGGATTGCCCTCTTAATGGAAGTCTGGGTAACATTTTAGTAATTCTCACTATTAACTAGTTGCTTATTATCATGCCTATTATTAGCATATTGGCTGTTAATTAGTACTTATAAAGCATATATTCGGCATGACCTTACTATACATCCCTAATCCTTACAAATACATAAACCTAACAGTTACTTTACTTACAATGAATAAGCCACACATTTAGAGTTATTGAGGCAAATGTCATAGTTAATGGTTTGTTAATAGCGAGAATTGTACCTTAAAATAAAGTGTGACTGAAGACTGATAATTAATATTTGTAAATAAAAAAACTGCTGTCAGCATGCGAACAGCAAATGTAATGTAACAATTAAAATCATAAAACGAAAACAAACTAAATTATCCTTTCCATGCTATTGTCACCTTTTCACTTTCATACTACTTCAATCTTTAAATAATTTCCCAATTAAAACGTTGTTCGTTACAAAAGTCCTTCATAAATCATCCTACAGAACATTTTGTGAAAATATAACGATATATTTATATATATTGACTGAATAATACCAAAATCTTAGTGAAATCAATGCTTGAAATTAATCTTTGATGCTTTTTGTAATAATCAATTTGATCATGAGACGTAAGCCTGGGTTTCACAGGGTCACAAGTGTTTACATACTGACTAATAATGCTAATGTTAAATGTAGATAAAAACGTTGGAGACATTTAGCAAACAGTAAACAGACTGACGGATACAAATGCTTTAATATTCGCTGTATTTTGTTTACTGTTGTGTGTCCATTTACCTGCTCTGTGTGTCTTCACTAATAAAGATATTAGCGTATATAGCGGCAAAATATAAATTACATTAATGTTCTTGAGAGCGAGTGTGATGTGATTCTCCATTGTGAAGACGCACGGCTCAATTTAAACACCCAAATAGTCGAACGTTTTAAATAGTTTATTGTCTGGCGGTCCGGATGGAACGACGCAAAGGTCCACATCCGGACCGCGGTCCGCCTATTGAGGATGACTGCTCTAGTGCTTTGAATTTTATTACAGTTATTGTTTGTGAATCTTACAGATACAACCAGTTTGGTCCCTGTTTAAAGCACATGTCTCCACGACCACATTCACTCACTGTATTTGTCCTGCAGAAACTGTCCCCATGGGTGGGCCTGCGGAAGATCAATGTGTCATACTGGGCCTGGGAGAACTCGTCTCCGTTCACTAACACCTTCTTGCAATGGCTGCCCGATGAGCCCAATGACTCGGGATTCTGTGCTTACCTGGAGAGAGCTCAGGTCTCTGGCCTCAGGGCCAACCCCTGTACTGCCATCACGGATGGCCTCATCTGTGAAAAACCAGTGGGTAAGTCTGTACTGTATGTTCTTTACACTCGTCTAGCCCAAATCACATACGTGAGCACAACCCCAAACCATTTTGTTTTAAGAATATGAAATAAATGGGAGTGACTGGATCTCTGAGACTGCTTTTTCTATATAGCAGAGGGCGGGGCTTAACATATTAACGCTAACGGCAGCACATTGTGTGTATTTAATTAATCATTTCCTTTATCGGGAAAACAGTTAATACTTCTTATTAGTAAAAATGGGCTTGTGTACAGTAGATGACATAAATAGTATTTTTATTAACCCCATACCTATAAATCAATATTTCCCCCCCAGTTGTGAGTCAGAACCAGAATGCCCGCTGTAAGACGCCTTGCTCCCTCCGCACTACCTGCGAAAATTGTACAAGCCAGGGCATGGAGTGCATGTGGTGTGGAAGCACCAAGCGCTGCGTGGACTCCAACGCCTACGTCATCTCCTTCCCCTACGGCCAGTGCCTGGAGTGGCAGACGGGAGACTGCGTGTGTAAGTGTCTTTATCTTCATATGGTGGCCACACAGCTGGAAAATGCAGTCTGTACTTTTGCTCTTGTCAAAACTGTCCTCACTAGAGGTGATGTCATACAGCGAGAATCGATGCATTCTTAACATTTTATTCAGATTTTTTTCTGCCCATCTTTGACCACAAGCCACACATGTTTTGCCACGGAGAGTAGCTCCGCCCACAGTGAAGTCTGCTTGGCTCCCTGTATTTTTATAGTCTGATTTGGAGATTTTGCTAGTGGGAATAAAATTATTTTGTTGTTTTAAGTCTTTAATTTTGTTACTTGGAAGGCTTGTAGTAATCATCACTGTTGTGTGGATGGATATGGTCTTCCAGTGATGAAAAAACAGCTTTGTCGGGCCTTTTAGAGAACGATACGACCAATCAGCATCTATCAGCACTCTCGCTTATGTAGGTTTTTCATCTCTATCCGATCTGTTGTTTCATCCCATTAGCTGAACTGCTTGCCCTCTGATCTGCCTGTAATGTGCAATTAGTGTTTCAATTTGTCTGCCTAAGCATTCGCTCTTCCCTCTTGGCTGCTCAGGAAAGATTTCTTAGGGCGCGTGCCGATGCGCTAAGCAGGGGAACCTTCGAGGGGAAACGGCATAATTTTGTGGAAACATTTACCCTGTAAAATTCCTAGAAAAGCTGCGTCTTACAAACACCTTCGTATTCCTGAGCTTTCACTTTGGTTGTGCAGCACACGTCTGCGTCCTGTGGGTTTGATAGACATATTGTTTGTGAAGGAGAACATCATTAGTTCACAGCGGCGTGCGAAACCCGTGGCATTACAAAAAACAAGTTCTGTTTGTCCTTCAGACTAGAAGCCTTTAATGCTTCTAATGTCTTTTTTTCCTCTCAGATGGTGAGGTAAGCGTGCGAGGGACACGTTGTCGCTCTCCACTTGCGTTTATGACAGGTCTCGACTTACTGATAGAACCTCCATTATGCTCAGTCTGACGGAAAATGAATTAAAAGCTCTCTGTCTGAAGTAGGTGGTACGATTCTGCAAATCTGTCCAGGGCGGAAACCTTTTTGTCACCCAAATATATGTCTCTGTCCATGTGATGGTTACTTAACGTTTCAGTGGCTCAGGTACGAGCCCCGGCCGGTGTCAGTGCTATTTTAAAGATCTATTTCTGCTTCCTGTTGCAGCGGTTTTTCCTTTCACTTTTCGGTTTTCTCTGGCAGTGATTTTGCTCTTAAATCTGGCGGCTGCTGCTGCCACTTCACGGGTGGCCTGAAGGTTGTTTGTTTCGAGTTTGTGCCGTCTCCTTGTCGCACTGCTGGAGATTGCTATTTGACTTGCCCCTGTTTCTCTCTCTCCCTCTCTCAATAGAGTGGGGCTGTATTTTTATCAATAGATATAATTGTATGGTGATACGTTTGTGTGCGATATATATACAGTGTGTACAAAAACATGTTTTTGTTGATTTACATTGCTTATTGCTCACAATTCATGTTGTATTTTGTTTATAATTCTCAGTTTTCCCTCACTTTCTCACTTTCTCTCTTTGTTCAACATAGCTCAGAACTGCTCTGGATTGCGTACCTGTGGTCAGTGTCTGGAGCAGCCCGACTGTGGCTGGTGCGGAGACCCCAGTAACACGGGTCGAGGGCAGTGCATGGAGGGTTCGTATCGCGGACCCATGAAGAGCCCCTCAAGAAACAGTCAAGACATGGTTTTGGAAGCGGGTCTTTGCCCAAAGGATCGAGGCTTTGAGTGGGCATTCATCCAGTGTCCTGGTAAGAACCATCTAAATGTGCACACAAAAAAATTTAAGATTTTCTTTGCACATTGGTAACAGATGTTTTAGTTATTCATCTGCATGAATGAAACACCAGCATCTTAAAGAGATGCTGTTTGTGCCCCTAGTTACACCAAGGGGTATTGCAGATTATTTGTTTGGGTGTCATTGACCAACCTTGACCAGTGAACAAACACTGTTTGAAAACAGTCATTATATTTGGATTTGTCTTGTTGTGCTACCGGACTAACGATTACACACAATCAGATGATTACACATCAATTATACTAAAGCACCCAGCATGCCAGTACCACAAAATAAACCAAACTAGTCAGAAATTGAAAACTAAAGCCTGACCTGGCTTTGTTTCCCAGCATGCCAGTGCAACGGCCACAGCACTTGTGTGAATGGCAGCGTGTGCGAGCTGTGCCGTAACCTCACCACCGGCCCTCACTGCGAAACGTGCTTGGCTGGTTACCACGGAGACCCGACCAACGGCGGAAAGTGCCAAGGTAAGAACATTCACACCCGCTGCTACTGGAGGCAGTTGTTCACAACGCATGTGAACATTACTCACTGAAAGTTTTGGGTTTTGAGATCATATAGGTGATTATACTGCCGAAGGTGAAAGGTGAGCTCACACACACATGCGTTCCTTTTCTGGCCTGGAGATGTGGGTTTACATCACTACTCCAGGAATCCGGGTGAAACGGGATATGCTGTCATAGCCCATCATGTTCAAAGATATGAGACATCTCCTCCACCATGGGGGTTTAACACAAAGATGATAGATCCCAAAGTGTGCACTGATTCAGATGGCATGTACTTGTGTGTAGGCTATAGGGAAACTTTAAATAAAACAAGACATTTTGTTTTGTGTACAAGATTATTTTGCATTAGATCATTGGTTTGATACCAAAGGAACATAACATGCTTAATTGTGAATATATCAAAATGGAGTCTTTTTGTTCTTTGTTTATTTTGGGAAAGTTGGCCCAAGGCTTTCTTGACTTTAATTCTTGATGGAACATCATTTTTGAAACTGCACCCCGCGAGCACTAGAGACTATCATATTTCCCATTTTCTTCACATCGTCCTGCTCAAAAGCCAGCCGACTTACAAAAGCTTTTTCATATATGTCAGCATGGACCTGTGAAACATGACCTACAGGAACTGTCTGTAGTCGTGCGGGCAGACGGCAGGATTCAGACAATGCCATACGAGCCATCATGTATGTTTAGAACAGCAGACAAAAGCCTGTCAGAGCCCCGGCGGTCCGCAGTGGTGTCAGATCGACGTGAGGAGAGCGTGTAGAATTAATGCTTGCTTTGGAGATAATTATAGTGCACTGCTCAGAACAGACAGAAATGGATTTCAGTTCAGATAAAAGACTGTGGCGCTTAAAGCCAACGTTTCCTGCCTTTAAAACAGAAAACGCCAAACAGAAAGAGACCAGAGAATTTACAACCATATTATTCTTCCTATCAGTTCCTTTCTTATAGGCGTCTTGGTCTTTTTAGACAAGGGTTCATTTTACAAAGTTTTGGTAACATACTGTGACTTTGAGAAATCGCAACCTCCTCTCTAGTACATAAAGATCATTTGTTGACAAAATGCTCAATTCAGTTTTATTTACAAAGCGCTCTTCACAATGTTTATTTGTTGCAAAGCAGCTTTACATTACATTACTTTTGTAATGTGTAGTTTCCTCTGGATGGGTCTCCCGATGCTCAGTCAGACCGCAGGCTATCACAGGAGGCTGACACCAGGTGGCCCTACTCGAGCCGCCATAATCTGTGGTAGGGGAGGAGGGCAGAGAGAGAACAGTTAGCATAGGTGCTGTTCATTTACTTATGATGCATACCAGTATAATCTTTTGTTTATATGTATGCTTTGCTGAAATTGAAATTGGGAGAGTGTGTCTGACCCTTGAATAGTATCAGGCAGGCTATTGCAGAGTTTAGGTGCTACATATGAGAAAGCTCTACTCCCTTTGGTGGATTTATAAAATAAATGTCTAAGTATCTGTGATTTTTCTGATGAAAAGATTAAAAAGCTGTTTTTGTAAAAGCACATTTGACATCCAAGAAGTGTTTACATAGGGCAAATCATAATTAAGAGTACTTAGTTAGTGTAGTTATGTTGTCTTATGATTTATTATTTTTCCAACATTAATGTGGTTTTGCCTTGGGACTGTAACCTGATGTACTGCTTTTAAGTAATTCAGGCAAACTCTTCTCTTTGAGGACAGATGAAGAACACAATGTTAGAACAAGTCTCCATTTACCTCCAACTGTTTGTCAGCTTGTTTGGCCTGATGATTAGATTAAACTAAAAAATCTAGGCAGTGATGCCAAATAATACAGCAGAGCCTCAATTGACGTTTTTTTACATTTTCCATTATGTGGTCTCTGAAATGGTTTTATTGTAGAAGTAACTATAGAGGTCACTCGAGCAATTGCCATTCTACTCATTCAAAGTGCAACTTGTGTTTTTGCTATGACTCAAAAATGCTTAAGATTCTTTTGTCTGTCTCTTTTTCTCCTGTAGCCTGTAAATGTCATGGTCATGCTAACGTGTGCCAGGTGCTGACGGGCAAATGTTTCTGCACCACCAAGGGTATCAAAGGTGATCAGTGCCAGCTGTAAGTACCTCCGCTGGATACACACACATCTAGCCTATTAACTTTTTATTCGGATATATAGATACATGCACCCATCCTAAAATCCCTTTCAGTTTAGCTTTACACTGTGTCCTCACACTTTTGGCTTAAGTTGACCTGTGATGTCACACAGTGCTGACGCAGGGTACCGAGTGAACGGGCACTTATATAAACAATAGCACCAATGGAGGTGGTGTGGGAGTGTGCCGGCGTGTGTTTGTGACTATGAGAGATGGTTCCTCTTTGAGAATAATGAAACTCAAGTGCCTCTCTCGTTGCATTGTTGTGTGTATATGTGTATATGCAGAATTTCTATAGAGTGGGTTGAGCAGTCATGCTTATTTGGGAGACGTGGGTAGAAGCTGAATTTCCCACTCTCTTTCAGTTATAGAATCAGAAGCCGGTGAGCAGCTTAAAACCCAGGCTGAGGTGTTGCATTCAGGGCTACAGGAGGGGATCTTGGCTCCTTTTATTTTGTGCTGTTGGGAGCATGCCTGAATGACAAATGCTTTGTTCTGGGCTGTCGTTTAACTCTGGGATGTGAAGAAATATGCACGATGGTCTCGCAGGATTTCTTAACAGGGTTGCATGGCAGAAAACTGAGTCCCTAGCTTCTATTTTAAAGGAAGCCAATAGTTACAACAGGTTATGAAGTCAGAGGCAATGACAATAACCGTGATATGAATAACTGATTATTAATATTGTGTTAATACTAGAGATGCACCGATATATCGCTATTAGTCGGTAATAGCAGTTTGAAAAAAACAAAATATTCGACCGATAGTTTAAAAACAGCCGAGGATCAGGGCCAATATATCCTGTCACTCGAAAAAGGATGGGAAAATGCAATTCATTTCTGCTCGCTTTTTTTTAAAGAATTTTTCTTTTAAAGAAACATCACCATTTTGATGTTCACTATTAATAGTCGTCATATGAATTAATAACATTCAGAAAGTTAAGAAATATGAATTACATTTTAAGAATCGGAAATGGAATAGGCAGATGTCACTGGATAAATGGCTATCGGTATTGGTGGAGAAAGTTTTTATCGGTTAATACCACACATGATAATATCTACCCTGATCTCACGGGAATTCGTAACTATTTTACGAGGTGGCTAATGAACTTGTACGATGTGAATAAAACAAAAACATACGATCATTAGATAAAAGCAAAACTGAAGCCTCACCCCTAAACGTCCATGGCGTGAATACAGATCGTACCAAAATGTACGGATAAGATTGTACGAATTCTTAAACATTAGCCATCTCGTAAATAGTCATTTAATTCTGTGAGGATGTGTGGTAATATCGTAAATAATTTGGCAACTGTTTACATTCTACCATAAGGGCCACTATGTGACACAAAGTAAAATTAAGCATTTATTTTCCAAAAATAATAAATATCAGAAGATTCATAATACTGCAATATTATTAAATTTGTCCCCAAATTATAGCCAAATGCACACATATAACCAGTCGGTTTACATTTCATCGTGTGTTTCGTGTCTTTTCATTTATGTAAACACTTGTTTTTAATTGTGTGTTACACAAGCAGGGACCATTGATGATGTATTCAAGCGTGTCTTCATCACAAGGACAAATGAGTGTGGCAGTAAAATCACTTGCTTCCACTTCCTGTTCATTCCTCTCCTTCTCTTCTCTTCTCTCTATCGCACTTCTCTCTCATTACTCAGGCGGACAGATGCCATTACCCAAGGTCTGTAATGAAGCGCTGGGACCGGTATCTTTTACACAAAAATGATCGGTTGACTAAAGACCTGATGTCATCACGCGACGCTGTGTGCCGTGAAAGAGAAATTCCAAGTTTTGCAGCACAGTCTTAAATAACGAGAACTCCCTAGTCGCTTCACCTCTCAATCAGCCGACGGCTCGCAGGCCACACTTGGAAAAATAGACGTGCTTAAAGAACAGCAATTGATTCAATTGAAAGAAAAAGCAAGCTTGATTAGCGTGGAGTCCATTATCATTTGTCGGAGTGTGGTTCGGCACTCCTGGTGTGACCAAATAGGGATAAAATTATAGGCGGGACGAAAAAAAGCGAGTGCATTAAAGCACGCGCCGCATGTAGGTGTGCTCTCGCTGGAGATTAAATTAAGATACTGAGAGTAAGAGTGCATTATGTTTAAACGCCCTCACCGAGCGCATTGTGCGTGTGGGCGCGAACGTTCGAAACCTCTCTCGCTGATTTGCAGCGTGTATGGGATGAGAGAATAGTCATTTCTAAAATGTCATCCAGATTAAAGGCTAGGGGAGTGATATGCAGAGGTTTTAAAATGCCTGTGGTGTAGTTTGTCCTGTGTCCTCTGTACCGTGGTAAAAGCGTACTCTACTTTGTCCTCTCGTATTTATCACCAACTCTCTGAGAAAATATGATGCTTTGGCTCGCCATGATAAAGTTCGGTTTCCGCCAGCTAAGGGCAAGGATATTTACAGTATAAGATGGAAGGGTGTGTATGTTTGACTAAGGATGCTGAAGTTTAGATGGTGTAACTTGGGTCTGAAAGGTTGAAAGCAGTGCCAGATTGCACACTTACATTTCATTGGCCGACCATTTAAGATTGTGTTTATGTTAATGCGTACGAATTGGGATTATTGTGTAACCTCCAAAGTAATTAGTCTATTCTGCGTTAACAGTCCCATTACTATTTTATTATTACAACCGGCATGAATGATTAATCGCGTTTGTACCGTTCACAGGACAATGAAGTGAATTGAAAGCGAATTCCCACTACACTGACTGTATGTGGCGAGGTTGTTGTGCAGAGAGGGAGAAGTGGTCGGAGAGTTGCGCTGACTGTTATTGGACCGTCAGTTCAGGCTCAGATGAGCTGCAGGATTTGTAATCTGTTTAGGCCTGTGGAGAGCTGAGGCCGGCAGCACGCTGTTAATTGTTTAGCGTGTTTGAGTTGCGGTTGAGGAAGCTTTGGACCGTCTCCTGACGCTCTCTAATGAGGCAGAGAAAATAAAGAAACCCGCCAACTGGTCGGTATTACGCAATACCTTTTTGTGAAGGACACAGATGCTGCAGGCACCACACACATAGATATACAAACATGTAGTGTTTTTAAATGTATATAAAATTAATATGTAGATCCTGTTACAGTATTGACTCGTACGACTTTCTTCTGCACGACACAAAAGAAGATATTTTGAAGAATGTTTTAATTGGCACCCATTCACTTGCATTGGTTATGTGTCAATACAGTAGAAGTGAATGGGTACCAGCACTGTTTGGTTACCAACGTTCTTCAATATATCTGCTTTTGTGTTGTGCGAAACAAAGAAAGTCATACAGGCTTGCAATGACAAGAGGGTGAGTAAATTATGACAGAATTGTCTTTTTTGGGTGAACTATTACTTTTAAGTTTTAAGAAATGTGAATAATGTAGTTGACATTATTAATCAACTTGTTTTAATGGCTTTTTTCTCTGAAGAAGTGTTGACCTTCACAGTGTTGTTTCATGCTTCATTTATTCATTGTAATGTTTAATAAATGTTGATGCATAATCATCAAACCTGTGCATCAGATGCCGTTGCATTGAATCATTACTGATGCATTTCATCTAAATGATTTTTGTCTCTTTGCAGTTGCGACTCAGAAAACCGTTACCTTGGCAACCCCCTCAGAGGAACCTGTTATTGTGAGTATGCTGTGACCTTAAAGTAATATTGTATCTTCAAAATCCATCAGTCTGCCATTAATGGAATGAGACGCGGACCACATACGTTATAGGCTTAACAACAAAAACACAGAACAAATGCAAATTGGTAAATGGGACGTTCTGATTGGTCAGTGGTCAGGAAGTAAACACACATGAGAACGATGTGCAGTAAAGCATGTATATACATAGGCGGTGTATTTTGGTGCTGCTGCCTCAAAAGCACATCACTAGGGGGCATTGTTGCTGTATATCTAGAAAAGTTCCCCAGTTGCCCGTTTGCTCTTTCTGCATGTACGCACACGCTTTTGTTTTATCTATTTATTTTTGCTATTGCTATCAGCAGTCAATGTGGAGTCGGAGAGAGCTAAACGTGTTCGGTAGCATTTAGGACATCAAATTTCACTCAGTTTGCAAAACCTGCCAGCATTATCCCAGTCGTCATCAATCAGCATTAAATAAAGGCTTCAATTTATCAATCAATTTCCGTCCACTCTACTCCCTCTGCGTCTCTCAGATCGAGCGCATATGCCTGCAAGCTTCCGGCCCAATTACGACGGTCGGAAAAGAACAGTTTCACCCCCTCTCACAGTGTCCTGTAGAAGGAAGTGTTGCCGAGGGTTGCAAGCAGTGATATAATACTAGTGATGGTGTCAAGCCCTGTCAGTGTGAGTAAGCAAGTGATCCCGGCTGATTAAAGACACGGAAACAGATGCTCGGCCGACGTGGTTCCAGTAGGCAGCGCAAGATCTTTCTCTCGTACAGGCAAGGTCTGAGTCGTATGTTTGCGGAGGTGTCTTTAGCAGGCACTCTCGCTGCGTTCTTGTCAGTGTTACTGGGCTCCCCCTTAAAAAAGAAAAACCGGAAAAAACAGACCTTCGGACCCAGTAATAACTTTAGGCAAGTGTTGGTTGTGTTAAGTTACACAAACCGGTATCATTCCACACCTGGCTTGTTGTCTAGTTCCTCTTTATGAGAAAGCATGGATCAGTGATGTCATCTCTTTGACTGTTTTGGTTGTTTTTTGCTTTGGACCGAATGCACAAGACAGGGAATCTGGGTGGTTCGTTGCTCTGGTCTCTGTTACAGAGTTATGTTGAAATCTTTTATTTGCTGTATTGAGGGTTGGCAAGATAAACAATTTGTATGAACGTAAATTGTAAGATAATGGCAAGAAAAAACAGAACAGCCCTGTTGCCCTCATCTTTCCAAACCAGCGTCTCAGGTTTTTGGACGCTTGTGACGGCAGTCAGTGATGTCCCGCCGATTTCTTCCATAAAGTGCACACAATGACGTCATCAACAAAATGAAGAACCCCAAAACAACATTCATCAAATTTCTATTTTCAACCAACGGCTTTCAAATCGATCCGATTCATTTCCCTTCTGTTGCATTTTTGAAGAGATCCAGCATATATCACCTCAATGGTTTAAGAGCCATCTGGAGGACGATTAGGCTTCGTAATGTCAGTATGGATGCTTTTAAAACAAATTTTTAAGTGACAGTGTTCCTTCTCGAGGGAAGATTTGAGGGAAACAGAAGTCATCCTCACTCCCCAGCAGTCTATAGATTGTAGCGATTGATGGACTAAGCGTCAGCGTGTCTACAGGATCTTTCAAGCATAAATACAGGATATGAATGAAACCGTGATGCATTCATATCATGTCCCATCTGAATTGATTAAAAGCTTATAAAGGCATATTTGGGATTGACGGGGAGTAAAAGAGATGTTTACGCTGCCATATTGTGATTCAGACAAACAGCTGTTCTGTGGATGACGCCTCTGGCAGCATTCAGCCATTTTACAGACCAGGAGTTAATAATTCTGATATTGTTTTTGTATAGATCTGACGCATTAGTGAGTCCTTGAAACAGAAAAGAACTCCTGCGTCAGAGTAAACTGCATAAACTTTGTCATAAACTCTTTGACCTGGTTCTGCTTGAGGTTACCAGGTTCTACAAGCATTAGACCTCAAATACTTGCAAACATCTTAAAAATGTGCTTATTCACAATGTATGATTATTGAAGCAATGACACACTCGCACCGTGTCTACACCGGACGCGACAGAATACATTAGAAATGCATTAGAACTCATTATAATTTTTTCTTTGTCCACGGTGTGAGTGTGTCATTGCTTTAATAAGCATGCATTGTGATTAAGCACATTTTTAAGAAAGGTAATAATTTAGTTTAATTAAAGTGACTGATGGTGAATGAAGCCCCCTTAATGTAGGAGTGAATGTTCAAACCCCAAGGTGTTTCTTAAAGGAATAGTTCAACCAGAAAATAAAACATTTTGAATAATTTTCTCACCAAACCCATATGACATGCACGATGGCTTTCTTGCCTGGAACATACAAGACTGACAGCCTTTTTATTTGGTTATCTTTTTTTTATATAATGAAAGGGAATGATGACTTAAAGGGATAGTTCACTCAAAACTAAAAATTCTGTCATTATTTACTCAACCTCCCGATGTTTCAAATCTATAGAAATGTCCTTAAGTTGAACACAAAAGAAGATATTTGGAAGAATGTTTGTAAACGAAGAGTTTTGGGTCACCATTGACAACTATATAGTAAGAAACGAAACTTCTATGGTAGTCAACTTCTATGGTTGTTTTTATAAAAAAATAAGTAAATTAGTGGAACAACATCAGGGTTTGTAATGGATGACAGAACTTTTGTTTGGATACATTTTTCTTTTGAACTAACACTCCTTAACATTATAAAGAATGGGGTTAGTTGTCACACAGTAATTGTTGTATGAAAATCTAACGATTAACAATGTTTTGCTCTGGACAGATAATCTTCTGATCGATTACCAGTTCACCTTCAGTCTGCTTCAAGAAGATGACCAGCACTACACTGCCATTAACTTCATGGCCACACCTGAACAGGTCAGTCACTGACTACTGATCTGAGAACAGAAGCAACTAAAGGGGTTGACCTGGTTTTAGTTCATTGGTCAGCTAGCACACATTTCATTCACCCGCCCTCTTTTAGCTCTTCACAGTGGGTTAGTTTGAACGATGTATTTTGATTAAATGTATGCATTTTGTTATAATGAAGTTGTTTTGCATGAATCCATTTTATCGTTTGTTTGTTTCCATGTGCAGCCCAACAAGAACTTGGACATGTCCATTAATGCATCAAACAATTTCAATCTGAACATCACTTGGTCTGTTGGGTCAACAGGTAACGTTTGCTCTTATCTGTGTTTTCAGGTTTTTACCATGTTTCTCATACAAATGTGGACGTAATTACAACACATGCGAGTGTTTTTTTTGTATTTCACGATAGTCACTCAAGGACATCGCCATTATCCTCTCTTCTATTATTTTTGTAACCACGTTTTCGTCCAGTCACCAGCCAATTTTTTATGTGACTTTGACATTCTCCTTCCTTTAAAACAGTTCACCCCTCCGCGTCGACCTTCATGCTCTCCTCAATTAATATTTGGAGTAGTGTCTTTCTGTGTAAAGGCACTCTCCCCTGAGAAGGGCTTCTTACAATAGTCGAGCACACGGCTCTGAATTCTGGGTCTGAGGCGTCTTCAGGAGCCTTGAACGATTTCAATTAAGATAAACATTGCCACGTAGCAGCATTTGGGGTGTCATTTTGAGGGCTTTGTTTCATGGCGGTGGTTTGGAATGACGATTGACGAGACTCTAGTGTTTCGGCGGAGGACTTCAAAAAAAACGTTCAAACGTTCTGATAAAATAGGACAAAGGCTGCTTTTCTTTTTAGTTCCTTTAAGTAATTCTTTATATTTTACTGTAGGGTCTTATTCTATGTTTTCCATGTGTAAAAATTCCTTATGCTCAGTGGTCGATTTCAAATTCATTTTCTCTCAGCGAACAAAACACATCAACAAACAGCTAAACGAATGTTTGATTGCGTGCATTTGTTTGCGGTCTACCTTGTTGATTGCTGATGCATTTCGTTTTGCATTCACGCTGCTTTCATTTACTTTCATCTAATGGCTCTGAAAACATTAAGTGGGAGACCAGATAGGATTCTCACATGCAAGAAATAGACGGCAAACCAAATTGTCTCGCATCAGGAAAAGTAGGATGTTTTATTTGGGTTTTTTTGTTCATTTTCACAAAATAAAAGATTCGTCCATGATTTTTATTTGAGAAGTCAATGTGTCGCTGTGTTACATCGACTTTTATAGTTCACATGTATAATCAAGCTTTACTTTCATTTCACGGTCATTGGCTCGATGGTATGTTTTTTTATATGAAAAAAATGCTTTATATTTTTGTATATCAATAATTTGGTTGCATTCTGTTTTCCTTAACAGCGGGAACCATCTCCGGGGAAGAGATTCCCATCGTGTCCAAGACCAACATCAAAGAATACAGAGACAGTTTCTCTTCTGAGAAATTCAGTTTCCAGAGCAACCCCAACATCACCTTCTACGTGTATGTGAGCAACTTCACATGGCCAATCAAAATACAGGTGAGGGTAAAGTATGATCGGATCAGCTTCTAGTGAATTTGACTGAATGCATACTGTTCGCCTGGTATTTCCCTGCTAGGTTTAACTGTTATGGTAGTCAAAACATGACAAATCTGAAGGGAGGATCCATCTCCTATGTGGAATGGATGTGTCTGCTACGTTTTACAATCACAAAAACAAACGTTTCTAGAAAGATCCAGAGCTCCATGATGTGCAGATCAATTATTCAGTTGTGTACTTGGGCAAGTTCACTTCTTATGATCCATAAAATTGAATCAGGTCTTAAGTGGCAATGTGTTACGTTGCCAGATGCCTTGGCGACAGACACGAAATGACAGGACTGGAGTAATGCGAGGACTGATGCTATCTATCACGGGAAAAACATTTATAGAATTTGCGCCGCAGCACATCTGGCACGTGATGAAAAATGTTTGCGGTCTTTATTGCCTGCAATCAAACAGAAAGACGGATACACGTCGACTTGCACAGGTAGTTTAGGAGGAACAGAAATATCAGCTCAGTGAGATGAAGCTTCTAGCCTCTATTTATCAGCATCCGTTTAAACCAGACAGATGTAACTATAGTCATTAAAGTCACGTGGTCTGCAGTGTAGTTTAATTTAGTCTTGCAAGCTGTAGCTGTCAGAAGATTCTTCTTTTATTGGATAAGTGAACCTCATTGGTTTTTGGTTCGACACCAGCAGGTTTGAGGTTTTTGCAGGTCGTAATGGGCCCGTATGAAGCATCACCTCTAACACAGTAAGTGAGGCCACCCATGCTGAAATGTGTCTGCCGAATGACAAATAACTATTATGTGAAAAGCCTCCTTACTATGGCATGAGCGAGCAGAATCACTGTAGCATTATGTGACTATTGAGACTTGAGGGTCAAGCCTTAGGGAACTGACCGCCGCAGAAGCTCATGGACCCTGACAGTCTCTGACTCTCTGTCCTCGAAAGTGGGCGGGGGCTTGATGACATAAGCACTGCATTATGTCAGTAGCAGCATGGTCCATAATACATTAGTGAGGAATCCCATCACGCATGGTTATGACAAATGCATGTGATCACTGCACGACATGTAAACCAACCATTACTTTGAATTGTTCATTCTAAATGTGGGGTAGTAAAATATTACATTTTTAAAAACACTTCATTTTTATGTAATGACATTTAAACGTTTTATGTAACCCTCCATACTGGTAATAAAACCTCTTTAGAGGGCTCATTTCTGAACAGGTTTTCAATGCGTACTGAAGCTATTTATTTAAAAAAGCTTCCACATTAAAGGAGGATTTCATCTGGTCGATATTCATATGGTTTATAAAGATAACCAGCACAAATCCTCTCAACCTTTCTGCCGTTCATTACCACTCGCCAGCTGTGCGCCGAGACGCTCCGATACAGCGGGCCATTTATGAGACGGGACTATCTCCAACAGCGAGAACACCACCTAATATTGATCTGCATTCATCTCTCTGTTCTTCCATCATATACGAGATGAGCTCCTCTGATAAGGTTCATTTATTTACACACGCTCCTCAGACCTTCATCTGGGTTGAGCCGAGTTCAAGCAGTAATAGTTTTGTATTAGATTTCCCAAAAGCGGAGTCACTTATTTACCATGGCGATGCATCATTAAATCAAACGCACCCCTGTGAGACGGTGAGCTCGCTCTCTTGTGATGTTTATGATCAGAGAGCGCGATCGGCATTTATTAGCTTACTGGGGAAATTGGGAATGTGAGTGCAAGCTCGGATATGCGTGTATGAGGACCCCCGACGACTCTAAAAACATCAGATATTGCATATGAAGTGAAGTGCTCTTGTTGTGCTGGGAACTCAATCTGACAAAACATTACTGCGGCCTAACCGTCTCCGCATCTGATCGCTGTGTCGAGATGAGGTCAGTCAGTATGAGCACTATAAAGAATTCACTTCAGGCATGTATGGGCAACCTTTTTATTTGGTTTTTAAATGTTACTTAATGTTATTCATAATGCACATACATGTTACAATTGTTTGAAATAAGACTGTACATTAAATCATACATTTGCATATCTATGTTGTTTAGAGGACATTTGTATGGTTCATTCATGCAACGTCGCACGTCAATCGCGAAAATACAAATTCTGTATTTCTAAACTCAATTTTTTTTATTCACAATACATTCAGCTTAGCAAAATAAATGCATGTAGAAACAAAAAAAGTAGCTAGATTACGTAATATATATTTCTTTTATGAATCATGCAAAAGAAAGCCTTTTAAGTCCTCATACATCTTTCATGTAAGTACACGTGTGACGCAATGTGGTTTTGTGAATAAATGACTTGCTTTAAAACATAGAACCAAGGAAAGAGCTTCCGTTAATGTTTATTTTGTTTTTCTGTCTATGAAATGCTCATTAGAAACATTTTCCTGACAGTCCTGGGCAGATCTCACATGCTTGTTAGTAGTTATTCATTCCACATCATGATGAGCAATAACCTTACAGGCTAGTTAAAGTCCTATCAATTTACACAGCGATAATAAAAGAATAATAATTGAAAAATATCAATATCCATTAAACAAATGACAGTCGGTCATAAATTAAGAGCTGTGACAGAATTTATTTTGTTAAAGCAAAAATACTTTTTATTTGACTGTTTAGAAATACAGTTCTCCTAAAAATTACAATTCTGTTCATCATTCACTCATGGTCCTCTCTCGTCGTACCTACCTGTCGCTCATCCTTTTATGCTCCCGGAGCTCCTTTGTGAGAGATGCGAGACCGGTGCACTGAGCAGCTAACACTCATTATCACTCGGGTCACCGGCCTCGGCTGTTCCCTCTGGTCTCTCGTCCCGCCTTGCTTGTTACAGTTTCATTCTATGAACTACTAACAATATTTCTTTCAAGTTTTTAATAAAAATTGTGTTTCTATTTGCATTTATTTGCAGAAAAGGAAAACTGGAGAAACAGGCCAAAATATTAGAAAAGATGCTCTGTATTGTTTCAGACCTCAAATACCGCAAAGAAAAGTTAATAGTTCATATTCACTTGTAAGCAATACAATAGTAACATTTATTAAGGAAACGTAAAAACAATTTCACACTTTTCATGTGATTTAACATGCAGTCAGTCTTTCACGTTACTGTTGGATGAGTTTGTCACTCCTGAGGTTTGATTTTGTTGAAATTCAACAGACACTGGACTGCAATTGCTACAATACATCTAGAAATGCGGATTAAATCAACATGTAAAATTGGTCTCTTGATGGCTCTTTTCCTGTGACAACAGCCTAATAAAAATGAATGGCTTCTCCAAATGACCCGTCCTGCTTTGCCATTGTTTTATTATTTATCCAGAGGGTCAGGGAGACTTACAAATTTGTGCGTTTAGAACATTAATCCGTTTATTTTCGTTGAAAATGTAGTTAAGTATTTCTTTTCCTTGCCTTGTAGGAAACTGTGGCAGCATACTCTCTCTTTCAAAAGTACGCTGATGCCGAGTTAATGGCCCTGCAATTCTCAATGCCGAACCCAGAATGTCTCATTCAGGCTGTGTGTGTTCTGAAGCTTGGCGGAGAGCGTATCAATCTATCTACTGAGTCGTGCGGCATGTTGATATGAAATTTTTGAATAAAACATCTGGGATGATTTGAGTTAGGAGCCAGAACAATAAAGCAATAAGCCCCAAGAAGCCGTGGGTTACAGTGCATTTTATAACAGCTAAGGGGCGTTGTTAGGCACGACGCGAAGCGGAGTTTATTGCTTTTATAAAACGGTTAATCCATATGCATAGTAAAGTTTCATGAAGTAAAACACAACAAATATTATGTAATTATTTTAATAGAAATACATTCTTCCGCCAAACAAAGTAGTTCCTCAGAAACAGGTGCGGCTGCCAAGCAACACAGACGCAGCAAAGAACACAATGAATAATGTGCTTAAAGACTGTGGTGTTTATCTATTAACATTAACATGTATCTATTTTTATACATGAACAGTGTTTAAAGTCAATAAAAATACGTGTAACAAAGTTCCATAAAAGGAAGGAAGGAGACGGGAACCGGCGAACATAAACTAACTTTTAATTAATAAATAAACTCAAACTACGACATAAAATCCAGGCCTGTTCCTCTCTCACTGATGGTCCGATCGTTCGTCCTTTAATTAAAACTCCACAATCCCCTCCGTGATGCGAGACCGTCGCACGTACAGCTGACGCTCGTAAACACTCACGCACCGGCCTCGCATCCCGACTCTCGTCCCGCCTACCTCACTACAATACCGAAAACAACTAACAGAGCACAGAGTCTGTTTATGAGTATTCACCTCATTTCTACTTTTCGATGTCTTCAATTTCTCTTTCATTAATTTCAGCGGTGTTTGTTATTGGTCTAATTTGTCCGTCATGTCAATCTCTTCACAAAATCGGACATTTTGACAATTATTTCGCTGTACGTAGCAAGAGTGGCGCAGTGATTCTAGGTAATGCGGTCAGCCGTTATAAATCGGGGTATTATATAACGGCTTAGATCTCCGCTCAACCAATCAGAATCAAGGACCAGAACTGACCGTTTTATAATATCTAATATACAAGTTAAGTTTCATATTATAAAACAAATGTTTTTATACGAAACTTCCAAATCAATTATTGAGCTGCTCATGTTCGTTCTTACCGTCTCTGCCAGTGAATGAAATATAATCCAGACGCTTGGTCATCTTAAAGCTGCCTGTGAGACTTTTGTGCACATATCAAGCCAATTTAAACATGGACAATTTGGGTTGTACTGCGTTACACCTGAGCATACAGATCCAATGTAGACCACAAGCCCATAAGGGAAACAGTTGGCATGTATGTAATATCCCCGAGGGATATGGGCTCAGGTAACCCTCCGTCTAACAATTTGAGAGGCCAAAGAAAAGGTAAAATGATGCATGTGATGTGCCCACGAGCAAATCTCTGTTATGACACCGTCTGCTGTGAAGCACCTTAGCCACAGGCAGAAGTCTTCATCACAGCTTTTCATGTAAAAAGTCTCTTTGGTAACATGTCACTAATTCATTTATCTCTCTTTGACTCGTCTCCATACAGATCGCCTTCTCTCAGCACAACAGCATCATGGATCTGGTGCAGTTCTTTGTGACATTTTTCAGGTGAGATTGAGAAATGTGACATCACAGAACCTCACTGTTTTTAATTGGTCAAATCATTTAGTGATAGGCTGTCTGTGCTGGATGCCTCAACAACCAATATGTCTCATGCCTTGTCCCTTTTGATTAGTGAGGCTGGGATGTGACAGCTGGTTAGGCAGGAAGGAAAATGTACATGCTAGGTTAGGTAAGCACAAATGAAGCAAGACATGATGATAAAAACATTTCTAACTAGTCGTTTTTCTAGTACAAGCTCTAAATATTCTGGAATCAAGATACATTTACTTGAAAAAGAAGGTGAACTGAGATATTTAGTACTTTAGAATGTTTATATTGTACTCAAGCAAAATTGTTTGCCAATGGGGTAAGAAAAATACACTTGAATTTAGTTTTACCTTTTTGTAAAGTACCTAATTCAAGTTTATTTTTCATACTCCATTGGCCAAAGGTGCATTGGATGCCACGTTTATTTACTGTATACATCTATGCAATTGTATTGTGCATTGTGTTGCATGAAGTTCGTATTGTTCTTTGGTTTTTGAACTTTTCTTGTCCTTTTTCGTCTTTCTTCTAAGATTATGTTGCAGTGGTGTCATTTTCTATTTTTTCCTAAACCTCAATATTGCGTTAAGCTCTTTCTGAACTCTTTTTTTACGTTGTATATTGTAATAGACATTGAGCTGTCAAATTACTCTTCTTGAATCCCAATAAGAGGTTTTAGTAATAGTGTTTTGAATTGATCTCAGCAGTGTCTAAGGGCTTGTGTGTCATGTTTGGGGGGAGTTTAAACGGCTTTGAGGGGAGAGATTCATTTTGACACGAAAATAGGATGTTAAGGGAATTGGGAAGTTATGGATTTGTGTTTAGAGTTTAGGTGACATCATTTAAAGAAACGTGTTTAAGCGGTCGAGAAAAACTGTAACCGCACTGCTCTTTTCCCTGTACACCACCACATTGTGTCTTTGCCAGGAGATAGATGTGTCATAGTGATTTGTTAATTCCTTTGCAATTTCTTGATTTGTCATTAAAGTCACACCTGTTCCCATTATGTCTCATTAGATTTGGTTAAAAGGGTCTCTCTCTCTCTCAACACGGTTCATCTCCAGGTGCTTTAGCGCCCTGTGGTGTTTGTTTTCCCTTCATTGTTCCAGGTTTAGACAGGTGTCAAATACTGATGCACTCTGACACTGGGTGAGCTTGTGCTCGCACCGGCCAGGCTGTCTAACTTATATTTGTAGCCATTTTTCTACCTAAAGGAAACAATGTTTGAATTTTGAAATTTCATTATCGCTTCATCAGGTCAAATGCAAACTTTTGGACTTGTGTCAACTTTCAAAGGCACAAGGCTTTAATGTAGTTCTTCAGGCCGTTCTGTCATTTAACCAACATAAAAAAGGCTAAATTGTCTAATGAATGCGTATTTACCGGATTACTTGTTTTAACCCTGTTTATTGTCGTACAAAACGTGCCATGACAACGTGTGATGCAACTGTCAAATGGGATAAACTGTCAAACAATGATTTGTTTTTCATAGCTTTCATTCGCAGTGCCCAAAATGTAGTCCCCTTTATCTGACAAAGTCCAACTTTTTTAACTATGCCCTTGAAGTGTTAATCCATGGAAGGTTTCGGCAAGATTTTGCGCTGTCGGTCAAGTGCCGTCATCAAATGAGAATGCCCCTGATTTCACAGATGTGATCCGGATAGCCGAACTCATGACAGGTGGAGTCAGGACTCGCCTCAGGCGGACTGTGTTTTATTAACAGTACAGCTAAAGAGATGGTTGCTGACAGGGTACATTTCTCCTCACATCTGCCCCTGAATTATGAACTGCATCACTGAAACATCATAGATTTCAAGTGAAAATACAAACAAATTCAGTGAAATTTCATCATTGTGACCGGTCAACAGGGAGAGCTCATGACAAGTTTTTTTATCTTTGGACAAACTATCCCTTTATCTTTCTTTCTGTACAACTAAAACTGATTTGCAGGGTTAACACAAAGGTTCTCTGAAATGTGTTGTTGTTAAAGAACCTGTCCGTGGGCAACCTGGAATCAGAGTAGTTAACATGAGCAATGGCAAACTGCGTTTTCACTCAGTGAATGGCTTTTTAACAGTCTCTGTTACAGTAAATGTGTGAGAATGCATTTGGTTTAATTCCTGGAATCCATTTGCTTTTATTTAATGCCCAGGGCTTGCTATTCAGTCTTCAGGGCTCAAAAAAAAGACACCTCTCAGTGGTAAATGGCATCTTAGAGGTTTGCCGTAGCAGTCTTTTATCAATCGTGTGCATAGATTACCTCATTAAATAAGATGAGTCCTTGCCTCTTTATGTCACAGTCTATGAAATCACCAAAGCATCCTTCAAATTATTTCATTTCCTAGCAATTTGCCGGTTTGCATGGCTCTCAGTGAGTTGGCACAGTGTTTTCAACTAAGAATTCGACCAAAGTTGTTCTCGTGTTTCTTTGATTTTCTGACTATTATTTGACCTTGTATGATCTTGATGTTGTCATTGGACCAGCAACTGTACAGGAGAATATCCACAAAACTGCAAAAATATCTCAAGATGCACACAAATAAACATTCCATTGCAAATATCCCAAACTTGGATTCTTCTAAGAAGCCCTGTTTTTTTCTAGATGACTCTTAAAACTAACAGTTTAATATATAATAAATCGAAGTTATTCTTAGTAGTTTTTCCTGTTAATATTTCTTACCTTTGTCTTGTACTGTAATTTTTAAGTAAAATTTAGAATCGTATTTGTCAGATACACAATTTCACTACAGTTGTTTCCTTCTAACCAAGTCTGGCCGTATATACACTCTTCAAAAAGGTGCTTCAATAGAACCTTTTGGTTCCAAACAGCACCTTCAACATCTGAAGAACCTTTCGGATTAAATTTTTCTTTGTTGCAAAAAAAGGGTTCTTCCGATTATAAATAAGAACCATCTCTTTTGAACTTTAAGTACCTTTCACTGAATTGTTCTTTGTGGAACCAAAAATGGATCTTCTATGGCATTGCTGTGAAGAACCTTTTAAGCACCTTTATTTTAAAGAGTGTAGACTATATACTGTGTGGGATATACAGAGGGTTTTGCGCTTAAACTAAATGTAATATGAATTAAATATTTAACATTAATTTGAGTTTTCATAATATTACAATTCTGTACATACAATGGCTGACCAGTGATAAGGTTTTTGGCTCCTCCTTTGCTGCCGTTTTGTATGTTTTTCTATTGTGTTTGTTCTTTTGAATTGCTTAGATACTCTCTAAAATTTGTATTGGTGATTTTACTTTACACTAAAAACAAATGTATACACTTTAAAGCAGTGAAATCAATGCAATATATTGTAGCTTAAATGTATAGTTAATGTGAGTAACGCAATATTTCTAATGAATATTGTAAATTAAATAGACATTTATTTTCTTTAAAAAAACTTAAATAATATATGTACATTTACGAAATGTATACTTGTCCCAAGTTAATGTGATAAAATGTCCCACTAAAAATCAGTGACTTAACTTATTTACGGTTTCTCTTGCTCTGGAGCTGGAAGGGGTTTGCTTTGTAGTAACTGAGCAAAAGGGTTCAATACAAGGCAGCTTATTTTGCTAATGGCTGTTAATTAGCTGAATAACACTTAAGTCTAGAGTTTAATCGTCCCTTTGTTGCTCTGACTCTTTTCTGCTACCACCAAGAGAAAAGGTCCTCTGTAAATATTGTGTATTAATAGGGTGGTTTGTTTATTTAAGCCGCACAGCGAAAACATGTTTAAACTTACAGCATGAGTGTTTATCCTTGAGCATCAGAGCTTTTCTTCGACCTTATCATCACAGGTTAGCGGTTAGGTACTAATTCTGTTTCGCCCAGTCAATACTGTCCTCTGGTTTAGGTGGCCGCTGGACACGTCGTTCATTTACACACATATTTTCTCAACCCCGTACTCCACACGAGGGGCTGGAACCTCTAATTGCTTTATTTATTTTTGTATTCATTTGGATTCCAGGTGGAACTGCCGAGGGGATTAAGTCCTGTTTACTGCCTGCAATTCACAGCGTGAAAGACGCAGATCTGAAGGGGATTTCTCCCTCACTGCTGCTTAATCGAGCCATTCAAGTTTTCCCTCTTCCCCATGTGTCTCCAATTTGCCATTATCTTCAAACGAACCCGAGATGCCGTGCGTTTGAAAGCATTAAAGGGATTTTCATCATTCATTTTCTTTTTTCACATCTGTGTGAACTGTGAGTTAATTTCACATGGAGATGTTTACAAATGCTCTCATATCTCAGCAAATACAGTCAGCAAAAGCAATTTCCATAGAATTTATGACTTCACTGTTGGCACGCTTTTAGGATTTGCCTTTTGAAGAACATCGCCAGACCTGACACTTGACTCGGATGATCAGATTTCTCCGTTTGACCACAGGAAGGCCTTTTGAGGGTTTCAGAAATATGTTGGCAAAAGAAAATCCCACTTCTAATGTGCTGTAAAATCTTGAAGGTGACAGCAATGACATGCTGGTTCATGATGGGCTTTAAAACTGCAACAAGCAGTCATTTTAGAAGCCTCAGTCATATACTGTAGTTTACAGCTCAGCACTTGCAATGTGGTGTTCTTAATATTTGTTGCACCAGAAAGCACGTTTGATATTTCTGTTATGCAATGGCTTTGTAAAAAAGGTATTATTGAGTAATTCTGGTCTAAATTTGGCCAGTTAGTTCTTAGTTGTTTTCCATCAGCAGAATTTGTTCCGAAAGCATCAAACTAAACCATGAAGGTTTTTGTTCAAATGTGTGGCTTTTTGTCATTTCAATGGATCAGTGAGCTAGCTCAAAGTTCCCTGCATATATTAAAACTAAAGTATATAATTTCAATTCATGCCAAGACGCAGTGCACCACATGAAATTGGATTAGATCGTTTTAACGTATCACCCAAAAATGAGAATTCTGTCATCATTTACGCCCCCTCATTATGTTTCAAACCTGTATACATTTCCTTGTTCCGATGAACACAGAGAAAGATATTTGGAATTGTGTTAGCAATTTTCATTTCTGCGAACATCATCCACTACCATAGTAGGAAAAAATATCATATTTGTTTTGTTCTATTGAACACAAAATTAGATATTTTGTAGAATGCAGTACTGGGACAACTTTGACCTTTAATTTTTCCCACAGTGGAAGTCAATGATGAACATTCTTCCAAATATCTTTTATACAGGTATGAAATTACATGAGAGTGAGTAAATAATGCCAGAACTTTTATTTTTAGGTGAACTATCCCTCTAAGAGCGTTCATGGCTTATATCTAGACAAAATGGGGCTTCTTTGAAGAATCCACTGTTTTGATATATTTATTATATTTGCTATGCAATGTTTGGGATATTTTTGTTGACTTAACAGTTATTCTGAAATATGTAAAATGGTCATAGAATTAGGGGGGTGCAAAGCTTTTACTGTTTCTTTTTTCCATCTGCAGCTGTTTTTTGTCACTGTTGCTGGTAGCTGCAGTGGTGTGGAAGATCAAACAGACTTGCTGGGCCTCCAGACGACGAGAGGTACGTCATTCATTCATTCAAATGCACTTTTAGGAATATAGACTGTTTCAGTAACAACAACATAAACGCGTTATGTGGCCCGAACTTAACTTCCGGTCGACCTCCGCAAAGTATCTAAACAACGGAGTCCCTGTAGAATAGATATTTTTATTACAATTAATATAAAATAAATTGTTCGATTATATAGACCACTAAACAAACACTGAACGGAAGTTAAAGGAGTAGTTCACCTTCAAATAGAAAATTCTGTCATCATTTACACATCCTCTTGCCATTTTAAACCTGTATGACTTTCTTTCTTCTGCAGAACAAAAAAGAAGATATTTTGAAAAATGTTGGTAACGGAACAGCAGCCCCCCATTCACTTCCGTTGTAACCAATGCCATTGAATGGGGGGCTGTTAACAACATTGTTCAAAATACCTTCTTCCGTTTTCTGCGGAAGAAAGTAAGTCATGCTACATGCGAGGATTACCATGTTCTTCTGTTTTGTTTTTGTTTTCTTTCCCTAGCATTTAATAAGGTGATGAGATCTGTGCATATGCTGTATATCTATGCATTGAGAGCATGTGTGTACATGTATGTTTATATATATTTAAAGTCTTGGCAGCCATGTGCAGGGTTTTGCTTCATAGAATCCAATGCTTCCAAACATGTCCATCTTGCTAATTAGAGGCCCTTACGAGCCAATTAGCTCTGACAACAGTTGCGGTTTAGAGCAGCCTGAGCGCTAAGTGCAGCAGATGTCTGCGCATCTAAGGTAGAGCTGCCATCCTTCCTCTGTCTGCTGCTTGTCTTCATTTAGTTGTGACAGATTCAGGAATTAACCTTAAGTGCATTGAAAATATTCATCAGAATATGCTGCTTACACTGGCCAACGCTAATTCGCTAATAATAGTTTTAGCTTCTGTAATCCGTGTATTCCATATTAGTGGATGGACTTGACATTGATAATCGGAGAGGTTGATCTCTTTCGCTCCTTTCCTAATTGATGGAAATAAACAAGAGTTATGACTGCTGTGATCCAAAGCTATATTCATCTAAAGAATTAAATTCAATAACGCGGGCAGATGGGCCTCCACCATTAGCATTCGGCTCACTGCTGAGCTCCACTCCACAGGTTCAAATGATCTGTTTGTTCCTGCCCTCAAGTACCCTCAAAAAAGCTTTTATCTTTTAATTTGAAATGATTGAAAAGTTTTTAGGAAGCACTCTGAAAGAATAATTGCCTCTGAAGATTTATTTTCATCTATTTCTGTCTTGATAAAGTCTTGATCAAGAAAGCGCACAGATGATGGGAGCATGGTTTTTGCACCAATCGTTTGGCAAGGTCATCATCTCGGGTTTTGCCCGGGAAGCTGGAGGTGCGGACAGAAATGAAACTAACAGGGACTTCTCAGGGTTTTTCTTATTGCTTTGAGAGACGTGAATCTAGTGGTTATTTATTGCCGTTTGATCTTTCTTTTTTCCACAGTCGTAACTGAAGAGGCTGCGTTGTTCTGCAGACCTCTCCTTTGCTTGTTTTTTTTTGTCCCGGGTGACTTTTTGAAAGACATGAGCTTAAAGCAGAGGACATGTTTAGAACTTCCATTATGCAAATATTCTCAAAAACACTGATTTTGGCTGTGAGATCAAACGAGAGAATATCTGAAAAGCAACAGTGCTCAACACAAATCACAGTGCTTGCCTTTGATTTCCTTCAGTGTGACGTTCCTTCAAACATTTTAAAGAACGTCTTCTTTTCCTCGCCTGCTCAGCTATCTGCATTTGCCGTGTTCCTGGTTTAGCTTCAGCTCTAAATCTGTGTCTTTTGATTAAAGACACATTTTTACTTCAAATCTTAAAACATTATTGCTTAAAAGTGAATATGAACTTGTCTTTGCAGTATTTGTGGTCGGAAAATTCTTCCCGGCTGTATATAATTTAGAGGTCTTCACGGGTCCACTTAGATCCGAAAACCTGAGGTCCGGCCCGAGACCCGAGCGGGTTCGGGTCTAAAAGATTCACGGGAGCTTCGGACACAGGTCGGGTATATTATTAGTGTCTTTGGGTCTCGAGTAATATAAAGTAAAAAATTGTTTTGCTTAATTGACCCGAGGAAGACCCGAACTGTCGATTGTGTGGGTGCGTGTAGTTACCAACTCTCCTCCAACCCTCAGCCGATCGGTTGAAAGCCACGCAAATCTTCCGAAAGTCGCGGTGATCTAAAATCACCTTAGAATTGAAATCCCGAAGTTTCCAACGCTGCAGGGGTTTGCACTCGATGTAGTTACCATCGTATTCAGGCGACCAGAAGTAGATATTAAAAGACACGCACATTTCAGTACTATGCGGTTTGGAACACATTGTTGAGACATAATGTTCGCGCGAGTGGTTGCCATGTCGTCACTTATTTAGATTTGATTCAGCTAAAACTGGCACAACCCATTTAGCCTCAGTTTGCGCAATTTGCCAGAGCAAAACAAGAGGATCAACGTGTTCATTGCCATATCAATTTCATTAATACACGTCGGTTTACATTCAGGTCTAGTCGGGTTTAAAAAATATATACGATGGGTCGGACTCGGGTCTAACGTTATCGGTTCTGTCTCGGGTTCGGGTAAAAAGTGATTCGGGTCATTTCAGGTCTGGTAAAGATCTTTGGACCTGAGAAGACCTTTAATATAATTAAATTAAGCATGTTAAATTGTTAAATGAAATTATTACTTTTTTTACTCACCCACATGACGTTAAACATGCTTTAAGACCTCCCAGTGTTTTCGGAACACAAATAAAGATATTTAGGTGACATCCTAGAGATTTCCAGGCCTCCTCATAGACATCATGGTTATAGTTGTTGTCGAGGACCAGAAAAGTACCAAAGACATCGTTCAATTGGTTCATCCGCTCATAGTGGATCAATTGAATTTCTTTGAAGCAACAATAATACTTTATGTGTGAAAAACAAAACAAAATGATAACTTTAATCAATATATTCTACTCGGTCTTGTCAGTCTATGGTGCGCGTTCACGAGAGACACATGCGCATTCGACGAATGCGCATTCAGTTTGTGCGGTTGGGCAAAATAGTGCAAGTTAATAGCGAAATCATCAGGCATTTAGCGAAGATCAGCTTATATACAGCGTGCGTGCATCTGCTTGAAAACACGAAGTTGCGCGTAGTGGTCTAGCTTTTGTTGAAACTAGTAACTTTGTTTTAGCACCTATCGTACTATTGCTACAACCAACGTACGAAATTCTATAATTGTCCCACAACTCGTTCATTTTATCATTCCGGCTGTAGCAGTCATAGCTCCCCGCCAGCGATTATTGCTTTGCTGCGCTGTACAATACTGTATATCAATCTTCAGAAAACAAGGCATCTGTTGTCTTGGATGAAATATGTATCATGTCTTTTGGAGTATGACATCTCAACCACCTGGTTTCTTATAGCTGGAAATTAAACAGCGGGAAATAAGTTCAATTAAAAGGTTTTGTCTCTTCTCTCCAGTGAGCAACACCAACGGGTCTGGCTGTGGGAATCCCCCCTGTTTGCCCTTATGTTTTATGATTTGTCTTTTTGAGAAAACCGCTGTCCCGTCGTTCGGCCCGGTGACTGGAAACTCGCTCTTAAATGAAATATCAAACGAACAAGATGGAATAGACATGATTAAAAATAATGACACCCGTCGTCCTGAGTTATTCAATTTCATCTAACATGCAATCCCATCCAATTTAGTTCCGAGTTCCTGAACAGGAGCAAATATACTCATTATAAGGTTACATGCTTCAGCTGGGTTCTATTTAATTATCATTTATAGACGATAGGATATTTAAATCAACTTGGACAAATTTGTCAATGGGTTGTGACTGTCTTACCCAACCTGGTTAACCAAAGCTGAATTGATAACATGAAGACTAGATGACTTTAGGCCTTTAATGGACAGATATTGTGCGAGTGATCTTATCACAGCTTTCAGTGTATCAGTTACATTCTTCTCATTTGAAAGAATCTATACACTACCATTCACAAGTTTAGGGTCACTTGAATGAAATCACAAAACAAAATGTATTTATTAATCTCTCTGTTTTGGGGAATAGTGTCTCTTTTTTCAGTGTTTTATTTGAAAACCAATAAGCTTATAAGTCAATAAGTCAAAAGGAGTCATATTAAATAACCTTGACCGTATGTTTTTTAACGCCTTTTTGGTTTCTCGCAGTGCTGCATTTGGGCACAGGTTTAAAAGAATATAAACCTGGGGCTTGTAATGACTGTTGGTATCTTAATCTATATTTGTAGTGTACATGGATAAGATAAATGTATTGTTTCTGTATATATTACAGTCCTGCTCTGCTGAGTACCTGCTTTGGTTTTTCTGGGAGTATCTATTATTATGATAAATGAAGTTGTGATAAAACTTTTTATCACCGCGATAGATGTATGCGTTATGAAGTGGGTTTTTCTTTCAAGGGCATCAGCAAACTTCAGGACACCACAAGTTTAATCTTTTTTTAATATTACTTCCCAATATAAAAAACCAGTCTGGCTGGCCTACTGCCCATGACATGGGTACAAGTGTATGTAACCAAGAAAAGTAGCTGTCGTGCTCTTTGTCTTGTGTTTGCTTTTTAAGGGCTTTAAGTGACGATCATTTGCTTCGGTGATTGTTGGTTATAGATATTAAGCATGTCAATAATCTAACCATTGGCTTTGAACCACTGACATTAGTATATGCTGGACGACTTTCGCTATGGTCTATGTAGCTTTAGTACTTAGCGTGATTAATGGGTTAAATTGGTCAAGAGAAATAGGGATAGAGAGAAGACATATTGTGAAGTCTCAAGGAGAGAGAGCTCTGTAACAGTACGGAGGCATCAGTTTCCTTCGGAGTAGTCTGCAAAACATGTGTCCCGTAATGTTTTGCCCATTATAAGAATCTTGCAAACCTTTTTAAGAATTTCTGACTCTGATCACAAGAGGACTTGCTTTTCAACTCAAAGCTTAGACAAAACTTTCAGATTTCTTTGTTGTTAAAATTAATTTGTTTAGTAATGTTATATTGTTGCTTTCAGTCTAGTGGGAATGAACAAGACTTTTCCTGCCTGACTTGCAGTGCAAGCGACTGTAATTATTTTGATTTACATTTGCTATTTATTCATTTGTGCATTAGAGTGTCAAATATGTAGTTCGTGTCAGTGATTTTAGTTGGTTTAGATAATTGTAAAGTGTTAGTTCAAGAATATGTTTTCAGTATTTTTTATATTATGCACGGCCATCGGATCGGATGTTAATGGGTTCATCATTTTAAACTTTAATGATATTAAGACTTTTTTCCTCTTGTTAGTCTTTCAAAGAAAATGGCATTTTGTGTGGTCCTTATGCTTGCTTTGTAATAAACAAACGTTCACCGTCTGCATTTAATTAAATGGCCCCCCACTACAAACTTGGTAACAATAAAAGATCGATGTCAAACTCTATTTGAGCCAATGAGAGTAACATGTCCTTTGAGAATGAGCAGTCACACGGTAGCTCTGTGTGGAATAACCAATTGAGTCAGTTTCATAATCCATGTTGTGAAGAACTAATCTGGTCATCATAATACAATGTTACTCATAGGGATACTTCACCCAAAAATGAACGTTTGGTCATCATTTACTCGCCTTCGAGTTGTTCCAAAAATTGTTTGTTCTGATGAACACAGCGAAAAATATTTGGAATAATGCTTATAACCAAACAGATCTCAACACCCGTTGACTACCATGGTAGGAAAAAACAATGCTAGTCAAAAGTTCCCCAGAGTTGATTACTTTCCTACATTCTTACAAATATCTTCTTTTGTGGTGAACAGAATAAAAAATGATAAAGTAATTTTTCCTACTATGGGAGCCAAGGGGGGGGCAAGATCTGTTTGGTTATAAGCATTCTTCCACATATTTTTCCCTGTGTTCACCAGAACACAAACATTATACAGATTTGGAACAACTCGAAGGTGAGTAAATGGTGACATCATTAATTTTCGGGTGAAGTACCCCATTATGAAAAAGGTTTTTGGAAGTCAATGTTTTAAGTGATTTCCTTAAATGTAGTCTTAAATAAATGTACTGAAAGCACACCTTGAAACTTACCAGACGTCTGAAGATTGAGGATCGAGGTGTGCTTTGATTTCTTGCCATCTTGTTTTTACAAGGTCCTTTTGTTTGGAGAGTAAAACTTTGTTTTTTCGTCTCTTTCTGTGTGAGTTTTCCAGCCTGCTTTAAACATCGCATTTATCGCAATTTGTAAATTTGCAATTGTAATTTGTTATTGAGTTATTGCTTTTAAGTTCTCTAAGGAAATTATTTCAATATTAGTGATACTTAAATATGTGGTTATTAAATGTACAGTACACAAGAGTTGTATTATTGAAGTGAGTGGTTCTAGATTATGTGGTAATGTGGGCCAAGCCTTTTCCTGTCTAGTCAAACATTTGTGTGTAAAATTAGCTTGGTTCTTATGTGGATGGTGTTTCTCTCATATCTGCCATGTTTCATGTGGGTTTTATAGGTTTGTCTTTTTGAGAATGAGAAAGCCATTCAATTAAAGTTGACTATTTGCGGCCAAAAAGGCGACAGTTTAAAAAAAAAAGTTTTAGCCTTTGCTTAATGTCTAACAGCAAAGTTCTAATGCCATAAAATAGGGTTTTGTGGGGTTTAACATGAAGCCTACAGTAAAAATCAATAGACAATCAATCTCAATTTCACATCAGTGAAGTTTTCGCAGTACTAGCCCTGGGCAAGGTTTTAAGAGCGTTTCAAAGCAGAATAACACAAATTTGACCTTAACTCTTGTTTGAACTCCTGTGTTTGTGTGTTTTGTCCGTGTCTGCAATGTAAACCGCAATGGCTTTTCGAAGTTTCACAGCACTACTTAAAAGGTTAGCCAATTTCGCACAAACTTGTTGATTGAAATGCAGTCACACCCTCTCGGCTTCGGCTTTGTCTAACGCATAAACCAAACGTTTTCCATAGTTTAAATGGGCAGCTGCATCCTCAAGAGTGCGGGGACATGTATGCAACTATGCATCTGCGGATATCTCTGTGATGGACCGGCATTGTCTGGCATAATTGTTATGGAGATGTCACAGTTCGACTAAAGGCAGTGGGGCTGATGAGTAATAGCAGGTGATGGAAAGAGAGATGGATAAATTGCAGATGGTGCTTTTTGGCTGTCAACAAAGTCAGGCTGTTTTCAGACAGAACATCTATTAGTGCAAATGAGAGCATGCCACTAATATCTACTGATTTTGCGCCGTCTCTGTTTTATTTGTCTGTTTATTTCTTTCTCTTTCTTTATTTAGCGCTTTCTCACACATATTCTAGAAGAAGTGGTTGAATGAAAGCCTCAAATAAATCTCAAAGATTGAAATAAGATAATTTATGGACTACTAAATGCTTTAACTTTGAGGATTTTATCTCTCAAAAGAGGCCGGTTTGGTGCAATCGTCATCTGACCTTACTCATACAGTATATGTCTTATGTCACACACACGTTTTCTACGCAGGTTGTTGTCACTGTCCTTTCAGAGATGATCAGATCACATTTTAAGGTGAAGCATTGGCCCGAGGAGCGCGCGCGGCTTTGATAATTTCATTACGGATGTGGTGGCATGGGATCAGCCGTAACAGTCCTCAAGTGGTGATAAATAGAAAAGATAATGAATGATTAATTACTGTGGTGCCATCCAGGCCCATTTGAGTGGAAGTCATTGAGGAAACCTCTTTGTGGAGATGCCCCAGCAGACGACAGCGCCGCCGGCGCGATACGTGCAACGCCAAGGACGTCGCCACCTTCCTGCATTTCATGTTTATCATGTACAGAGGGAAAAGTTCATTTGGGGATTTCTTAGGTTAAAATGACTTTCAAAGGGCGAGAGAAAATGTTAAGATGACAGGGTGACACTGGCAAAATTCTCATTCAATTGAGGAGGTACAGGCTAGTATACAGTAAATGCCTTGTCATGTAATGAAATAATTTTTGTTGTCGTATTTCACTTTTAGGTGAGTACTGGCTGGACAATGTAATATTCATTGCTGCAAAAGACATGTGATGAAACAAATGCTTATGTAAAAAGAATTCTACGGCAGAAACGTGTACAATTTTAGTTGAGTTTCACTGTTTGTCATGCTGATGAGTTTTGGGCTTGGTTTTTGGCTGAAGATTCAAAGTTGATGTGCTTCAGAGATGTTGAGACTCCACAATGTTATTCTTCGCATTTTCTGCTACTGTAGCTGTCAGAATGTCTGTGGTAAAGACAAATGTTTAAATTCAGTTTTTTTATTGATTTGGCATTATCAAACAATGAAAAGTATATTTATGTGCATATTATTTATAACACCAAAGCTCGGTTGTCAGTGTGCATGAACTAACAACTTCTTCTGTGTTATTTATTGGCGCTGTCCTTGTTTTAAAACTGGAAGCCAGGATATCTGTGAGGACTTGAAGATGATGCAGAATTGCTGTGAAACCATGCAAGTGACAGTACCTCAGCAGTTGTGAAACAATTGGAGTTTAATGCGCCGCATTTCACTTCGTCACAAAACCAATAACAATCAGCGTCGTCCTTGGTACCCAAATCAGCCCGCATTTAGATATTGATCAACCGCTGGTGAGGAACACAGTTTTCTTT
Source organism: Barbatula barbatula (assembly GCF_947034865.1). Lineage (NCBI taxonomy): Eukaryota > Metazoa > Chordata > Actinopteri > Cypriniformes > Nemacheilidae > Barbatula > Barbatula barbatula. Next base: position 7,107,229 of record NC_136779.1, read on the forward strand.
AATATTGATTATCCAGAGATGATAGAAGCGTGACCTGCGACTCCATCTCGTGAGTCAACCTTATTTGGAACGTTCTCCGAATAGTAATGTCTTTCAAAGTTTGTCCTGCAGCTAATGCTTTTTCGCTCGTTCTTACTATCTTTCTTGTCATATGTTGTCTGTTAGTGTTGATAAAGAAATGCGGTGAGACATCTAAGCGCTGTTTGGAGACCCTGTTAGAATGCTTTATGATGGTTTTAATGAACAATGTGTTTATTGCTCCTCCAGGAGTTTGCTAACATGGAGGCAACTACATCACTGGAGTAGAAGCGTCTTATTGAGTAGCCTATATTGGGTTTTATTGATCTTTTGTGTTACATGCACGCACAAACTGTTGCCAATACACGCTCATTTACTAACTGACATCCACACCTTGTGATGTCAGATGAGGAGTTGGTATTGATAAGTAAATTGATGTGTGCTGATATTACTCAAGCATCTGTACTGACAACTGCGCAAGTGTGCACGTGATAGATAAACCGGGTGCATCAGAGAGACGAACCGTGCCATTAATTATGGATGGAGTTTTATATGAAGGTTTTGAGTTGTTCTGGGGGAGCAAGCCAGTCGGTGGAATGGAGAAATTACAGGCGATGCATCATTAATTAAACTCCGGCACTAGAATACTGATGACCACACAATCAATGGGGAAATAATTGCTTATCATGCATGTTGTGGCAAGAGAAATTTGCTTCCAATCTTCGCAGACATTTGATTATCCAGTTCCTCCGAACCTTTTTTATATGGAACAAATGAATTATTCAACCACCTGTTTCTGTCTGTGCTTGAAAACCGCCATGGTGCCATCTTTGCCTCTCTCTCTCTCTCTCGGTCTCTCTCTGCACCACTTTGTTTTGTCTTGCCTCTCACCTCTCCCCATCCTCTCCATATTATCCCCCCCCCATCTTTCCTTGATCTCAAACGCATCAACATCTCTGTAAAGTGTTTCATACCTGTGTGAATCCCACCAGGAGCATGATGCTTTTGATTCTGCTTTCATTGAACACGTCAGTCCAGGAACTGAAGCGTTTCACTTATACTGTCAGACTGAACACTTCAACCACTTTTCTACATCTGAAATGTTGTCAAAGGTTGTCACCTGAAACTTTTAGAAAGTTATCTTAACACACTTACAGCATGTACGCATATTTATGTCGCCTCTCTTTCTGTCCACTACAGCAACTGATGAGGGAGAGGCAGCAGATGGCCAGTCGTCCCTTTGCCTCGGTCGCGGTGACTCTGGATGTGGGCGGCGAGCAAGTGGAACTGCTTCAGGGTGGGATCGAGGTGAGTGTGACCTGTAAACTCAGTTCTCAACTATAGCATGTAGGGTTACTACCACTTACTTTACTTTGAGAACATTAAACATATAGAGCTTTCCTGAGAAATTGCTTATTCAAGGTATGTTTGTGTCACGTATGAGTTCATAGTAGATGTATATGCTAATCGGAGTTATTGTATTTGCTGTGTGTTTGTGCTTCATGCTTTAAAGTATTGATATATAGCTTTATAGTGTATTGATTATTACGTTTGTGTAGAGGTAGATACATAGATGTGTGTGTGTATATATATATATATATATATATATATATATATATATACATACATACACGCACACACACACACACGTACACACACACACGTACATACACACACACACACACACACACACACACGTACATACATACACACACACACACACACAGATTTATAGAGATTGGTGGATAGATGGATGTATACATTTATTAAATGTATTAATGAACCGATGAAATGATGGATGGATAAATTGGTAAATGGATATAGATGGCGGGACAGTTGAATAGATGGAAGAATATATGGAGGTTGGATAGATAGATTGAGGGATAGTTGGATAGATTGAGACATGGATAGATGGATAAATTGATTAATGGATGGATTGATGAATGGATAAATTGATAAATAAATATAATGATGGATGGATAAATTGATTCATGGATTGTTGAAAGGATGGATATATGGATAGATGGAGGGACAGTTGGATAGATGGAGGTTGAATCGATGGATGGAAGAATAGAAAGAGGTTGAATGGATGGATACCTGGATAGATGGATGAAATGTAAAAATGAAAAGCAATAAGTATTCTTGCCTTAACTGTAGATACAAACATGGCATTAATGTCTTGATCTAAAAAGAAAAAGAAAGAAAGAACAAAGCGAGAGAGAGAGATTTTGTTTATAATTATACATTTTAACATTTAAAATGTTTTTGTATTTGATTGTAAATAACAGTCAGTTTCTAACAGAAACGGTTTATGTTTCGACAACTGTAATAGGTCAATGTATATAGCTATTACACAACACACACACCTGTAAGGACAGATCTACCTGCTGCACAGCAGAGACGTTCAGAACGCACGTACGACAGCACTTGATGCGCCTCTCCAGAATGCATTAGTGCCGAGTGGAGAGGTGCTCAGCAAACATTACGGACTGCCAGAGGACACGGCACAAATGAAAAGCAGAAAACAACGCACTCGTCCTTAGCGGAACACCGTTAAACACAGACCTTTTAAACAAGCCTCAGCCTCGCTCTCAACAGCGGATGCCTTATGAGAAAAGCCACTCAAGTCCTGTTAAATTGCACCCACAAGCCAACTGTTCAGAATAAGTTTTCGTTAACATAGGGTGTTTAAAGTCAACATTTTGGCTTTAGTGCACTTTCTCCATCTTGTTTTTGTGATGGACGGTAGGAAAGTCTGTAAGCTCAAACGCTCTTCAGTCACAAACGTAACCTGAGAAACACATCGTTCCTCTCTGTTGTTTAATCGCTCTCTGTGTACCGTCACTTTCAGAAGGAGCGATGTCTTTTGAGGCTGGAGTCCTGCTGTTCTTCCCTCAGCCTCTCGAAGGCTCAATTTCCACCAGCGCAAATCTCTCAAACAGCTGCCGCTGGAACACTGGCTCTCCTTGGGAGACCCGCCGTGAGCCTCCGCTTTCAAAGACGTCTGTTTCAACTCTGAGCTCGCTCCCTCAAAGCTTTCATTACAATATCTTTTCAAGCTCGGATTGAAGATATAGAGCTTATCCCGGGAATATTTAACGAAACGCACGCCGGCCTGAAAAAAATCAATGCTCAGTAGAGCTTCCCAGGGCTTTTTGTCCACCTCGTGTCTCCTGACTTAGGAAATGTTTCCTCTGTGTATTTCTCAGCTCTTGAGGACATTTTGGCGTGAAGTCTTTAAGCACATAGTCGGGCGGATGTTTTTTTTAGTCTGGCAGCATATGTGTCCCCTCACGTTGTTGTTTCCACAGGATTCGTCATATGTTGAGTGATCAACACTGACACCTCTTGGAGTCTGTTGAGGCAGATCCAGATGTTGGCCCCACTTCGCTGGGATCTGGCAGCAGCTGAAGGTGAAAGGAGGGAAATGAGAGCAATTCTGTTCTATAAAGGTTAATGAGACGGCATCTGGTGCCGTTGGTTTGTTTAGCAGAACCTGCTAATATAAAAAGAGGACAATCCAGACGGTTAGCAACACTAATATGTGCCTGTATCTCAGCTTATGTCTGTCTGTAGTTATTATAGATCGTACAGCAGATGATAGACTTTGCTTATAAATCAATTGAAAATAGAGTTTGTGTAATGTTTATTCAGGGGGGACTCCACCCCTAAACATTTTAGGGAGTTTTTTTCATTTCCACTCACCTTTGGCTTGCTGACCGAGGCTCAAGCCGCATGTCGTCTTTTCTACCGCACACACAAAAGAAGATATTTTGAAGAATGTTGGTAACCGAACCACTTATATTAGTTTACTTAAATTAAAACTTTAAAACGTCTCTTTTCATTGAAATCAAATAAAATATTGGCCTTAACATTTTGGGAAAAACTTAATCAAAGGAAAAATGTATGCCTCAAAAATTTATTTAAATAAGTTTAAAACACTAAAATTATAATAAAAATAAACAAAAACTAAAATAAAACTAAAGCAGAAATTAATTAATATTATATAGCAGCATAAAAAATAAACAAACAGATTGTAAGAACACATAGGCATATACCAAAATTGCTAAAACTTTATCTAAAATGAGAAAACGCATGCAAGTCAATGGGTACCGACTTTCTTCGGTAACCAACGTTCTTTAAAATGTCTTCTTTTGTGTAATGCAGAAGAAAACACGCAGGTTTGAAATGACAAGAGGGTGGATAAATGAAGACGCAGCATACATTTAAGGTGAACTGTCCCTTTAAAATAATTAAAAGATAATAATTTAGACCCACCTGTCTAAAATGTTCATTGCGCAATAGATTAACTTTCATGTAGCCTCACTTTTTTTCTTTAAAGCATTTCAGTAGTGAAATCTGCTCTCTGTCATTTCTACAATGCGTGGCAGGGTCAGCCCCCTTCCTTCTTGGGACACCTAAAGGCACGTTGGCCTGGACCGCTCTGTGTCGAGCTCGGCTGCACTAAAAGAAAGGATTGTTGCGCTCTGAGGTCAGCAGGAGTGCATTGTGGAGCCAAAGCTAGGCCGGCCCATTTAGAACGGCGCAGATGACACAGATGCTGCTCAGACGCCGCAGCCAGCGCGCAACATATGGGCCCGTTAACAGTAGCAGAGTATGATGGATGGAGGCTGTCACCAGGCAACAAAGAGAGGGCCTTTTAAATTATACTGTGTATACCGGTCTTCTGTTTGAGAGCGCTTGATGGTGAGCTCTTATCTACAGACCAGCTCTTTTACTCCCCATCTCAGCTTTTGCTACTATTAGCCATGCAAATGAGATGCTCTGCAGGCCGTAAAGAGCTGGAGAAACATGTCAATGAAGAGGATTGTCCTGTTGCTTTATGGCTTTGTTTGTTTCCATTCCCCGCCTAATGCTCACCGCAGCAGTAGCTTATCAGCCCCATCTTCAACCGTGGACGGACATATTTTTAAATGCGTGATGAAGGGAGGAAATGAGATGGGGGGGAAATAAGGAATATGTGATAATAACAGAAAGTGGAAGGGATAGGATGAGGTTATAAAAATGTTCAGCGGTGCCAGATATTTACATTAGCGAGTATTTTGGAAAGAAGCGAATGAAAGATTAGATGATGTGGGGGTAAATCAAGTTAACAGAAAGCGTCCGACACGTTGGCGCGAGATGAAGATGTGGTCCATAAAGCAGTCTCTCATCAGCCTGTTTGTCTCGGCGTCTAATTGGAATGCGGCTCATTGGCGCTGAGCTGTTTTCATCAGGTAAGTCAATGCAGGATTGTGAGATGAAGTTGGCCCTCGATTGGTTGTAAATCAGCTGGGCTGTGCGACAGACATCTGGTTACTGGTCTGTTTTAAACTAGAACGCCTATAAAAACAAGTCAATGTCCAAAGACCTTTGTGAACATACTATCGATCCAGTTCATTTATTGTCATGTTAAAAGATGAGAGGCTAAGTTATGTTTTCCTGTGAAGTTTATTTATGGCCAGGTCTATTATGGTGACCAAACAGCTTTCATAGTATTTGCTAAACCATTGCTCTAAGGTATTGTAAGTAGGGATGCACAATAAATTATTGGCCAGTCATTTGTTATGTTGTCTATATCGATAATACAATTTTGGCCGATATATTATAGCCGTTAAGCTTTAATAATTTCCTTTGGTTAAACTTCTTCAGCTGCACGCTGTGCACAGTTAAAATATGGTACAGAACTGTCTTCCTGTCATGATCATTCACTTACTGCTATTAGCAAAACATTGTTGATGTAGGTACAGTATTAATGAATGTGTAAATATAGGAAGAAAAAGCATATTGTTTGAATCGGACTGATATCCGAATGTTTTCCGTCTTGAGACTTGTTAGACTGTGAGTCTATTAAGATTTTTTTTGGGTTGCATTATTTGACTAGTGATTCGATACTGTATATAGGCTGATATATAGGTCGTGGTCTGCTAATCCTACATAATTATTGTTATCGGTCAAAAGGTACCTGTCGGTGCATCCCTAATTGTAAGTGTTTTCAAAGCTGTTTCTAGGGTGTTGCTAGGCAGTTGCTATGGTGTTTCAGGTTGTTATTTAGGTGTTACTGCCATTGGTCATGTCCATACACTCATTTTGCCTCTGCAAGCACCACTAATAACTTGTTTTGATATTATTCATACAACAAGAAATGCTCACTCTAAAGTTACCTACCCCAAAGCATCTTTCAGCATGTGTGTTGTAATGGAATCCACCGTAATCTTATTTCACAAACAAACACTAGCTTAGCTTGCTCGCGGCGCTCTAAACTTTATCGTTATTCATTAGCTGTGTCATGGCAATACTCTCTAAATGGCCTGCAATTGGATTATTCTGATCTGTATGGAGCGAGGCTAATGTGAATGAGACGAATATCACCGAATTCGAAACCATTGGGGAGGATAGTAAATGCATGAAAATGGATTTGTCTGATCGTTCCGAGTTGTTGGCTGGAATGAAGGCCTTGTTAGAGGGTTTAGATGTTGAATACATGGTCCCTCAAACCCATAACAGAGTAAAGAGAACCTTTTAAGGGGCATCGTGTGACAGATTTTATAGGATGGATGTGTTATAAGGGGGTCTGTGGGGAGCGTTCTTACTAGAATACGGAAAAGTGGGTTGGTTTGAAACTAAGTGGCTGTGAACCTTCTGGCGCGACACTTGGAATCGCACACTTTAGATTTCCAAATATTGAAGAAAAATGGATGGTTCTCTTTTATAAAGTTAGCGAAGGCCTTACAGTGGAAAGATTAAAGGGGCCCCACCTATGCAGGCATGTCATTGGCTGTGATTAGAATGAAATAATTGGTGATTGGTACATGGCAAGATTGGCACATGACTTAAACTAAATCATACTTTAAATGCATGTTCTTTTTATAGCCTTTAAGGAATAGTTCACCCAAAAATTAAGATTGTGTCATCATTTACTCAACCTCTTGTCATTTCAAATCTTAGTTCAGGAGAAGACAAAGAAAGTTGGTAACTGATCATTCACTTCTACTGTATGGACACAAAACCAAGTGAATGGGGGCCAGTTAACAAAATGTTTCATCTTCTTTTGTGTTCTGCAGAAGAAAGTCATACAGGTTTGAAATGACAAGAGGGTGAGTAAATGATGAAAGAACTTTTTTTTCTTTAACAACTTAGGTCTAGTGTTAATTTCGTTAACAAAAATAATGACAAAAAATATTCGACAACAAATAAGGCCATTAAATTACAACTAAGACCATATCAGCATGCAATATCGTTGACAATTTGATGAGACTAAAATGTAGTTGTAAAATAAAAACTCTTTGTCAGAAAAAAAAAGATGCATTCTACAGTTCCATGTGCGAGCCTCTGATATACGAGAGTTCCTGTTGTATTGGCACCTATTGTACTTTTGCTCTTTGTATGACTTATTGCTTATTGCTCCCCGAACTCTTTGTAAGTCGCTTTGGATAAAAGCGTCTGCTAAATGACTAACTGTAAATGTTTGTAAATGTCCAGATAACAGGAATTCAGATCCCCAAACAGGGATGAAAGGTTAAAAAAAATACGCGTTTTCTGTCAGTGGGTTACTTATTTTATGCAATCTGGCAACCATACGCAAATGCTCTCACTGTGGAGCAACCGTTGAGGTTATCTCCAGACAGTCCGTGTTCTCTCAGTGATCACCACTACACTGTTTCTTTGCGATTGTGGTTTCTGAATAAAGACATCCCACCTCGTGAAAACTGAGTAGTTACGCTATTCGTTTGCAGGAGAAGTTAGGGGAGTGGTTGGATGTCTATGAAACCTATGCACTTATCAAACCTCTGTACAAATGCTTCTTAGATTAAGTTGAATAAACTATGCACATGATTTGACAATCTATTGATTTGTGCTTATTGATAAAAGAGATACTTATAATGAAAATATAAAAACAAATTTGTCAAACGACATCACTGTGATTATACATTTTTGCAAAATAACAATTTTGATCATTTTAACCATTATACAGCATGACGAAAATGTGATTACGTTTGCATTGACTAAAACAAGACAACTAAACAAAAACAGGACATGTATGACTACATATGATAAAAACCAAAACGTATATTTGTCGTGGGACTAAAACGAAGTCTAAAATAAAAACTAGCGGACAAAATGAACACCACTTGGGTCCTATATATGTGCATAAAATTATCTTTAAGTAAAAAGTTCAGTGTGTATAGAAGTGGTCACCACTTTTCTCTCAGTCTATTATAAGAGGATGTTTGGGTGTGAAAGCGTAATGGATCTGTACATTTTGCATAACTACCGAACGCTGGCCAGAAACGGATACATAAGTGTAGGTTTGGGAATGAAGGCATGTAATTAAATGCAATATTAAGCGTGAATCACTTGATTAGAGGCTTCTGCCAGAAATAATAAGATTACTGTGTCATTTAAGACAGATGTATGTGTGCAGGTAGGGCAGATTGAAGTCTTGAGACGGCTGTCAAACCATCAGCACACGATGTTGCGGTCTACTGTAAAAAAACTAATGTGCACTATGGTGGACGTGAGACCAGTCACCAAAGTCTGGTTAGAACAGCAAACATGTTATCGTCATCATCAAAATACAAAGACAAAAGACTTGGTTTAAGCTGTGTCTAAGATCTGAGTAGGTCTTACGCAAAGCAAAAAAATAGATGTCTGCAGGCTAGAGACTCATTCTTGGACAGGAATTGCATTCTACTCGGTGTGAAAGAGAAAGGGAGACAAAAAACAGCTATATTCTGCACACGGAGAAACGGGGAGCTGGAAGGGAAGCTAGACGCCCCCTGCCACCCCGTCACTCTGAAACAATGGCTTTGAACTTTTTAAGTGCAGCACAAGTGGCCTCTTTTCCTCTCAAAGAGACAGATATTGCTCTGATAACAGCCTCTTTCCGCTGGGCTTGATGGACATCACTGTCAGCGCAGGCTTAATTTGACCTTTCACAAGCCCCTCAAACGCCTGGACCATCACATTCCACGAGATCTCGCGCAAAGTACGAGCGAACGATGGGCTCTGGCATTCTTTCGTTTCTATTTTTCATTTTGATATCCAAGGGCCAGTTCACAAGAAAATCTTTTTTTTGTCATTTATTTATCCTCAATTTGCCCAAAAATGTATATGACTCCTTCTTCTGTGGACCACAAAAGATATTTTGAGGAATGTCGCAGTGGTTTTTTTGTGTCCACACAATGAAAGTCAATTAGGGCCGATGCTTCATCATATACTCACGCTCACCTCATTCTGAACCTGTATGACTTGCTTTCTTCTGCATAACAAAAAAGAAGATATTTGGAAGAATGTTGGTCACCAAACACCAAACAACATTCTTCAAAATGTCCTTTTTTTAATGAAATATAGAAATGTATCATTAACTTTGTTCAATCAAACCAACCAAAGACCTGATGTTTCAGCATTGTATAATTGAATATGTTTTTGTTTGAATTTAAAATCATTATTTTTGGGAGGCCAAATAAAAAGAAATGAAAAAATGAATTATAACAAGACTTTGATTAGTATGCAACTACCCATCTTCAGATGTTAATTGCTGGTGTTCTTCTGAAACCGTGTATGTTTTTATTTCATGTGTTTTAAATCATTATTATTTGTCACACTTAATGTTTGTCTCTGAGTTTTGTAAATATCGGACCAATAAAGGTGCCACACATTTTTTAATAATTTAAAAAGTACAGTTTTTTCCATTCCTAAAAAATATGGATATCTGAGGATTTGGAGGAACAGGGAGGAAATGGAAAGTGTTGCTGGTTGAAGTACTAAAAACTGCACACGGCAGATGTTTGGTTGATTGATTGATATATAACACAATGACAGAGTCACTCGAGTACTAAAACATGTCATTATCTTAATTTTAATGATGCTCTTATCAGCCCATAGCTCCAGAGCCACCGAAAGCTCATTTTAGCATCTACGCTGCAGTAATTGTTGTAATTATATTGAGGTGGGAAATGGCGAGGTTCATATTAAAGATTCCGGCTTCCGACAGGCTAACTTTTCCTCAGGGTAACTTTGTTGGTCCGCCTCTTGAAGTTGAACTCCGATTATAAAGCTCGTTCTTGGCATGGATCGCTAGTTGGCGTCCGCTCCCTTTCCTTGTGCCTTTTATTTTTTTAGTGCCATTTGGCAAGTGAGGTAAGATATTAAGGCTTCATTTTGCGGAGAACGGTTGGCTGCCAACGTCTGTGATGGTGCAGCGGTACTTTGGAAATGCTCATGAAGAGGCACTCTCTTTAAGTGATGAATAAATCCACTATAGCTGAGTCAGTGTGCGAAGGGCCAGAGATGAGAGCGTCTTAATGAGCTCAGGGAAGCTTAAAACGACAATAACACACACACGCTTACGCCTGCCTTCATCATTAAAACACACAAAAAAATGCACAGGTTCTTTTACAAATGCGCTATGTGGTGTTGTCGGCTAATCTGTAATGAAAATAAAAGATGACATTTTAAGATGACTGTGATTGCCTGTGGCTTCTTCCTATTTATTTCAACACTTCCACCACTGTGGTTTTTATGCTGCGAGAGACCCTCTGATGCGGACATCTAACTAGGGCATCGTTTATAGGGAGAATGGTCTCCCTGGCCGTAGTCAACAGCCTCAAATGTCACAGAATTTCTCCTCCCGCGTGCAAACAACGTGAACTTTAAAAACCTCCTTTCCACAACGCTCCGTCTCAGGGAGCCGTTACTGAGATTATTATGATGTACATTTTCTTTTTCTGTCAGCTCACACGGACGAATGTGACATTTGTAAGTGATGGTGACGTGCCGAAAGAATGACACATTTCCACATGTCTGATCTCTCCACAGGGACCGCCCAAGCCGGTCGCAGTGGAACCCTGTTCTGGAGGTAAAGCAGCAGTGCTCACAGTGCTTATGTGCCTCCCGCGAGGGGCGTCTGGTGTTCCGCCACCTGGACAGTCAGGTCAGTAACTCACCAGTTCATACACACACTTGGAGTCTTTCTTGATCTAGTAATTTTTCATTGGGGCACTTCTGCGAGTTGTGTATGAATCACCAAAATACTTTATCGTATGGAGGATGTCTGGCTCAAGTGTCTTAATTTAAACATCCTGTCTCAGAGTATTTATGATGTGTGAAATACAGGGATCTCTTCTTCCTATGAGCGACAACAATCTGAGTCTTAAAAGCCCACCATCCGTTAGGCATAACTGCCATAAAGAATTACAAAATGACTTAAAACAACTACTTTGTGGGCATCAAGCTTTTATGAAACTTGGCAGAAATTCTCTGTTGTTTAATATTTCAGCTTGTTCTTTGACACATGATTATGAAAATATGATTATACATTATATTGCAATCTCGATTCTGCAATTGGAAAGAATTATCAGACACGAAGTCACAGATGATCATGTCAGTATTTGGGCATTTTCCAAACAACTTTTATGCACCCTCAGAGGGATGCTGTTTAGGGGAATTCTAAATCTTTTCATAAGTATGTGTTAGTGAAGGGCACATGCCATAGTCACTTCAAGGAAGTGAGTTTCATTTCTGATCCTGTGATCTTGGATTATGAGTTTTTATGAGAACTATGTTGCAGTATTTCGACATACTAATGTAAGTCGATTAATTCAGTTTATATCTGCACTTCATGAGTGTTTTTACTTTTAAGAAAATTGCACTATATAATAAAGCATATATTGTATGTTTTACTCCACTATGTAGTTCTTTGACCATTTTTAAAAGTAAAAAGTAAAAATATTTTTTAAAAGAAAGTACTAGATTTTAATGTACTTGAGAATTAAAAGGTAAAAAAACAACATCTGTAAAATAAGTACTAGATTTTATTTACTTGAGAATTAAATGTAAAAAAAACAACATCTGTTTATGAAATATAGTGGAGCGTTTCGTCTTGAGGACTATGAAACACTGGATAAAAATATGATATAGGAGGATTTAAAGAGAGTTTCTTTGTTAAAATGTATGTTTAATAAGCTGAAATAAAATAGCTGTGTTTGTTGATAGGGTATTACTTTTTTAAACATCAAGCAAACAGGTTGAAGTAAGACACAAGTAGACAACATTCAATTATTACAATACAATACAATACAGCTATATAACAAATATTATTTATTTGCAACAACTGAGTCCTGGATGCACCTGCAACGTTGTCAAAAGTAACATTTGGTCAGTCATTCCCTTCACAAGTTCCCAGCGCATACACGACCACAGTAACGCCCTATACCCTTCAAAGAGCTCACTTTAAGAGCTCTACCCTTCTAAGGGACTAGGAAGGATGCTTGCCGCTGTTTGGAAAATGGCCTTTAACTACAGGTCATATCTTTTTACATCACTAGGGATAACCCCAGGCTCTGTCAGTCTGTTAAAGCTTCCTGAAATAAAACTAAATCTGTAGACACTCGACTTGCTTTAGTATCTGTACCTCTAAGTGTCCTTGACTTTCAAATGAAGGATTATCTTGTTCCCAACCGTACAAAACACCGTCCCTACAAATGAGCAAAGAAAAGAGAATCAATAAAAAACAGTGTCCAGCTTCTGTCCGGGAAATCATTTTTTTGTCATTTACATTCCACCGACAGCATCTTTTCCCCGAGCGGTGGATTGTAACAGAAGTAGGTGACACATCACACATACATATAGTTAGACCACAGCACTTTAAAAGCCATGTCAGTCTGAGGTCTGTTCTTGTAGACCTTTCAGAGCTACTGTGTGATAATATTGGGCTAAGAAAAAACCTTTTAGCCCCACCCTCTCGCAGCATGCCTGTCAGTCAGCCCGCTGCTTTATGGGACCTCCTCCCTTTAAGCTCGACTTCACTTCTGGGAAATCGACTGATCTGGATGAACTTTCAGCTAAAGCTTTTCTAAAGTCTCTTTCTGTTTGACAAAGACAAAATAACAGTACATAACAACAACGTGTGATATGCACAAAGCCGTTTTTTAAGTAATATGTGAAGAAAGTCTGGGTCTGGTGGAATCAACACAGTGTATTTTTAGACGGTACGCAGTGAAGGAGCTTCATACGCAGATGTCTCTTTGTCATCACTCTTTGAAAAACCATTTTGGAAGTTCCACAGCAGGATGGATGTCTAGGTGTTTGTCTTTTAGGATAAAACAGTACATCACCTTCACAGAGCGGACCAATCAGAGCTGACGGATGTTGGGGCCGGGAGCACAGCCGTCTGCTTTTGTCAGCTGTCACCTTGCCACGTCTGCGTCTCTTCCTGGTGTGACGTGGTGTATGATCCTGAAAACAATGTTTGAGTTTTTTTGTAAATGAAACGACCTCCCACTCAACCTGAACAGTGATAGAAGCGATTCACGGCTGTCTGCTTGCTCATGACTTCACTATCCGTATTGATTATATTCACAGATCATCGGAGATCTCCACGCCGTTGGAGGTGTTTCCCGTTTTGCGCTTTTGCTAACAAAATCAACGGAACGTTTGTTTATTAAATGCATGCATGATCAAATAAGTAAGCTCCGTTACTCCTTGTTAGGATTTCTGCAGGGAAGAGATGCACTGGCCTTATAACAGAATCATTTTGTCCAAACGGGTTTAAACTTTATAGGGATGGTTCACCCAAAATATAATTTTTTCAAACCTGTATGACTTTATTTTTTCTGCAGAAAACAAAAGACATTTTGAAGAATGTTGGTAACCAGACATCATTGGTCCCCATTGACTTCCTTTGTATGGACACATTTTCTTTTTTAAATATCGTCTTTTGTGCTCTACAAGAAAGAGTCATATACCCATTTAAAAAGACACAAGGCTGAATAAATAATGAGATTTTCTTTTTTTTGGGTGAACTGTCCCTTTAACAGTTGTTTTTTATTTCGCCATGTTGATCTATATGTCATATTTTAAAATGATTTGCATAAAACAAAACACTGTTAAATGTTACCTAAAATTCACATTTATAATGTAAAACCTTCATGTTTTTATTAAATTTTTCTTTAGTTTTTTATGATAATTTTCCATCAAATGAGAAATTGAAATCAACTTTGTTCTGAATAGAAAATTTTGATTACATTGTCACAGACAAAATTTCATTACCAGGTTAAATTCGCTTGAGATCGTCCATAATGCTGTTTTTGGTTCACATCCAAACTCTTTGATTTAAAAGGTCTGTATTTCCACTTCATGTAAACCAGACTATAAAAGCACAGTGATTGTGGGCGTGTCCCACACGCTTCATCGCCACAGACTCTGTTCTGCTTACAGATGTGTTTTCCCATCCCTCTGTTTAGTCCAGGTGTGATGGGTAATATATCGATGCGGGCCAAGTGTAACTGTGTTGTTCCTGGATGTAAATCCTCATCGCCTGAACGCTCAAAGCTCAGGCTTCACACCGATGTGCTGAATTCAATTCCTTTTGGCCTGGCTGAAGTAATGAATGGTTCCCTCATTGTATTGCTTCAATAGCGGGAGGGAGCCGTGCCAGGATAGTGTTTTTAGGATGATTTGTAAGTTGCCACTCTGAAGAATGGCTCCAGGGTTCTGGCTGTGATTTCGACCACAGCAATCCATGACAGAATCCTGGCGTTGAATCTCTGTTGGGAGAGTAGGTTAGGTTGGGAGACCGGTTCGTTTTAATACTCTATATACAGGAACAAGCAAATGAGAAGTAACGCTTCATAGAAGGAAAGCAATCTGAATGTCTTTAAGAAAGAAAGAAGGATGGAAAACTGACCTTTTTGAGCTTGTACAGACGTATACGTACTGTAAGTGGACAGACATGTACACAGGTAAGTTGAGGCAAAGGTAGATAGACAAGCACATTTTCAGATTGCACGTCTTTGAGGCACAGAGGAATTAAAATTGAGTTGGCTGTTCTTTTATATCAGGTACCCATATCCACTTTTTAAAGAATTATGCTTTGACATGCAAATGAAGCGCCGTTTTCAATGGCGTCAGGTCTCCACAAGTTAAATTTCAGTCCTCTCTGACCTTGGCCCTTGCTTTGTTGTGTGTCATCTGCAGGTATAGCCATCGCTAGCGCTCTTATCGACACATCCCAGCAGAAGCCCATGGACTTCAAAGATGTTCTTCACGGCCTGAAGAACCGCAAAGCTCTGCCTCCTGCTCACCAGGGCACCTGCGTGTGAACCATCCGGGCCTTTCGTGGGTTGTCTTTTACCAGCGTGAGATCTCTTGTGCTGCTGCGGGAAAACGGAGGCCCGTTTATCAGAGACAGAACCCGTGTGAGGGGATTATTCCGGTGACAGAGTGCCCTCTATTTCCACTCCATATCCCTCGTAAAAGTCTCGAATGACCCCTTTCACCACTTTCAGCATTGTTTTTCTAGTGCCTCTCGTTTATATAGAATCAATCGACTGCAACACTTTTTCACATCTTTTGTCCGCATTTAACCATTTCTCGGGATTCCTTTCTGTCTTTTAAGTCAAACCTTGCCTTTAGGATGTTTGCTTTTTTCGTTGTGTTGAGAGGGTCTCTCCTGTGTGTAATGTCAGCTTTACACAGATGTGCCTCTATGAAGAAACTGAAAATATGCATTTTGAGAATCAGAATCAGCATCACGGTTCTGGGATGTCGGGTCAGTCGTCGATTTTGTGTTTGGGTTGAATGCTCACCAACTAGATGTTTTGCTCATGAGGCGGCTTATAATCACTGTTTTTTTAACTATTCGTAATTTTTATTTAAGAGAGGGAATATAGAAGTGTTTACGGTAGATAGCGTAAAAGCTATCTGTTGTGTAAGCTAATGATGTTCTGCTGCTGGTAACCTCATGTATAGCTTGAGACGTTTTACACATTTCATCCTTAAAATTCTTCTTGTGAAGACTTTGCATGGACCACACACACACACACACACACACACACACATACACGCTATGCTTGAAAACCTAGTTTGTGGGTTACGTGTCACACAAAGAGTGTCTTCGTGTTGTGAAGTTTTAGGTTTGGTGTGCACGAACAAAGTCCGCTTTAATAGCTGCAGTATATCGCACCATCTGAAGGGGCCAAATGGAGTAAAACCAAGTACGAGTTGTACATCGTAAAGAAAGTTTGGACTTGAAGGTGAAGGGAACGGATTCGTGCCTCCCTGATATTGACAAACCTGGAGATTTGAAGCCTGTTACGTACCAGAGGGCAGTATCGCAACCTGTGTATATTCTTTTTTACAGAATGCTAGTAAATTCTAGAAAAGCTGTTGATGTTCTTATTTCCGTTTTCATTTCGCAATGTTACAGGTTTGAAATGAGCAACGTCTCATATGTTTGCAGTAACGCTTCATCTCTTTATAATGGACTTTTGTACACTTTTAAGTTTCACATATTGTGAATGTCGGAAGAGTAAAGAGAAAAGGAGAGTGTGCATTATAAACTGGTCATACACTCAGACAGTGGGCTTTGGCGGATCAGGTTTCCAAGGAACTCAACCCTTCACAGAAAAGACCCTCGCTCCATCTGAAAAACGCAGTACTGGGACTGTGGCTCACCCTCTGTGGATTAAACAGGAAATGTAGACTGTCTTCCTGCCTACAGTACATGATCTCTATGACAACAGCAAGAAAATGTACAGCATACTCGTTTGCTTTAGATGGACTTGAACATGTGAATCTAATGTGAATCGCTCCGTTTCTCTTCATGTAGCTACTTCAATGTTTTTCTTTGTATTTTTTGCTGGTTTTAATAAAGGACATTAAAATGGTAAATAGGTAAGTTAGGGCCATCCACTGTACATGATAATAAATAATCATGTCTTTTGCATTTGTTTGTTGAAGAAAATGTTAAATTGTTTTTGTAACTAATTGATTCCTGTGTAATTCCTATAGGATTGATTCTTAGGTCACACATTTAACTAACTTATGTAGGTCATGTAAGTCTTGTTTTTTTCTGTACATCTGAACTTTTCTGGGCATTTGAACTTTCGTCTTGAAGTCAAGATGTGTTAAAAATGTTTATTTTGAGATTCTCACACAGGTGTTCTACAGACGGATTACACAGGAATCACCTCACTGTAACTGAGAAAAAACACCCGTTCATCCCTCGGTTCATATCATTAATCTTTATTGTATTTTAAAGATGAATGGAATAATAAAACACTTGAATATTCAAAAGACCATCGATCCTTACATCTGCAAATATGATGCGCTTGGAGGCTTTTATTAAATGCTATTTTAACGGTCCTAATGCTATCAGCTATTGTCAATGCATAAAGGGACAGTTCACCCACAAATTTAAAAATCTGTCATCATTTAGTCATCTGTATACATTTATTTGTTCACAGAGAAAGATATTTGTAAGAATGCTTGGAACCAAACAGTTCTTGCCACAATTGACTAACATTGTATGAAAAATTTTAAAGGTAGTCAAAAGTGCCCTATAACAGTTTGCTTTATATTCTTCAAAATAGCTTATAGTGTGTTCAACAGAACAAAAAAATGCAAAGATATTTTTCCAACTATGGCAGTCAATAGCCAAGAACTCTTTGGTTGCAAGCATTCTTCAGACCGAATTTTCAGTTTTGGGTGAACTGTCCCTTTAAAACGGGTAAAATGGCTGTGGATCATGAAGGAAATGACAAAAAAAGCACAAAAAGACTCTTCAAATATTATCTTGAGGGTCACCCATAGCACTTCAAGATTCAAGTGTTTTGGAGATCGACAAGATAGAATAATGCGATCAATTCGGAGAACATTGAGCACCCTCAGAACTGCTGATGCAAGCAAGTATCCTTAAACATCATAATGAAACATAGCCAACTTTTTAAGAGATGCTGACCTGAGCAAGTTACCCCTGACAAAGAAAAAAATCTCTTTTGGATGTTTTAGTGGGCAACTGTAAAATCAAGGATGAAGCCACAAGAGGCATTTTACCACAGTCAGAGGGTTTTGCACCTCTTTGCAAGATGTAAACACTGGTCCAGGGGCCATAATTATAAATCTTAAAGATATTCGTTTAACATTTTTATTCACTTATTATTCTCTTAGTTGTATTCCGTTCAAACATTTGTACAGTGTTCAAAAACCAGAAGTCTTCTAAAGTGGTCTAAGAGCTATTTATTCAACATAGATATATTCTATCATTCTGTTTGTGCCACCATTTTATAAAGCAGTAGGTCACTCAAGGTCATGCATTGGTGATTTTTACAGTTCCACAGTTTTTTATCCAATTTATTTGTTGTGCTTTAAAACTTGAATATAGGATGTACTTTCAATTTTTTCTCTATTTTTCAGTCCAACCTACTGTGACAGTCACCATACTAGACTGTTCACTCAGTCTGCTCAGGTAGATGCACGACACAGGCTGACATAGACAAAATGAGCTGTCACGGCTGACTAATGCCCATAAAGACACTCAGAGGAGACGTATGGACAACTCTCCTCAGATATGTGTGTTTTTCCAGCCTGTTGATGGGAGACATCCTTAACGTCATGTCACGTATCACAGACAGTGATGAATAAGCCTGGCTTGTTTTTTCCCTTTTTTGCATCAGCAGTTGGTTTCTTCTGGACATCCCTTCAATGTCTCCCATTACTCTGGTCAACGCTGTTTAAACGGAAAATTCTATCCGTGATCAGTTACGTTCTACCATCAATGTCAGTGTGGAGACAGTTAAACCCATCAATCCATATCCCTCCTCCCTTTATCCTGCACAACTCATCCCTTTGGCAATTTTTCACCCTACTCCATCCACTCAAGACGTGCCGTTTCCGTACGGACGGTTCAAAATCTGTCAATATGGGTCGTAAGTCAACGAGTGGGGTAGTAACGTGGGGTGTATCCGGTGTGGCTGTGTAGGATGAGTGGCTCTTCATTGCTTTTAGTTGGCAGGAAAAGCCCGGTGTAAATCAAGGTGTCTGACGTTAACATAAGGAGATATTAATGAGAGTGCAGACTGTTGGTAATGCTGGAGGTGAGAGAGAGTGAACGATGGGATTGGATAAATCATTTATTCTTATGGAGCCTATAATACCGAAGCCTGTGGGGAGAAGCGATGAGTTTTACTCGTACTGGTGTGTGCGTCTATGGGACACTTTATTATAGAGGAAATGCTTCATTTACCTCTGTATCTGTGGATGTACAGGAACAAATCTGGAAACTTTCTGGCAGCTGGGGCACCAGAAGTTATGTGTAAAATATCACTTTTTTTCCTGTAAAACCTTGTTTTTATTGTTTTTCTGGTCAATTTGCTGTCTTTTCTGTGATTTTACCGTACTTTTAAAAATAAACTGTAAAAAATCCTCTAAAAAAAACAATTCCCGGCAGCTGGGGCGCCACAAATAAATACATGAAATATAATTTTCGGTGAAATACCGTTTTTTACAATATACGTGGAAAATCAGTAATATTTATCTTTTTTACAGTATAGGATTTTTTTTTCTATTGTAGATGTAAATCCTCTGTAAATTGACTGTTCATTGAAAAGCTTTATGATGTTGTTGTTTTTTTCTAATGTGCTTTCACATTTTTTGGCATTGAATAAACAACCAAACAAATATCCATCCACAGGAATTATGCCAGTAACACATAACCACAGCCAGATGTATCTAGAGCAGTAGTTAAATTGCTAAAAGGATGATTTTGGACAATTTACAATCCAAATAACACATTCTTGTGTGGAAGAATTAAAAGAAGTGCTTGAGCTTTGCATCTCTGCTTTTATACCCTCTGGATTGCTTGACTTCCATATATCCTTAAATATTAAGATGCTGAAAAAGCTTCTTAGCAACCATGCCATAGAAAAACAATGTTTTGTTTCCCAAAAACACTTTTCCTTCTTTCTTGTCTTTTCCTAGTTTGCAGGACCAAATTTTACATCCACATGATCACTTCTGATGGAAAGGACAGACCGATGAAACAATGTGCGTGACTCCACGGTCCTTTGTTCATCTTCTATTCCTTCAGCTATAGTTTCAAGGCCTCTTCATTTGAACTTCAGAAACAATCAGCGAATTGACAAACCAGAACTGTGTGTTGCTGACCCTGCAGAACATATGAATGCTCTCTCTAATTTGTCACCCTCGTGGCATTATTTCTCTTCTGATGTCGGGTCATTTTAACAGTCTGATTGCAAATGACACGGACGGAACTCATCTGGTCACAAAGCCGATGCTTGTCTTTTTGTATTCGAGACCTCTTAAAAAGAGCAATGAGGACTCAGAAACCAGACATTATTCCCAATTGCCTTTGGTAATAACAAAGAGCCCCCTATCTTCAGCTTCCCCTCAGCTATCCTGTGAGTCATGCCCCCTGCCAATCTCGCTGTCCCTCTGCCCATTTCCGTTGTTGCTCTCATGCTATGAAATGAGCTGTGGATAATCCTCATGTACAGCATGTTGAGGAGATGCAGGGCATAGGTCTACCATTTCCATCCTCATATATTAAGTTCTTGAAATATGGGCCACAATTCCTGATTTTAGAGGTCAAAGTTATAGAGACAAGCACATACTTCTTAAAAACTGCTAGCAAACATCAGTGCTTTAGTCATCTTCAGATCACAGTGATTGCTGAAGTGTTGTACTTTCTCCTTTTTTATTATTGCACGCTGTTCTTCTCTACTGTTCTTTTCTGTCTGATGTTTAGATGGATTGTAATTTTCACCCAGCCTATTAAAGATATGATACAGTGGCTGTTGTCAAGAATGTAAAAGGTTCAGTTGATTCACAGCTAAGGTACAGTTTGTTCTTTCATTAGTGTTTTAAAGCATTACAGTCACAAATTTACTGTTATCTAACAAGTGTAATAACATTTTTCAACACCAATAACATTATATATTATATACATCAATAAGATTAATAACCACTTATGGCCTCTAGCTTCTACTTTATTATATATCTTTATTAAACAATTCATTTTAGGTTTTATGTTCAAACACAATTGCAGTGTGCTAAACGGACTGAAATCTGTAATGCTTTGGCTTAACTAAATGTTTACATTTTAAATGAACATGTTTCAATCAAGTAGATCAAAATAATATTTGATGCTTGTTCAATTTACTTAAATAAATCAAGTTAACACAACACAATTATTTTGAAACCACAAGATTCTGAATTTAGTTGTGTTAAAGTAGCGTTATAAAAACTAGGAACAGGATTTCCACTTCCCATCATGCTTTGCACTGGGCTGAATAGGGAGAGTAAAAGTTGCAATACCGTGTTTTTTAATACATCTTTTATCAGTATGATGAAACAGGGATGTTTGTTCATGTTTAATACTCTATTATGTTTGTATTGAAAAGAGTTTCTTGCATGGTAATGTTTTTGGGGGTAACACATTTTTAAGGTGTTTTAATATTAAAGCAAATTCTTGGAGTATGCCGTAAGTGCAACTTATCCAACTCATAACAATAAGAGCTATATTTAGCTTATTTGGTGTGTGTTAAAAATAACAGCTTTATCAGATAATATCTTGCCCTAACTTAATTCAATTATGGACAGTGGCGCCACATAATGAAAACATATGATCTCTACTCAAATACTTTTAATAGGATACAATAGATCATCGCATTATCTCTGCATAACTGTTGATTCACAATCATTTATTTTTTGACCATGTCAAGCATGAGAAGTCAGCACGTTTAACATTGTTAAGAGGTCAGATTGCATGAAACACCGTGGCATCCCCCCATTAAATAATATTAGACTGACTTATAAAATAAAGTTGGCTAAACAATATATATATATTTAAGTTGATACCACATTTTTAAAGTCTGTTTAATATACTTAAATTACTTCTAAATGCAATTTCATTAAACCAAAAAATATAAGACAATCTTTGAACGGAAGTTTTGAAATAGGTGAACTTTTCTAAAGTGTAGATTGAATTTGCAAGGCACAGGTTCATTGGTAACATTTACAACAAGGTTGTATTTGTTAACATTAGTTAATGGATTAATTAACGTGAACTAACGATGTTATAATCGCAGTAACATCATGACATGAGAACACCTCTTTGCTCCCCTTTACATGAAAGTTTTATTGGTCTGATTATTTGCTATAATGTATACCATGAATTTGCGGTTATTTTCAATATTTATTAGTGTTATTGCTATAAATTATTCGTGGTTCATGGTACTTTAACTAATGCTTAAAGATTTAATTCAAATGTATTAGTAAAAGTTAAAATTTAAATAAGATTAATGTCATAAGATTAAAAAAAGACTATTGACGTGTTTAAGCGGTTGTCTGGAAAAACTGGAACTTTACTGTTATTTTTCACGTATTTTTGAAATACGGTAACACGTGTCAAATAACAGCAAAAGGTCGAAAAACATGTTCTTTTACGTGAATAAACTTTTATTTTACACTAGATTTCATAGTGTTACCATTAAGTTCATTTTATAAATTTTGATTATTGCTCAGAATACAATTGTGTTAACTGTAATACTCATAAATGAAATATAATATTGGTTTGACCTTCTTAATTTGACAGCATTTCTTAAAAAGACCCTGTTTGTGGAAAGTGTCTTTTCTGTTACTCAGCTCTCTAGCAAGACTCAAACCTCTTTATGTTAGCTCCAATGTGAAGGCCACGAGGTCTTACATCATATTAGTGTTATCAATGAGTCAAATCACTATCCCACTTTATTACCAGTGCCCTTCAGTAGCTCTGAAGGAAATCAATTCCAAACAGCCCCTGGAACCTTGACATTTACCACAAATAAGATAAAAAAACTCTTAAATCTAAAAGTGGCACTTTTGCAGAATGGTAAAGGTGACGGCAAGAAAGTGTTGTGGAAATGTTGTTGAGAGAATGTGAGCAGTGTTGTCAGACAGCGGGGTCAACGGTGAACTAATTAGATATGAGTTCCTCTCTCACAAGCAACACTGATTACATTGTTCTGAATCCTCCGCGTCGCCTTTATTTGAAGGAGACAATTATTTGACTCTCTTTCATTGGGTTAGAGTGTGGCTATGCTTGTTGTGTACAAAGGGCGGTTCTAAGGTATTTTTTAATCAGCAGGGCTTTCTTATTCAAAATTTATCTGAAACAGACTAGACACCCAGCTCACAAAGTCATTCATTCATTCCACACCGTGTCATTTGCTTTTCCTTTCAGCTTCACAGCTCATAATGTGTTTGATGCAAATCTATGATGCCCCGCAATTACAATGGTTCTCTTTCTTTCCAACGGCCTCCACCGTCACCGAGCGGTTATTAAATCTCAACTCCGTCGTTTCTTTTCCCTCCAGCATAGATTTTCATAAATTCACTTTTTTTTCACAAATGTGACAATGCTAATAAATCCTCGACCAGGATTTTTGGAAGTGTTCAATCACCTTGTCAGAACCAACACCAGGTGTTAAGGAACATCACGTCCTGGTCTGGCACATAGAGGGAGTGCCAGTTGAACCCTGGATGTGTCCTTGTGTGTTATTGTACAGGGGTAGTGGACCGATGTGATCGGATTGAAAATCACGTCATGTCCCCATTATCGTTAAATCCATCCTAACGTCCGTGCGGAGCCAAACTGAAACAGCCGTTGAACCTAAAGCATGTATGATGACAGTCAGGTAACCGTGAGCCCTTCGGTAGCAATCACGACACAGTACTCATAACTGAGTCTATGCAGCATGTCAGTGATTCTCATCCAGGGAAATGCATATGGCTACAGTTTGTTAAACCTTACTACAGATTACAGTATTCGCTCATGGATACGATTTCTAACGTATGATTATTATCTCCCACTCCACTCCTAAAACCAACATCACTGGCGTGAAATAAAATCAGACTAAAACATGCACGAATTCTTAACAACCTCGTAAAATAGTAACAAATTCCTGCAGAGAAACACTGTTTTATGTGACCTACAGGGTGACAGATTCTGTGCTAAAATGACAATTTTGAGCTGGTTGTTTGGTTTCATACATTAATTTCTCAACATTACTGAAAGATCACATGAAATTATAAAATTATACGTTATGGCTTTAAGTCCTTGTGTGCTGCTTTTGAAACCATCTATATCAGTGTTTCTCAATGAAGGGATCATGGCCTGAACTTCCAAAAGGACCTCGCGATGACTTCAAATAAGATCGACAAATTAAATAAAAATGTAATTTGTTGTGGTCAGATAGGGAGGAATCGAAATCCACTGATCCGTATGCTAGTGTACCACACATTCATAAAATTCAAGGATAGTATTTTTTAAAACATTTTGAATGTACAGTCTTTATATTGTCAATAATGTTTTTTTTACTCTACTCATTTTCTCATTTTTTAAAGACTTTTTAATTCAAATAGACATTTATGTGTCATAAAAAAGATCAGCACACACTAACAACCAAACTTCTTTCTATAGCAAGACGTAAACATCACCAGTCCAGAAGCACTACCTGCTTCAGTGTTTAAAGTCCACACACACTTTGTTGTTGTCTGAGTTTGTTGGTTCAGTGTCCTTAAGACTTAATTACATATGTGAAATAAAAAACTATAAACTCAAACAGGAAATGCACAAGGCTTATGTCTTGCAAAATGATCTATAGAAGATTACACAAATACACTAAATCAATGTGAAAAAATTCACTTTCTTCTATAATTCTACTCCACGGCTTCCTACTGCCACCGAAACAAAAATGGATTTATGTTTTTTTAGGGTTGCTAAGCTTGTGAGTGACTTACTCATCCATCAAACTGACAGCTCCTCACTAAATCAAGAAAGTTGTTTATACCTGTCTGTTTATGTGTCACGTTTGATGTTAAAGTGTATGACCATGAGAAACCTCACTGGCACATTGAATGAAATGAGGCTAATCTAAAGGTGCTCTAGACATCTATTGTGTGACTTATTCTGGTAACAAGAATCCAGAGCGTTTTAATGATAGACATTCTAGTCTGAAAACACGTCCCGATTAGAACTAAATAGCAATGTTGCCCGACAACCTGTCTGATAGATACTTCTTTTTTTATATCAAGTACAAACTAGAATCGATGTATTTTCTTCAAAACAATTCAAATTAAGACAAACAACTTCTTTACTTTGTTTAATAAGTTTCTTTTTGCTCCTGTTTTATATGTATATTGTTTTACATATATACTTTTTTCTTTTTACAGCTAACCAGTACAACAACAATCCAAAATGATACTTGGAGAGAACATCCTATAAATAAGAAAAAAAAAACATTCTTACAAAACGTACGGCACATTTGACATACAGCATACTGGACTGTGAAATTATCCCTCGGTATAAACTCTGAGTTTCATCACTAATGTTAAAACACAAATGATATTTTATACAACAGAGGTGAATACGACAGCTGAAAAGCATTGCTAGGCCAAATAAAGCACAATATGATCGTTGTAAACAAAGAGAGGCATGTTGCAAACGTTCTCAAAAAATGGTGCTCGGCTCTCACCTTCAAAGCGTGCTTTACTGGACAGGAAATTAAACAACCCTGTCATGTTTTGACGTGATAAAGGGTCCTGCCTATCCAGATGTTGGTTTTCCAGGCCGTATCGACTAAGATGAGCCACAGCGGGTTGTCACTGCCACTTTAAAGGGTTTTTAGGTCCTAATAAGTGACAGGTGCAGGAGGTTCTGCTGATAAGCCTTCAAAACCGTTGTGTGCTACTTGACACAGTTAAAGCGTAAGTTGGTCTGCAGGTTTTCTTGTGGCATTTCCATGGTGAAAGTAAATTGGAACCAACAGCCCCGTAATATGCAGCGTCCAAACACTTCCATACATTTCCTAATGTTGGAAAATGTTGCAATGTAGTGCTCCATATACAGTATGTGTTGCACTGTTTTTGTAAACCGCATAATCCGTCCACTGATGTCCTAACACGTCCGTGATTGTCCATTATGTCCATTATCTTCGATCATTGAGAAAGAAAAACAAGGTAGACTGAAAATGTTTCATCACACTGAAACACCAAACCGCACACAGCATCACTTGTGGAAAAACTCAAATACTACATTTTTGAATGGTACAGAGCAGCAGCAGTCCGGCGGGTCTGATCGGTGATCAGTTATAATGTCTGTGGGGCTGTTAGCTGGATGAGCTGAAGAATAGAGACCAGACCGAGCAGAATCACGGTCAAATCCACTGAGCAGACAGCACTGGTTGAGCTCCGAGATATGGCATTAAAGCTGCTGGGGTCATTCAGTGGAGGATTCTGTGATTAAAACATCATCATGTTAGTTTTGTTGTGACTGATTGTTTCCTTTCATTTTATTTACAGATCCCAAGAAATAAAAAGCTTTTTTACTTCATAGTCCATATTTTAAAGCATTTTATGCAACTGTGCTCCAAAATGTATTTAAACATTTAAAATGTATACAAAATAATCACAAAAAACGATTTGAGTACATTTAAGAATATTTGTGTAATCTTTAGTTTGTTGTAATGAAGAATAATTTGGAAATCTTTTGTTTGTTGTTATGTCTACGAAATGTCAGACGGACAAATACAGTAGATAGATACAGTCAATAGATATATAGTAGACAGACAGACAGACAGACAAAGATAGATTGGATGGATGGATGGATGGATGGATGGATAGATACAGTAGATACAGTAGATACAGTAGATACAGTAGATAGATAGATAGATAGATAGATAGATAGATAGATAGATAGATAGATAGATAGATAGATAGATAGATAGATAGATAGATAGATAGATAGATAGATAGATAGATAGATAGATAGATAGATAGATAGATAGATAGATAGATAGATAGATAGATAGATAGATAGATAGATAGATAGATAGATAGATAGATAGATAGATAGATAGATACATAGATAGATAGATACATAGATAGAGATAGATAGAGATAGATAGAGATAGATAGAGATAGATAGATAGATAGATAGATAGATAGATAGATAGAGATAGAGATAGAGATAGAGATAGAGATAGAGATAGAGATATAGATAGATAGATAGATAGATAGATAGATAGATAGATAGATAGATAGATAGATAGATAGATAGATAGATAGATAGATAGATCGATAGAATATATGACATCATTTGTATTGTCTGGTGAATACCCATCCCTTTATATGAAAGATAACATTGATTTCTGTAGGTGATGTTAACTGTTCTTACCACACAAAGAACATCCAGAGTAACATTACTTTTCAGTTTCTGAGCCTGCAAAAAAAAAAGAAAACCTCCAGTTGAAATATGGGATGCAAAGTCCATTACATTAAAGACACAGAGTGTTTTGTGTCATAAAGCATTTGAAACAGAGTCCACTAAGTGAAGCCCGGTTTCAAATCTCCACTGCATACAGAGGTCATATATTGGTCTCATGAAGAGGTCTTCTGAGTGAGATGTAATGATAATGAGTCCAACAGCCCACACGTATAAATCCACCGATGTCCTGCTACCTTCAAATCAATGTGCTGTGCTCTGTGTGTGTTTGTGCGCGTTTCTTCATGTGTGCAGAAGGTCAGTTCATCTGCATTAATATCAGTGACACACCAATGCATTTTTAATACATGAAACTCCCCTCCGCTGTACACAGGTTGGTTTGGTGGATGACGCTATTCTATGGGGAATTCAGAATGTAATAAATGTGCCACGCAATGGGGAGGGAATGCAACTAATTTGTAAGAAAAGCATTGTGGAACAGAATGATGAATTGCCTTCTTGGTAGTTTATCTGACGAAGAAACTGTCTACTAATATATCACGATACTGTTATTAAAGCCAAGATGAATTGTTGTGCCGTATCAGTGTATATGATATTCTGCAGTGAATCTATTATGAAACTGTAAATAATGTACAGATGGAGTCCCTGTGTAGTGGGGCAGGGACATAACTGTGGTCTATGGAGTACATGTCACAGCTTTGACAAAGACCACGTGCCTGCCAGTCTAATGGTGTGGTAAAAGATCTGTTTGCCTCAGAGAGAACGTAATGGGTGGGTTTGCACTGCTTAAGGGGGTCCCACATGTTAATGTGCCAGCCAATTAGCTCCGACATGACAGCTCTGGCAGTTTGATTCATCTCATTTCTACCCAGAGGCCCTGCGAGTGTGTGTTGTCGCCACGACAACCCACACCCATCAATCAAAAGTAAGCCCTCATCTCACCCCGAGACACGTTGCTGGAAAAATC
Organism: Barbatula barbatula; assembly: GCF_947034865.1. Classification (NCBI taxonomy): domain Eukaryota; kingdom Metazoa; phylum Chordata; class Actinopteri; order Cypriniformes; family Nemacheilidae; genus Barbatula; species Barbatula barbatula. The sequence continues at coordinate 7,135,278 of NC_136779.1, forward strand.
TAAGTCATCATATGCGAGCGACGCCTGAAAGCATCCAAACAAGCTGGCGGCTGTTTGTGAAGTTGATGCTGCATCTTTAACCGTCCGTGTGGACCAGTGTCACTAAATGGCAGCTGTCAATCATGATCTGAGATCTAGATGCAGGCATATAGGGAATCGGAAATATCTGAGAGATGCTCTAGAGACGTTCACTCATTTTCTCATAATCAGCATGATTCATAAATGATGGACTGATTTATTTGCAATGACCTTGAAAGACTGAGGGCGAAGTTGACTGTGTGGATTTCTATCCATTCTATCCATTAGTCTTTACGGAAGCAAAAGGACAAAATCCAAAATATATAAAGACCTAAAATTATATCTAATCCATCTAATGACACTAGACAGATTTATTTCAATATAAATGATCGTCTTAAGAAGAAAGCAATGGTGTTACATTTATTACTTGAATCCATTAACTGTGTTTTAATAAAAGGAATTCTCAAACATAGAGTATTTCATCAATAACATCCCTTAATGTTTTGATTTTGTCCTCTCTATTTTTAAATGATAAAGTGTCTTGCCAGCAGTACCTGCAGGTTTCCACAGAAGCTGTAGAGTCGGTCTGCATTCATGTTCAGGTCATTGCGGCTCATGGAGTCATCCAGTGCGTTGGATGTCCTGTCCCGTCCTCTCTGTGGAGTGTAGGGGTCAGGTGAAGTGGGCATGATGGGTGGCTGGGGTTGCCACACCCCAACATCTGTGCCATTACCAAAGGCTTGGATGGCATTGCCTGCATAAAAGGGGCAATTTATTTTGAATAGTTCAGAACTGTGCCAGGATGAATTTTGGAGGACACACATTTGTCACTTTAGTGTGACTTTTTGGTGTCACTTTTAGAAATGTACTGTGATGCAAGCGTTTTTTTATTAGTGCATATTTCAAACATTTAAAATATATTATTTATAATATATAAATATTGCAATTATTACCATAATTTAATAAATAATATCTAATAATTAGTGCTTCTATTGTTTATTGCATTTGCAAGTCGCTTTGGATAAAAGCATCTGCAATGTAAATGCAGTGCTGTCAATCGAAGAAAAAATATATGTGATTAATCGCACATAACATTAAATGCGTTTTTACATTCTAATCATTTCACATTTAATCTCCAAATTAATGTAGAAACAACAGATTTCTTTAACAACATCATTTTATAAATGAAAGCCAACATTCTGATATTAGCACTGCATCTGATGTCTCCATGAAATTGAATCTTTTTTCTTTATTTTAACATTTATCAAAGTACAGTATCATTGGGAGTGATCATCTCTAACAGGTAAGAAAAATATACAGAAATTGAATTAAGTTCTGAAACACTTTACAATCTTTAATAATCTTAAATATAGAAATGAACCTACAACACATTGAAATCCTCTTTTCTTTTGTTCTTTAATATTAGAGACAGTAGTTACAGCCGCAAGTTGAACAATGCGGCGCCCTTTCCCATTTTCACAATTAGTGATTAATAAATTTAGGATTTTATTTATTTTATTAAATCTGTGTTCACGAAAATGCTTGACAAAACATGCTTTCTGGCAGAATATTGTGTGTTTTTGTTCATTCAAGCAGAGATACTGATGGGCTGTCTACCAGAGATTCACTGACGTAGCCCTTAGTGACTGTATACACCAGACAAGGCCGCTGTCGCGCTGTGCCGCATCCCACAGCTAGAAGCTGTCTATCTACACTGAACGCGTCAAAGCAACCGTTTCAAATTGTGCTTAAATGGTTTAAAGGCCTTTACATGAATAGGAGCATGATTATGGGGCGGTTTCCCGGACAGGGATTATCTTAAAACAGGACTAGGCCTTGATTCAATTAGGATATTTAAATCGTTTTTTTTTAAACATACTTTACAAAAATAACATAACTGTTTTATATTTTATAACATATTTTATATATTTTAAGATATGTCAGTGCAAGTCATGCAAGACACCTCTAACATTTAAGTTAGTCTGGGACTAGACTTAAACCTTGTCTGGGAAACCTATATAATGTAATGCTAGACAAAGGATGACAAAATAAATGGATGCTGCGTTAATTTGCGTTAAATATTAAAAAAATGTGAAAAATAAATGATTGCATGTCTTAACGCATTAACGTTGACAGTAATAATATATTCCACCTTGCTAAAAATATAATAAAGAAAAATAAAGAAAATATTAAATGAATTATAAACTAAAGATTATGATTAAGTGATACAGTTCAATTATTTTGTAAATTCAAATACAAAACATTTTTATCGACAAATTGTGTGAATCTCAAAAAAGCGTGCAATACATTTTTAAACAACCAGTTGAAAAAAATTTAAAACATCAGAAAATTCTTTAGTTTACAACGTAATGGGGACAGTAGAAAGATCACGGCCCCCGAGCAGCCCAAAACCCATGTCAGATATTAAGTGCTCCCTGTTAATACTGAAGCAAGTAAAGAGCACTTGCGGCCTTCTATTTCAACTGCACTAAGATTGCCACTTAAACTCTAAAGTTTCCGAGACCTTTAGCTCCTCACTACTTGAGAGAACTTCTAACGTATTATAGTCCATCACGTGCACTACGCTCTCAGGTGTCAGGTCAGTTGGTAATACCTAGAATTTCAAAATCAAGTGCAGGCGGCAGATCCTTTTCCCATCTAGCGCCTAAACTTTGGAACAGTCTTCCCTGCACTGTCCGGGAGGCAGACACACTCTGTCAGTTTAAATCTAGACTAAAGACGCATCTTTTTAATCTTGCATACACTACACTATCATAATATATATATTTCACAGATCTAGGCTGCACTAGTTAGATCAACCGGAACCAGGGACACTTCCAATAACAACTGATGCATTTGTTGCATCAAAGAGAGCAGAACAGTACTCTACTCTCAGCCAGTCTTGTCTCATTGTTCCAAGGTTACTAGAGCGGGCAGGACGCAGTCCAAGGTTACCGGAGCGGGCAGGGCGCAATCCATTCCCAGACCTGACAAATGCTGGACGAAGGACGTGGCGACTCTACAAAACTTCAGGTCGCTATTAGATTATTAATGAAAATTTTAAATCTAACTTTTTTTATTTTGCCTTGTTGTGCAAGCACTGTCGAGCTTGTGCAGAGGCAGCAGTTTTTGCCAGAGGGGAACTGGAATCCCCTGGTTAGGTCTGGTTTCCCTCTGAGGTTTTTTCTCCTCCAATGGAGTTTTGGGTTCCTCGCCACCGTTTGCATACTGTTTTGCACTGTTTGCCTGGCCGGGGGGGCTGCTAGAATTTGGTAGTCTTATTTAATTAACACTGCATATAGGAATTTATTGTGTGTCTGATATTTGACCTGTGTTTTGACTTCCATAACCTTTTATGTTTTAATTATAGTCAATGTTTTCTTGTACAGCTGCTTTGTAACAATGAAAATTGTAAAAAGCGCTATATAAATAAAGCTGACTTGACTTGACTTGACCTTTCTGATGATAAACTGGGGGCCTCCATTATGACTCAACTGGCTTTTTTCTCAAGAGCACTTTGATTTTCACAGGCTGTTATTTACTCATGCCACAGAAAGCTAAAGGGCAAGTGGGAGATTATGGATAGGTACTCAGGTAAAGAAGAAGTTGTGTGCATTAAGTACCGTCTATTGACGGAGGGGTAGTGTGACCTTTTTATTGAGCAAGTGTTGGGTCTCGCATAAGCAAGATTAAGCAAAGCTGGCGAGCTCATTTTGTTTGTTAAGGTCTAATGAGACTTTAGTAGTGTTCTGTGTCCAGTAGTATTGCCTATTATTGCCTCTTAGAACAACGTTGCCTTGTTCTCCAAACCATATGTGCTAAAAGGATTATTCTCAGTAGATAATGTGGATTACAACAGATTGAAGCCATTCGTTTTTTAAATACTGTATATTTCACCAGCTACTGCATCTAAAAATTTGTCATGTACTGTAAAATGCTTTCGAGTCCAATATGCTGTATACTAGATGGATATACAATACTATTTACTAGAAAATGTATATTAGTATACTTATAACAAAGTATACTTAGAAATACACAATGTGCTCAACTTGATAACTTGAACTGGGCTCACCAGGATTTACAAGTAGAGTGACATGTTTATTCCAAACTAGATGTCCAGGTGATGTTGACGTCGGGCAGACTGTCCCGTCACTGTCTGTCTCTCTCTAACGTACACAAACACATTTAGCCGAGACGCGAGGTGTGGATGAAGCGCGGCTTGTGTCATCACGCGGGCTGTCGTTTTAAAGGCCATGAAGACAAATCCTGCTTCTCATCTCCCTTCTGTCTATCTCCCCGCATGCAGTTCATCTAAATGGATGTTTTTGAATAACTGCCTGACAAAATAATGCATGCTTTTCCCCCACTCTTTCAGGTCCACGGACACCTGAATAATGCTTTATTCTCTTTTTATGTCAATCCCCCTCTCAGCCACCCCATTTAAGAGGAATTTCTCTGTCTCTCGCCCATCAGGCGGCCCTGAACCGCATAGCAACGCAAATCGCAGAGATTAGATTTGCTGATGCAGACGGTGAACAGAAGTCAACTTTAGATTTTGCATTGTTGGAGGATATTTTGTCAGTCAGAACAGAAGTTCATATAAGCAGTGATATGATGCGATTCGTGGTTTAAAGTGACAGTGGTGGTTGTGTGAATGAGGTCAATACTCACGAAGGCAACGGTTGTTGGTGAAGAATTCAGTAAACTTGTCACACTCTGCTTTGCCATTTCCACTACTGCTACAGTCACACCAGGGTGATACGCTGATGCCAGGGGCCCGCAGGTAGTTGGGTGTCATGACTGTACCTGTATCACATGAGCAAAGGATTAAAGTACGGATGTCATTTCAGTTTCAAAGAACAACATTTGTAGAGTTAGTGACTTATCCACACAATATTTTAGAGTATCATAAATGCAATATAAGTAACTTTCAGTATTAGAAAACATTTCATTATTACTAACAATGGAGTAGTTCATGTATTTCAACAGTTGAGTCTTTTATAGATGAGTCTCTCATCAAATGGAGTACTACATAAATACCATTGTAATAAAGCATTTCTTCTGGGTGATGTTTTGGCACACATCCAGTGAACCTGTTTTGACTCCAAGAAAACCTGTTTGACTTTCTTCTGCACAACACTAGTGAAACCAATGTTGGTAACCAAACATCATTGGCCCCTATTGACGTCCATTGTATGGACACAAAACATTTTTTAAAATATCTTCTTTTGTGTTCCACGGATAAAAGATTCATGTAAGGTTTTGAATGACATGAGAGTGAATAAATAATGACAGAATTGTTTCCCAGATCAGCAAATCTCACAAATGTCTCCATGAGAGTTTCTGAAGAGAAACAAAATGAGCTCAGATTTGATATACCTGCATTCAAAAGTCAATATTATTCAAGATTTCAATAAGAAATTAAAAATGTCTCATCATAATCTAGATTATTTTACCTGTATAGTCACATTCAATTGATGAATTTTAGCATTTGTCTAATTTTGTTTCTATTTTTACTGCTCCTAAGCTATTTTAAAACTTAAAATGTTGCAACTAATAATGGCATCAAATAAAAAAACTATTTCAAAGCAATAACATTTTCCTCTGTGATCATTACACTTCTGTCAAGAATACTTGGTTCTGATTGGTCGGTTCTGGCATCTCAGTTGCTAACATTTTTCCAAATATCTTTCTTTCTGTACAACCAAACAAAGAAATGTACATAAGTTTGGAACAACTTGAGGGTAAATAATTCATGACAGAACTATCCCCTTTAATTTCACATCTTTTGATTTACTTTATATAACTTTACTTTCATAACACACTGAATCAGACATTTTAACTCACCAATGAGCCCAGAGTATGCCAGCAGACAGTTGGCATAGTTTTCCTTCAGGCACCCTGAAATCGAGCGGGCCTCAGGTTGACAGTTGGTGAGAAAGTCAGCTAAACGAGACCTGAAAAAAACCAACCAAGAATGAACAAAAATCCCCACAGTCCTCATTAAACAGACTCGACACCTTATTGACCGAACATTTGTCATCTCTCCTCACACAACCTTACACGCTAATCTTATATACTTTTAGAGGAATAACTGACCTGCCCAAAACCAAAAAAATTAAATATATACTTTTCTCCTCCTGTTACCTGTCGGCGTTCTTCATCCTACCTGCATATGTAGTTGGTCTTGCATGAGGCTTGCAGCGAGAGACAGTTCGGCTTCTCTTTGTCTTCATACGAGCAGGCTGGCACGATGGTCTGCCGCCTGCGCTCGGAGCAGGCCGAGTGATCTCCTGAGGGGCAGGAGCAGAAAAGCATGCCGTAGCTGTGTTTGGGTGGCACCTTGTCGAAAAACTGCCGCAGGGCCTTGTGGCATTTGCGTTTGTTGCACACTTCAGTGATGGAGATTCTGCTTGTGCAGGGGCTGATGTAAAACGAGCGGTACTTCTTACACGTATCGTTCAGGTTGCAGGCTTTGGCGGCGTTCAGGCAGTTGTTGTCCTTCGAAAAGGCCGCCTCACCTGTGTGGGCAGAGATGTGGGTTAAAGGTTGAGTTTGTCAAGACTACCGGCTTATTTTATTTATGCAGAGACTGTAAATGTCAAAGAACACATGGTAAATGTTGGGCAGTTGTTGACCTTTTAGGATTGTCCTCTGGCTGAGGTCGAGGGACACTCACAGAAATAGAGGCCGTACCGTACAGTCGGTTTGAGAGACTTAGAGAAACTAGACTACTATTTAAATAAAAAATGTAATACAATTATTTGTGATGCAAAATACTTTTGTAAAACACTTTTTAAAAAGCATCTGCCTCATGTATGAATGCATCTGAGTTCATTCACATCACAAGTTTGCTCAGTCTATAAGTAAAATCTGACAAAGCTATTTTTCACACATTTGTTTGGTTTCCAACAGATCCCACAAAAAGTGCCTCGAGCGTACCCAAACATCATCTCCACTACGAAGCTTTGCAATTAAACTCTTCAGTTTAAAATAAGTTTCACTTGTGTAGCATTTCAATCTTTTGCCCGGAGAACTTTTCTCTCTTTTGCCCTTCTTTGAACAAACATCCCGAGGTGAACGCTACGCCTTCACTCGCATGGATAAGTTCACAACCCTGCAAAGCTGTGTTTGCCTTTCCTCTCTTTTCTTTTCTGTCTGTTTGTTTCAACATATCTTCCTATGAGAAGACATCCTTTGTCAGACCCTTCAGTTACGAAGAATGAATGAATATTGCTAACATGGATTGGCACTTTCAAGTCAACACCTGAGACTGGAAGAAATCGAAGAAATTGTTACAATGCTTGTGCGTAAGTGTACAAAGGATGCTTTTTGTAATTTTAGGGAATTCCTTTTTTTAGGGGAAAGCATGCAGTGCGACATCATTAAAACCTTTTTATAATCAAAGATCTGCAATCTTTTATTGACTAGAAAAACTAAGATCAGCCATCGAGCAAGTACTTTAAAAACAGTGTCTCTTTATCTTAAATTACAATTATGATTTATAAGTTAAGCTGTCGGCTATGTTTTAATTTATACTCAAACTAAAGGATATCTATTTTAATTTAACGTGGGATGAATGACCTGCAGTATGCTATACAATGTTAGCGCGAACATACATTACATTTTTGTAATCACAATGTACCCATAAATAAGCCACTGTGAATATTAATAGCAAATTAATATGAATTTTTATAGCAAACATAAAATAAAGGGGAATGATGTGTTCAGTTATTGTACAAGCAAAACAGCACGAATGAAGCACGCAGACTGTGTATCAACTGTAAATTTGACAGAGTTTTGACTTTAGGAATCATTTTAATTTGATTGATTTTAGGATTGTTGGTCACAAATCATTTTTCATGCAGCTCCCTCATTCATATTTTTGTAACTTTCCTTACTCTAACCACTTTATTCCCCAAACCTTGGATATTGTTCCCCTTCATCTACAGATATGTACTGTAGAGGTACATTATTGTTACATTTATTTACGCCGTAAATCCTGTTTAATTATGCGGTATATTGTGGGCCATAATCTAAAGCGTCACCCACATAAATTCTTTATTCTGCTAACGCTGGAGCGGGAACTGGTAAGATTCCACAATAGATGGTGCGCACGTTAATATCTGCCTGTGGAAAAACATAAAGTATGTTTGGATGTTATTTATATCTTAAAAAAGATAACAACCCATGTGTGATATGATGAAATGTGCGGAATGCTATAAAAGACAGATTTTATCTGTGTCTGCTTCTGCTGCACGTGAGTATACTGCTGTGTATTTAATGACGTCTCCTCTCATTGGCTCTTTTCAGAAGAGCTGCTTCTTCGCTTCACTAACTCACCTTTTTGTATGCGCTGCAGCTCGTGTGCATGCAACACTGCTTTTTGCAATTATGCTTTTGATGAGGAATTTGTGCTTATTGTGAGTTTTCACAAGATGGTTAGATGTGATTAAATCTGAACGCACCCTGGATCCTTGAGGTTAATCATCAATTACAAAAACCATTACTTGTGTTTGACAAGCACGTGTAGAGGAGGCTCAGGCTTACAGGAGGTACCGCAGCATTTCAAAATGTGTCAAAACTTACTACGTCCAAATGTAACTTTTATACATACATATAAACAAACACACAGCAGGATGGCTTCTTATGATTTAAATAGACTTAGATAAAATGATTGATTATATACATTAAATATTTTGTATTTATATGATGTATATTATCAGTTTATTTTTGGTGAAGTTCTTTGCTTTAAAGGTGCATGTTGTAGTCCTAAATGGACAAACTGCTCTACAGAACGCATTTTGTATATACGTTATAATCGAAAACATGACGACATCTTAGTTCTGTTCCGGCCTCCGTAGTGCTTTGAAAGGAAGTGGTGGAGTGAGCCGTTGGTTGTAATTCGCAACCTAAATTTCACAAACTTAACCTTTAACTGTGTTTTTGTGTGTATAATTGTCATGTGGTATATTATTTCTGTTATCTTATTTAATAATTTTTGTGAAAACTGTGTCTTAACATATTTGTGGCCCCTGTATACCCAAACACTTCTGGGTTTACCATATTACGCCTATTTGTGCCAAAGGCTGCTTAGGCTAAAAGCCATAGTGTGTGCAGCTCACAGGACTGCAGTGTGACATGAAATAATGAGCAACGGTGTTTGTGTGTGTGGATGTGTGGGCTTGTGCTCAGGCTGCGGATCGCTCAGTTGTTTACTGCTTTTTGGGCACAGGAATAATAAGTGTGCTGTTCAGTCGCTTCCTTAAGTGGCCTGAGAGATTGTGAGTGCTGCAGAGACAGAAAGTGGTGATGGCAGAGACCTGGAGCTTTTCTAGCGGATGCTTAATAATCTCACAGCTTTCCCCCAACTGTTCCAATCCAATAAAAACACATGCCACTGCAACAAATCAAATCATACCAGGACTCAACCTCCATAATGTATCTCCCACTTTCTCTCTCTCCTCTGAGTCTGACTCTCTCTCTCTCTCTGTCCATCTTTATTTTCTACCTCTCTGTCGTCCTACAGCATGCCTTTTAGATCTTCAAAAAGTTTGTTCTTTCTTTCTCCTCTAGGAAATACAAATCGCAGATCTCTTTAACATTGTAATAATATTGTCTGTAATGTAGAAATGACATTTTGTTGAAACTAGTAACTTTGTATAAGCACCTAATGTACTGTTGCTCTTTTATGTCATAAAAAGCTTATTGCTCCCTGAAAAGCGTCTGCTAAATCACTAAATGTAAATGTAAACATGAAGAGCCAATTTAAGAGTTTTAATGCTTCTTAGATGTTCATTTATCCCACCAATGAGTTTCAGAACATTGCTCAAAAGTGCTCAGTTTCACTATAAAAACATTCAGGCCTCGGATTTTCTAGTGACTGGTTTTATCTACATTTTTCAATCGTTATAATTGGAATAAGATCACTTGTTGCAACAAACTGGGTCAATTGAAAATGTCATATTTTTAAGTCAGTTTAATATTTAAGTTTATTACTTAAATGCCAATTTCATTTAACTTCAAATGCAAGGCAACTTCTGAAAAATAGTATTTAACACTTTAAAATGTTGAGTTGAGTTCAGATTTTTTACAATGTTGCCAGAACATCAGAAAAAAGATCAAGATTTGTTTTATTTTTGTCTATGTTTTTGTTCTCAGTGTATTTTTATGATGGCCAGTCAAAGTTCCTAAACTCATCTTTAAATAAAAGATGACATCAGACAACTCTATAAAATCTCTTGAGCCATGAAAGATAGATAACAAACTCTTTATAGTTCAAAGCACAACAGATTCTTCTAAAAGAAGACTCAGCAAATGAGCCGTCAGGACTGAACCTTCTATCAATTAATGTAAGTGCAGTTTCAGCACAATGAGGGTTTGTTAGGAGATGAACCTTCTCTAACCATCACTGCACTCTTTAATAAAGAGAGAACTGCCAGTTAAACAACAGTATGAGCTTCACATAAAAGACCGTTCGCTTTAAACTGCCGCCTGGGGACCTTTAATGGTCTCTGAAGTGATGCCTGCCAATGGCTGAACTTTGGAACGTGCTTTAAGGGAATTAACCGGTCCAATTGATATTTGAAAATATCCAGTGGATGTGGACCCTATTGATTTATTGATGAGTGTCTTTTACCCAGATGGAATTAATGAACGCACCGTTCCGAGTGAGCTTACAGAGCTGATCAATCCAAAGTTTACGGAGCTTTGGCGGAAAATAGCAGCAGTTCAAGCGGCCGTGATCAAACGACTGAGAAAGTGAACCACAGAACATTGTTGAATGTTCTGAGAGAGATGTTATATTAACGTAAATGAATGTATTCAATAGCATATTAGTTTGGGGAACTGAAAACTGCTCTGTTAGTGCACGTGGTATAGAGTCATTTTACATTTCACTGGTATTTAAGGCCGCTGTCATTTTTCAACAGTTTTGCTAGATTAGTCCGATCTCAAATAAAGGGTGAACCGATACATTAGCTGTGCTGTAAAAATCCAGATGCGGTTTGTACATTTACCTTTCAGAGAAGCTGCTATAACAGTTTCACAAGCCGTCTAGATGTTTGACAAGTGTTTTGGAGCGAAGACCAGAAAGATAAAAAAACAAATCTACCAGGATCTTCAGATTGTGTGTGCTAAAGAGTGAAATATAGCTGGGGGCTGTGTGTGTGTTATGAACTGTGTGGAGAGAAGAACCCAATTGCAGGCAGACTCGGGGGTGAAGGAGATAACAATAAATTTAATACACAATAAACACAAAACAAAGACTCACGATGGAGTAAAACCAAGACTAGACAAATAATAGGGACAACCAGGACATGGACTAACTAAACTAGAAAAATAAACACTAAGGACAAGACTAAACTGACTCACCAAAATACACTGAACGAGAACTTGGTACTTGGTACTTGACACAGCATAGAGGAACAAAGTACAAGATACAAGATACCAAATACAATGAACGAGCACAGGACAATAGACAAGAGGAGGCTTTAAAGGGAAACAAACACAGGATAATTGAACAAGGGGCAGGTGTAGGTAATGAGACACTAATGGGAAGGCTAACGAGACAAAAGGGCGGGAAACACTGACGAGACACGAGAAAGCACATGGCATGTCAGAATCAAAACAAAGCCATGTCTTTCTCACACAAAACCTAAGGCTATGCCATGACTCCGCTGCAAGACCAAAAATAAACATGACATGATAGCGGAATCATGACATAAGCCCCCCCTTAAATGAACACCTCCAGGTGTTCATCAAGGGGTAGACTAACAAGACAAGACAGACTGGGAACACGACAATACAAGGCAAAACAAAGAAAACAATATCAGGGGCAAACAAGCAAGCAAAATCACAGGGTTGGGGTGAGACAATAAAAATAATAAACATGGGAGGGGGGGTGGGGGAACTCTTCACGGGAGGGTGTCCAAGAGGGTAGGGATAGGGTGGGACAGTCCTAGTTCCCGGGGGCGCTCGCGAACGTGGAATCCCCGGGGACTTGATGGGAGAAGTCCTCGGGGGAACTGTTCTTGTTCCCGGCTGGAAGGCCGGCTGAGCCGCCGGCTGGAAGGCCGGCTGAGCCGCCGGCTGGAAGGCCGGCTGAGCCGCCGGCTGGAAGGCCGGCTGAGCCGCCGGCTGGAAGGCCGGCTGAGCCGCCGGCTGGAAGGCCGGCTGAGCCGCCGGCTGGAAGGCCGGCTGAGCCGCCGGCTGGAAGGCCGGCTGAGCCGCCGGCTGGAAGGCCGGCTGAGCCGCCGGCTGGAAGGCCGGCTGAGCCGCCGGCTGGAAGGCCGGCTGAGCCGCCGGCTGGAAGGCCGGCTGAGCCGCCGGCTGGAAGGCCGGCTGAGCCGCCGGCTGGAAGGCCGGCTGAGCCGCCGGCTGGAAGGCCGGCTGAGCCGCCGGCTGGAAGGCCGGCTGAGCCGCCGGCTGGAAGGCCGGCTGAGCCGCCGGCTGGAAGGCCGGCTGAGCCGCCGGCTGGAAGGCCGGCTGAGCCGCCGGCTGGAAGGCCGGCTGAGCCGCCGGCTGGAAGGCCGGCTGAGCCGCCGGCTGGAAGGCCGGCTGAGCCGCCGGCTGGAAGGCCGGCTGAGCCGCCGGCTGGAAGGCCGGCTGAGCCGCCGGCTGGAAGGCCGGCTGAGCCGCCGGCTGGAAGGCCGGCTGAGCCGCCGGCTGGAAGGCCGGCTGAGCCGCCGGCTGGAAGGCCGGCTGAGCCGCCGGCTGGAAGGCCGGCTGAGCCGCCGGCTGGAAGGCCGGCTGAGCCGCCGGCTGGAAGGCCGGCTGAGCCGCCGGCTGGAAGGCCGGCTGAGCCGCCGGCTGGAAGGCCGGCTGAGCCGCCGGCTGGAAGGCCGGCTGAGCCGCCGGCTGGAAGGCCGGCTGAGCCGCCGGCTGGAAGGCCGGCTGAGCCGCCGGCTGGAAGGCCGGCTGAGCCGCCGGCTGGAAGGCCGGCTGAGCCGCCGGCTGGAAGGCCGGCTGAGCCGCCGGCTGGAAGGCCGGCTGAGCCGCCGGCTGGAAGGCCGGCTGGAAGGCCGGCTGGAAGGCCGGCTGGAAGGCCGGCTGAGCCGCCGGCTGGAAGGCCGGCTGAGCCGCCGGCTGGAAGGCCGGCTGAGCCGCCGGCTGGAAGGCCGGCTGAGCCGCCGGCTGGAAGGCCGGCTGAGCCGCCGGCTGGAAGGCCGGCTGAGCCGCCGGCTGGAAGGCCGGCTGAGCCGCCGGCTGGAAGGCCGGCTGAGCCGCCGGCTGGAAGGCCGGCTGAGCCGCCGGCTGGAAGGCCGCCTGGGCAGGACTTGACGCCGGCTGGAAGGCCGGCAGGGCAGGACTTGACGCCGGCTGGAAGGCCGGCAGGGCAGGACTTGACGCCGGCTGGAAGGCCGGCAGGGCAGGACTTGACGCCGGCTGGAAGGCCGGCAGGGCAGGACTTGACGCCGGCTGGAAGGCCGGCAGGGCAGGACTTGACACTGGAGTGGGTGGACTCGGGACCACCGGACTCGGGACCACCGGACTCGGGACCACCGGACTCGGGACCACCGGACTCGGGACCACCGGACTCGGGACCACCGGACTCGGGACCACCGGACTCGGGACCACCGGACTCGGGACCACCGGACTCGGGACCACCGGACTCGGGACCACCGGACTCGGGACCACCGGACTCGGGACCACCGGACTCGGGACCACCGGACTCGGGACCACCGGACTCGGGACCACCGGACTCGGGACCACCGGACTCGGGACCACCGGACTCGGGACCACCGGACTCGGGACCACCGGACTCGGGACCACCGGAGACCCTCTGGACGATCGGGCCCTCCTGCTCGTATGGCGCCCCCCCAAAAAATATTTGGGTTGAGTCCCGGTCTTCTCCTCCGGCTGGAGCTTCGGGCTGGACAAGTCAAAGGGTGCAGAGGGTGAGGAGAGGCACACGGCCCCGATTTGCAAAACCCGACCCTCAGGGGCCGAGTCCAAGAGGGCCGTGGAGTTGAGATGGGTTGAGACCCTGGGCGAATCCCGATCGTAAATCCAGCTGACCAGATCTGTGAAGCCCAGGGGTCTCAGCCTCCTCATCTCTGACTGGGAGAGCGGTTCTGCGAGGCAGCGGTTGAATATGCTCTTCAACTCCTGCTCCGTGAAGCAGCCTCGTTTAGAGGTTGCTAAGAACTTGTCTGCGAAGTCCCAAATAAAGGTGTCGCCCTGCCGGAGGCCAAAGAGGAGGTGCGCCTCCTTTGCCCGGTCTCCCGGGTCCATGCCGCCTGCTGGGTTCGGTTGGGGCTCGTTCATTCTTTTATGAACTGTGTGGAGAGAAGAACCCAATTGCAGGCAGACTCGGGGGTGAAGGAGATAACAATAAATTTAATACACAATAAACACAAAACAAAGACTCACGATGGAGTAAAACCAAGACTAGACAAATAATAGGGACAACCAGGACATGGACTAACTAAACTAGAACAATAAACACTAAGGACAAGACTAAACTGACTCACCAAAATACACTGAACGAGAACTTGGTACTTGGTACTTGGTACTTGACACAGCATAGAGGAACAAAGTACAAGATACAAGATACCAAATACAATGAACGAGCACAGGACAATAGACAAGAGGAGGCTTTAAAGGGAAACAAACACAGGATAATTGAACAAGGGGCAGGTGTAGGTAATGAGACACTAATGGGAAGGCTAACGAGACAAAAGGGCGGGAAACACTGACGAGACACGAGAAAGCACATGGCATGTCAGAATCAAAACAAAGCCATGTCTTTCTCACACAAAACCTAAGGCTATGCCATGACTCCGCTGCAAGACCAAAAATAAACATGACATGATAGCGGAATCATGACAGTGTGTGTTTGTCTGTGTATGTCCAGCCGCAAACTGCAAAAAATCTCTGGAGTGTAATTAATAAAGAGCACAGTGTTGATAGCTCTCAATCCGGAAAAACATCAATGTCTAATACGATATTAAATAAGTAGTTTATGTTTTACCATCATCAACGGCCAAGTCATTTCCTTCACGTCTTCAATTTACTCACAACAGTAAAACATGAGCCTCTATTTATAAATCTGTTTGAAAAGGAGCCAAGACTGAGCCATTAATAAAGTAAGAATGAAAATGGCTTAAATGCTCTTGTACCACATCCCCTTCACAATTGCCTTTGTGTCCACAGATCAACGTTACCTTTAAATAGTTTAAAGCAGCGCATTGAAATCAGCAAATGCTTTGAATCCGTGTCTTGTCAAGGCATGCATACTGTATTTGTTTGCTTGAATGGATCTAAAAACGTAGAAAGGGTGAGATGAGGTGATACACAATATCGTATAAATCCACCGATGAATGCTGGCACGCATTTACAATAAGAGAAGGCGGGGGTGTGTTCCATTTCCGTTCACTTTTTAACAATGTTGGACTCAGGGAACGCTAACCAAAGGCTTCATACATAGCAAACACACATACACAGCACGAGATCATCTTAGGGCTGTCAGCATAAAGCTGTCAAACCGGCCCATTAGAATAAAAGATTTCCGCACTCCGTGCCCAGGCTTCCTTCCAAAATCTACTCCAAAGAATTTGTATTATATATGTTTGACAGCCAATACACTTCCACGGCCTATTCACTGTTCAGCCCGTGTGCATGTGGGTGTGTGTGAGTCACTGTACAGTGTCCTTAATCTCTGCAATGACAGGTGACGTGACTTTTGATGACCTGAAATGGTGCGGTCGCTCAGTACTCCGAAGCAAGCAGTTTACGTTTCGTGTAAAAGAAAGGTAGTGTCACGTCGCGATGTCGTATCAGATATCAACAGCGTCATTAAAGACATAGTTCACCCAAAAATGAAAATTCTGTCTTCATTTGCTCACCCGCTGTGAGTGGTTCCATATCTCTATACATTTCTTTGTTCTGATGAACACAGATAAAGATATTTGGAAGAATGGTTGTAGCCAAACGGTCTTGGCCACCATTGACCACCATAGTAAGAAAAATTGCTTTATAGATTTCTTTGTTCTGTTGAACACACAGAAGATATTTTGAAGAATGTAGGAAAGCAAACCGTTCTGGGGCACTATTGACCCCAACTGTAATTTTTCCTATTATGTTAGTCACCGTCTGTTTAATGATTCTGATCTCTGTCAGCGTTGATCACATGACCCCAGATTTATGAATTATTATGAGGTCCTGATATTCAATATTGATCGAACAAACTTTCAAATCACCTAATTCAGTAGTTAATAATGTATCTCCCTTCCATCAAATTTCATATCGGTTCCATTTCATGGGTTTAAATGGCTTTCTGTTTTACTGCTGTATAGCATTTTTAATTTGGGACTTTTCCCCCTTATGTCACACTTGCCGGATTTATTGACACTGAAGGGTTTTTAATCACACATTTGAGCTACACACAACACCACACGGCCAATCTTTAATGTGACGTTTGCCTCGAGTGATCAAGCTGTTTACATTTTTTCTCACGAGACAGACACAGTTCTCATAGTGTGACTAGGTACTAAAGATGTTCAGACGTTTGTTTCGTGTGTTTGGATACACGTGTTCACACATGTTTACCTCATGGCTAAGTTTTATTGGGTGCACCATATCTAATGTGAAAAACATTCTGCGTCTATGTGATATAAAAAATGCTCTCTCTCTCGCTGTCTGGTTCATCCGCGGGCTGTGTGGCAGCTGGTTGGCATTCATAAACCGTACAGTCCTGGCATCCATGTCAATGATGTGAAATGAGATTGGAAATCAAATTGCACTTCCAAACAATAACTGCTGACAGGGCCATTTTTTCACATTTAATAACCTCTTCCTCTCTTATATCCTTCGTGCCAATACCAGTAAAGTCTGAATTGATTTTCTTAAAACAAAGTTTGCAGATTGAAGTGAACCGTACGCATATGAATTTTATCCTACTGAATGGGCAAAACAATGGCAGGATTCATTTTCTGTAGGAGATTTTGGATCGGCTGAAATTATTATCCAGAGTTTTTTACAATAAACTAACTATTAATTTAATACAATTTCATACAAAATCATTTCTCCATTTATATTACTATGACTATATTACTTATTCGTTTTTTTTAATAGATTCTTTCAATTCCAGGCTGCAGCTGTTTTTCTGGATAGTCATTTTGGCGAACAAAAACACTTGTACTTTACAGAATTCATGAAAGGAATTGGGCCGGTCTGTGCGAGGACTCAGTCTCTTTTAGAAGGCGGGGTCACCTGGGACTTGTTACATTCTGTATCAGCCATACAGCGTGAATAATTCAGATGGCTGGGGCCTCATTCGGGCGCATGAGAGAAAATGGATGCCTCTGTTGATGTTGTATGTGTCTTTACGGCTTAACAGTGAGCTACAGTTGTTAGGATGTACAGGAAGGAAGTTGTTTACATGAATTTCATAGCTTGTGATGAAAGCAGGAGGTTTTGAGTGAACTACTCCTTCAAACCTCTCGATGTTGTCTCTAAACATGCTCCTTCACTTTCAATGCATGAAATAACAGCAGCATCCAAATGCCTCAGTGGATGACACAAAATGTTAGATTTTGGTGAACTGGCACTTTAAAGGGATAGTTTACCTGTAAATAAGTAATTCAGACATTATTTATTCAACCTCATATCGTTTGTCTCTGTAGAACACGGAAGAAGATAGTTTGAGAAATGACTTTGGTTTTGTGTCGATTCAATGGAAGTCATTGGGGGCAATTGATGTTTGGCTACATTCTTCAAAATATCTTCTTTTGTGTTCTGCAGAAGACAGTCATACAGGTTTGTGTGAGTAAATTATTAAATCGTTTTTATTTTGGGTGAACTATCACTTAAAGGTAGCAATTACAATATTCAGTAATACTTTGAAACATAATTCTAAGTAGTCTACATGCTTTGCAGACAAATGAATGTTCACTTGAGACCCCTTCATTATTGACAAGCCTGCAGACCAAAGCATGAACACACAGAAATCAATTAACAAGGCATGAAGCAAGCTTCAAGACAGTCTAGTGAAACATCATCCTGTGTGATCATATGTGTGTTCCCTATGGTTAATCTATTTTTCTCTCCTAATCTAAATGACATGTTTTACTTTGTCTTCATTGCTTCAGCTCTTACTGTCAGATGAGGTGGTACAACTCTCGCCCTGTACTGACAGAATGATCATTCTACTCCTCTCATGGCCGCTTCTATATTGATTAATGGAAAGGACCCATTTTAATTCCACTACTTCCTGGAAAATTTATTCTAGCGGTTGTTTGTTCTGAATGTCACATGGTTCTTGGTTTAGATTAATGGCACAATAAATTCTTTTTTTTGAAAAGGGTTTCGGCAGAGCAGTAAACGACAAATAAATAAAATATTAGAGATCTGTTTGACAATGTTTATCAAAGCCAGGCTAAGCGGTTCTACTTCATGTTCCTGTAGCTCGATTGCATTAGCAGTGCATATTCATGGGTTTGAATCCAAGGAGGTAAGTCTTAACGGAACAGTTCACCCAAAAATGAAAATTCTGTCTTCATTTACTCGTCCTCAAGTTGTTCCAGATCGGTCTCAATTTCTTTGTTCTGATGAACACAGATAAAGATATTTGGAAGAAAGCTTGTAACCAAACAGGTCTTGGCCACCATTGACTACTATAGTTGGAAAAATTGCTTTATACATTTCTTTGTTCTGTTGAACACAAAGAAGATATTTTGAAGAATGTAGGAAAGCAAACAGTTCTGGGGCACTTTTGAATACCATTGCAATTTTTCCTACTGTGGTAGTCCATTGTGGACAAGAACTGTTTGGTCACAAGCATTCTTTCAAATATCTTTCTCTGTGTTCATCAGAACAAAGAAATGTATACAGATTTGAAACAACTCGAGGGTGAGTAAATGATGACAGAATTTTCATTTTTGGTGGAACTGTTCCTTTAAAAGAAAGTATAGGTTAAAAAAGTGTCTGCCAAATGCATACAAATTAATGTAGTTAAAGCAATGTTGTATTTCAAATGAAGGGAGATGCATTACCTTACTGCGTGTAAAACCTCATAAGCTTTACAGCCTTCACTAATTGGTCTGCCTACAGGCAGCTGCTGTCCAATTCAATTAAATCCAATACAGTTCTGTCCAACTCTCTTCAGCTACTTTATGAATGTTGATTTTTTTGTCTCTTTTTCTTGTGATCCTACAGCCCAAGGGGATCTGTAACTAAAACCTAAAACCGACAATAGCTATGTAGAGCTGGTGGGCGTGGCTTCACATAATGGGAAAGAAAGAGCATGTATAGCACATTTCATATAGAGGTATCCTGAACCTTTAAAAGACCCATTTAATAGAAGAATCTGAAGTCAGTAACCCAGATTTTGATGAGCATCACAAAAATACTTAATGACACTCTTATCACTCACTCTTGTTACCTCGATGCATCTTTGTGAAAAAGTTTATCAAAATGGAAAACATTATCAGAATTGGTAAGTTAACTGTTTGGCTCAGCAGTTGTTAGACCCTTAATGCAGCCATTCGTATTGATCACAGTTACTTTCCAGGAAATGAAACCTGAACATATTTACTGAAATGCCAACGTTTTTTGCATTAGAGAACAGCTGCGATTAGATGAGATGGCCATTTTGTTAGTTATTGCTATATAAATAGTGTAAGAAAGTATCTTTGCTTGGCCCCGTATGTCCCTTCAAGTCTCTAAGATGGAGTCTGTGTCTCTCCAATTTTAAAGGACAGGTTTTCTGGTTTTCCCAGGTAACGCACATAATGATAAAAACAATGTATACTGTGGGTCACTTTAGATAAAAACATCTGCCAAATGCATTGCAATGGACACGACTAAGTCAGTCTTGGCAGACACTTTGATTCAAAGCAATTTACAGTGCATTGAAGCATTTACATATTTATTTGACAATCAAGCCCATGACCTTGGTATTGGTAATGTCACATTCTTTAAAGTGAGCTAGTCCTTTATCTTGAGATTAAGGTATTTTTACAGATGTACCAGGCTTGTAAAACTCACTTTGCTGGACCTCAAGAATGAGAATGTCCGTCCATCTGGACCATGTATATTTCTGGCATGCTGGTTCTGAATCTCTCAACCGAATCAGTTTTTATTGAAGCTGCACTGGCAGAGACCATAAACATCCTGCTCACTTCTGTATAGTCCAGCTGTGAATTATCACTGGGGTGGCTGGGATATGCCAGAACTTTCATAAAATTGTTCTATATATAATTAGGATGCTCATTATGAGGTTTTCCACTAGGGTAAGAATATGACAATAATTCAAATGAATGCACTGTCTCTCTCAACACCTGCAGTCCACTGGTATAGATGAAAGCATTTGATGATGCCGACAGATGACAAAATGCACAGACCATTTAAACTGCCAAATGTAAGTTTTCCAGCCTTTACCCATATTGATTATCGTTTCATTAAAGAGCACAGCTGCAGTTTCAGAAGCTGTAGCTTTTGTATGGCTTTATTGATTTAAAATGAAAAGACAGGGAATGTAATGAGAGAATGTCGCAGGTTCCATGTCCTTTTAGAGTAGCCTACCCTTTTAGTTTTGGTTTGGTGTATTTATATATCCAAACCAAATATAGTGCAAAATGATGCAAGCAAAACCCACAGTGGGACAATGTTTAGGACCATTGAGTTTTACTTCACAATATGTGCCATTACGCACAGAATAAGGATTTGGAAACAATTTTATTTTAGTTTTAAACTGTGGTGTAACAGCGAGGAACATCGCCATCTACAGACTTTAACAATTATAGCATCTCCATCATGCAGCACTTGTTCTAAGTTTTCTATAGGAATGCATCAGGTATTGACTCTTTGATTGCAAAGGAATCACATAAGCAGATGATGACAAAAAAATCACGTCTTTCTGGCTGGGCAATATTGAAATGTATTACAAAACGAAGCAATATATAACCGTCTATAAGGTCATAGCAAAGGTCAAACAAAGTCATGAACTTAGTCATGATTCTGTGAATATTAAGCATAGATCAATTAAGTAGGCCTATTTCCATGCAATGTGAATTGACAGATGTCTGTTCTCGGTGTGAAGTGGTGACAGATTAACATCACACTTACCTGATAAAATGGGAGCCAGACGGAAAATATCAGACAGACGGCTGATTATTGGCTCATATGGCGAGTCCTCCAGCAAATCATTGGCTGGAAGATGAACATCGAAATACAAGTAAGATAGTATAGTTAAGATAGTATAGTGTCATTTATCAAACATTTAACGAATTTCAATTTCTACTAGATCCAAACAGTAAGAAACATTCAGGATAATCTTAAGTGATTTGCACTTCCATAACATAACCAACGATTAAGATCCACATACATTGTAAACTTTGGTATATACTCCAGAAGATGCGCAGACAGTTCTTCTCTTTCTTCATTCCTCTCCTGCACTTACAGTCGTAAAGTGGACTCTGTTTCATGGACTCTATAGCGTTTCGGCACTCGTCCTGCGCCTCGGGTTCGGCCAGCATGCTAAAGTTACTCGCTCTACCGGCCACACACTGTCTCATGGTGCGGTATTTAGTGCTGCAGCCGTACTTGGCCAAACACTGTTCGTGAGCCCTAACACAGTCCAGTCGACCCGAACGAGACTGTGCGATGACATCTGCGTGTGAGAAGTGCATTAAATCTGTGGAAGAAAACAGTCAAAGTTACAGCTCTGTCAACAGATGTAAATAAAATAAAATGACTTTCTTAATGCCTAATGTAGTTGCGCGCACCCAATATTTTAGAATAACCGATTCAAATAAATACGTACAGTTTGAATGTTTTCACGCAAGTCGTGGTTAGTAATAATACCAATAGGTAACTACTACTAATAATGAGCAAATAAGAATACTCTACAAAACAAATACCAAAACTCTACATTCCAACATCGTACATATATGCGTTACAGATCAAAGGCGCAAATTGAGCACAAAGATGCAACACTTACCAAGGACAGGCAACATTATCCAAAAAGTTGCGAATATCATCGTCGCTTTATTCAGATCCATTCACAGAGCAGACAAATCGATTAAAATGGACGTATAACAATTTCCTCAATAAATCCATTGCGCGCCGGCTGCGCTCCAGTGAGAAACAAGCGATCAGACATCATACATCCGAACGCACTCGGACACTCCAACAAGCGCGCACTGCCCTTCTGATGGGCGCACCCCACGAGAAAACACTAAAAACCACCAGTGAGAGAAAAGGCTTAAAATAGAAAAGTCTATTACACGGCGTAAACAGTGCGTATTGTTCTTCTGTATCTTGTTTTCAGCAATGGATCAAACCACGGAATGATTTCTTAAAATAAAATAAGCACTCCAGGGGAATTGTTTTTAAGTTCTTCTCAGTCCACAGTTGAAGTGAGACACGAGTGCTGTTGCGCGCTCGTTTGACTGACAGTCTGCGTCCAGAGGTCGAAGTACGCACTCTCTGTGGATGCTGCTGGGGACACTGCGCATGTGCTCGTATTTCTAGAAGGTCGGTTGCTCGGCTCAGTCGGACGCTGAATTTTTGCTGATTGGGCACCGTTAAGCACTTTACTTAATAGTGTTAGTGCTTAATAAGAGATGTCCGAAAAATGTCCAAGCAGAAATGGAAACCACTTTACCCATAAATCTGCAAAATAATCTGTGCTGTCACACCATTCCGAGCATGCGTGTATCCTGGAGAACGCCACGAATAACGCATACTCGATTTTTCTTCTGTATTTCTTTAAATACATTTTATGTAGTTATAGGTTGTACGTTTTATAAACTAATGATTTGTAACTATATATAACGATGTAGCTTTGAAGTATGTAGGCCTACGCTTATGAATATGAATACAATGATTACGTACAATGATTATGAAGTTTGAACCACAGACAGGTCATGCGTACTAAAAGAACGTTTATGGCGTCTTAGTGGGTAGGACTGAAGGCAGAATGGATACAATGTTGACTGTTCATATTAAAGCTTTTACATGTAAAACCCAGTATATCGTTTATTTTATAAAGTGTTATTTCTTGATTGGACGGAGGAAACGAAAGCAGGAGCGCCATCTGTTTGTTGAAAACTGCGTGACTGGTGCACTGTCAGACATTAGAACACATGTATGAATCCTTTAATGAATCTTTATCAGTTTAATACTAGATGTCATGTTAAAGGTATATAAGGGCTGGCACAAAATAGGTCCTTACTGTACTAAGACAATACTGTAGGCCTAGGTTGTGACTGTGATAGTGTTTTTTTTGGTTGCATGCTTACACTCTAAAAAAAATCTGTAAAAGCAATATTCTCTATTAATATAAATTAGTTTTTCCATATTCATTTTTACAGTTGTTTTACCTGTATTTACATTTTGCACTGTATTCAGTTATATTTTAGCATTAACGGAAATGTCCATAAATTAAAGATAAATTTACTGGTAATTTTCTGCCAGTTCTTGGTTTTTGACAGTGAACAGTGTGCTGTGTTTTATTTTACTTTTACCTGATGGACTTTCACTATAGCAGCTATTTTAATTATTGTCAAAACAAACCTTATTGTGAGTATAACCTTTATCACGTCATCAACTTTGATCAACATTTAATGTTTTTAAATCTAACGGATGAACAGATACAAACGACAACAATAAATAGCTAAAAGGCTTTTTTAATGCAAGAACATTCACTCTTAAAAATAAAGGTGCTAAACGATGCCACATAAGAACCATTTTGGTTGCATTGTTCCACACCTTTACTATCCAGAGAACCTGTTTTTTACAAAAGGTTCTTTGTACTAGAAAAAGGAAAGAAATTGATCTTTGGAAAACCGAAAATGGTTATTCTATTCATCGTTGTGAAGAACATTTTGCAGCACCTTTATTTAAAAAATTTTTTTTGCTGAGTGTACTTTAACTTGATTAATAAATTAATGGAAAAAAGAGATATGCAAGAAAAAGCAGTCTCATTTATAAAGAAAAGTCTTTAATATGTCACACTAACATTTTACAACAGTCTTGTCCCTAAGGCCATACACTTTAATCTCCTTTAGTCTCAGTTGTGCAACTGACCTCAAGATATATATATACATTTAATTTCACTGCTTGAACCACAAATGTTAATACAGTCATGTCTGGTTTATGAATATTGCATAATGATTGCTTCTCTCTCATGTTAACAAGCCTTCATTCCATTCCAAGATCAATTCTTCTCTGTTAAATGAAATTTTGAAAACTTAAAGAATTAATTACGCAAAAGCAATATCGTTAGTTAGCAATTGCTGGACATGCGATAAACCATTTAGACTAATGAGATTGCATGCCCACGCTGAACTTGATTAGAAACTCGATAAGTGATCAATACTCACCTTTAGATCGTCAACAAAAGACTAACCATCTAGGAAATGAGCTCTGCTGCGTTTAATGTCAGTTAATCAAAGACGCTCACGGATGTCGATGGGTAATGCGTATAACAGCATCAGACAGATGATCCTTCATTGATCCGGCCATGCTTCTGAAGTCGGTTATTTGAAACCTGGTAATAAATATGTCCAAGGCAGGAAACACGGAGCTCAAACTATTTTTTTGTTACAGTTTAAAATTCTGTCATCAATTTCTCACCCTCTTATCATTTCAAACCTGTATGACTTTCTTCTGCAGATATAAAAAAAATGTTGGTTACCAAACAACCCTGTTAACCCTTGTCTTGCATTATTTTTGTGTCCATAGAATAGAATTAAGTGGGTACCGCCGTTGTTAAATTACCAACATTCTTCAAATTATCTTCTTTTGTGTTCTGCAGAAGAAATTAAGTCATAAGGTTTTTAAATGATGCCAGAATTTCCATTCAAATTCAAGTTCTGCTAGCTCGATAACTATTATAATCATGTTAAATCTGAAAGATGTATGAATTATGAAGTAGCTATTTGTTAGGTATATAATTGCAAGCCGGATAGTGGGTTAGTGGTGAGCTTTCTCAGGGTTGAATTACTGTCATACAAGGAGGGGCTTTTGTGATATATGTAGCACAGCTCAGCAGACTAAGGTCTGCTGGATGTCAAAGGGACGGTGCACATTACGCATTAAATGAATGTGTTTTATGTAAAGAGCATCAGTATAATTATACAAACAGTTTCCTAGTAAAACACTTTGTGTAGATTGACTGGTGATGGTAGTAATTTCGACCTACGGAGGGCTGTGGGCGGGTTCATGTGTGCAATTGTAGCTACATACACATAAGTATTAAAAGCAGTCTCATCAAACAGAGTGCTACAGCGTATCTCAATTTAGCCAGTGTTAAAAGGAAAATCAATGAGAGATTTGTAGCAGGAAATGCTATATATTCTTTAAGGTCTGTTAGTCATTCAGATGGCGAGAGGTTTTGTTCGGTCTACCCCACAAATCTTAGCCCTCATTGGTTTGAGATTGGAAGAACGGGGGAATGAATTCCATGGCATGGCTCTCATTTGTAACACTTAGAAACACACAGTATGGGGGTAAGCAATATTCTGGATCAATCGATTGGAAGTAATTTGATTCGTGTCGTCTGTACTGCTAATTGATAGCTGGTTTCTAAAGTACGTCGGTGTGCGGGCGTATCCGGCCCGTGTAGATGCCATTACTTAGTTGATCCCCATTATAATATATTAATTAGCGAAGAAAGGAAATGGCATTCACTTTCTCCTACAGATGGAAAATATGCTCTGTATGAACATTTGTCTTTGAAAAGCTATAGAATTAAATTAAGCCACCTTTGAGAAACTGTAATTGCAGACGGCGCCTTTTGATGAGGCTACTTGATCAAAGTAGAGAAAATTGCTTCAGCTTTCATCACTAAAAGACTTCCCACTAAAGCTTCTTAGAAACCGTTAAGATCACCGTGTTGTGGTTTTTATTGAAAGTGCCCAGTTGATCAAAACCGACCAAGGAAGGAAATACAGTGCTTGAAATATTTTCATTTGTCCTTTCAATAACATTCAACAGGCATTGAAACAAATGTCAGCGTTCCTCCTCAAACTCAGAAGAATGAATTACATGACTCATTTACTTTTCTCAAAAGGGGTATCCTTCAATCCACCTTTAAGGCGGAATAAGTGCTTGGATGTCTGGACAGTTTCTTTCATTTTACAACTCCCACTCTACAATTTTAGACTCTTGCTCATTTCTTTGAGAAGTGCCCTTATTGTCTTGCTTAGCTCGGTAGGATGTCCTGATCTTTGTTGTGTCTATATTTAAATTGATTATTTTATTTAGCAAGTGCTGGAGCCTATCCCAGCAAACACCCCGGACAGGTGCCCAGAGGAACCACCCTGATTTTGCTTTAGTTTTTAGTGATAGTTGTGCAGTCATGCAAATGACCACAGCTGGACCTAAAATGAACACTGGCTGTTCAGTTAACACAACTGTAAAAAATTGCCAGATAACCAAATAACTTAATAAAAAGACTCATTGTCTCATTGGTTTATATTTGATCGCAAATATGCAAATGAAGTGAATGTATGACTTGGTAGGAAAAATGCATGAAAGGCTTCTGATGGTTTTCCAACATTTTCAACATAATTTGCAATAGAAAGTAGTAGTTCTCCCCCTGGTGGTGTAACATTACAACACAATTCCAATTTTTAACAAAACCAAGAAAGTGTTGTATTATACAATAGATAATACAAATGTATCATATTTATTATGTGTTCAAAACCCTTAATTAACAGAACCTGTCATTTAACTAAAGGTTATTTTCTCATCTCTACATTTTCGATGTGTGGGTTTATCCACTTCACCAGCAGATGGCAATGCTGTACAGTTGGAGGTGGGACATTTGTTGTCAGATTCATTCCACAGCCTCATTCTCCATATTTGCAGTATATCTTCAAGTCAATATTCACAAGGTAAGTCATTTAGTTTAAGTATGTGCATTTTTATACACAGCTATATCAAGCAAAACTTAAATATATGTAAAATCATGTACATTTGTATACTAATAGCTTTTCCATTGAGATTAATTATTTCAGTTGTGTGGTGTTGTTCAATAATTTATGGTAGTCTCTACCGATTTTGGTCAAAGAGTACCACCAAAACGGGTGATATATACATTTAAAATCGGTATCTTGCCAATCTTTTTAATAATACACAGTACAGTATGACATTTGCTATTAATTAGTCAATATATCAATAATTCGTTTTTTTATTCCATTTGTTAGTTTAATAAAATAATGAATTGAGGCATTTTGATCACATCTTAAGCAATGCCATTTACAAGTTACGTTTTATGCAACTGAGGTACATTTCCACACAAATCTTTCAACAATATCTGCTTGTGTTAGCCTTAGTTGTATGCCTGAAAAAAACGATTTAATACAAGGATTGAAAAATCCAACTGTTCATTTTGGGGTGAACTGTCCCTTTAAGGTTTAACTCGGGAACTGTGAAAATGCTATTTCTCTGTCCAGTTTTATAGCTTGTGGTTTCTCCTTGACAAAATCCAGGATTAAGTCACAGCTTGAGAGGCACAAGCCCCGAGTTTTGAAACCAGCTTTAAGAAGAATTAAATGCAGAGCTAAGGTCAGAAAACATCCATTCCAGCATAAGTGTTTTGCTCATCTGACCACTGAAAAATGAGTTCTTTGAAATCTAGACTGGCTGTGTTTAAACTGGAATAGTGCACTGTTGTGAGACATCCGCAGGCTTCCCAAACTGCAATAGAAACTAGAGTCTATGAGAGCAGTTGCCCTTGCTTTCTAAGAAAGTAGAACAAATGCATATAATACAAATGGATACACAGTGTGTAGATTTTGACAATATTCAAATGATTTATCGCTGACATTTTTGCCCCACT
Organism: Barbatula barbatula; assembly: GCF_947034865.1. NCBI lineage: Eukaryota > Metazoa > Chordata > Actinopteri > Cypriniformes > Nemacheilidae > Barbatula > Barbatula barbatula. The sequence goes on from NC_136779.1 coordinate 7,163,089, forward strand.
TTTGGAGATTGACAGCTCGTGTTTTAATTGCCTCCTCATTCCTCCTCCATATTCCGCTTTGAGCGACATGAACAACAAAGGTGAAATGTGAAATCCCTCGGAGAAAGAGCCCCATGTTACCAACTTGTTTAAGACCAACTGGTAGTCATTTTCTATTAATAAGGTTGTGTTACTCTGACAACCTTGGTGCCTATGTTCGTACGTTAATTAAATTGGAAGTTGGAAGTGACAGGTCCTGCTGAAAAACACTTATTCAAGTTTGTTCTCTAACTCATTGTCGCCACCCCAGGGTTCCTTAAAACTGCTATTTGTATTCTTTGCGCATGTCTTATTACTTCAGATCTGATTTGGTATAATGTGACACACAAGGGCAAGTGGCTGTTGCTTCATAAAGACTGATTTTCCGCTGGCCTCGCTTTACTTCTTTAAGCATTGGGGGTGGCGTCTTAGTATCGTGCCTTGTTAACTATCTCGACAAGCGAGGCAGTCAATTTGAAGAGGCCGTAAATGTACAAAATGGAGAGAAAAGGTGCCTTCAAAAGAGTAGCTGATGCACTTTTTTACCCCGTGTGGGTGTTTTATCGACGTTTCCTAAACGAGTGCAAATATAGGGATTTCACAGCAAGCCTTGGTCATTTTTGTTGACATGGCGTGAATCAAATCTTCAGAGAGTGTGAAAATTGTAAGAGTTACATCACCATTCTGTGCCCTCGACTGACTGTAAAGGGGAATTTTGCAGCAGCTCAGGGACTTGAATATAAAATCAGCCACTGCTGGTGAGAAAATCGTCTCTCTTCCATTTCTCTACGACGATCGTGATGCAACCGTGCACCCTTAGAGATCCCCCTAGCTTCCCTCGTGCCGACTCCTGCCACCTGCCAATACACCGGCACCTGATTGGCACTTGAAATTAAATAAATAATGAAACTGAAAAGCGGATGTCGGCTTTGTCTGCAAACACTCGTCTCTACCTGCCAACTGCTGTAAGACAACAGCAGGCCGCAGGGGTTCGGCGTGCATGTCAATAGGTTTTTACTCTGACATTTGCGAGCGAAGAAAGCTCAGTGTCGCGGCCGTTTTCGTATTAGATGTTAGGGCCATAGGCAGCTCTTTCAGGCAGGGACCCTCTCCTGTGCGGCTCAATGCTGTTTCAGGTGCCTTTTGCTTAAGGAACAATGTTGCTTCTTAGCGGGGAGCCAGAAGTTAGTGCCGCATGTGAGAGATGCCACGACCAATGTGCGATTTTGCAGCAAACTGTGTGGTTTATAACACATGGCATGCATAGACCATAATGCTGATCCACCTCCTACAGTCACGATTCAGGAAAAGAGGTAGTTGGTGTCCAGCAGGGCGATGAGTCCTAAACACACCCTTTGTGTGTGATCGGAGGAGAGAGGAGTTCAGGGTGTGGGAGTCGAAACATGATGTCTGCGGTTAAATTAGTGTAGAGCGAAAACTGCTATGTCCTCTCTGCTCAGCCAGTGTTCCTGCGAGCTGTAGCTATGCAAAACATGTCAATGACTTCTGTTTCTGCAGCCTTAGTGTGACAGCGGGAGAGAGGTGAGAGCATCGCCATGGAAACCCAGTATAGGCCCGAGTGCAAGTCGAAAAAATTGTCAGAGTGGTCACGTTTTTTGGTGGTCTTGCAGCACAAACAAGTAGATGTGAATCCAATGTGTAATTTTTAGAGGATCTATTGGCAGAAATGCAATATTCACAACTATGTCCTCAGGGGTGTATAAAGACCTTAAGGGATTTTAACTTTTTTTATTAGAATGAGCCATTTCTATCTAGGGTCCCCTTACAAGGAGTTGTTTCTACAGTAGCCTCAAATGGACACACTGCCATACAGAGGGCGCTTCGTATGTTATCTCCTTTCACAAAGAAGTGAAAACGTGATGACATTTTAGTCCTGTGTCAGCCACCGTAGTGCTAAATATCGTACACTGGACTTTTAAGCATGCAAACAGTTAACAAAACATTTTAAATGACTTTTCCAAGGATGACAAAAATCTTGAATAGCTGTTTTGAAGCTTTTATGAAGTGTTAATGAACCATGGTTTCAGAATAAAAGTTTTCCTTTAGAGCCTGGTTTTTGAACGTATTGTGCCATTTTACTACTTCCCTCATGGGTAATGTTTATGTACATACAGAATTATACATTAAGCTATATTGTGAGACATACCATGCATATTACATTACAGATATATAGTACGAGCACCCAGGGTCAGATACAAAGCTGTACTTCATTATACTGAAATAATGTGATTTCTGCATTTATCGGAAGTGATCTCAGACAGACGATCAATTAACAAAGCAGCAGAGCTGACTGATAATTGGAAGACTAAACCTAGCCTGTCCCGAGCGTGGTGAAACGAAAGGCAAGTGTCAGAACCTGACTGGTGGCAAAGCAGAACCACTTGGGCTTCACAGATGAGATCTCGGCTCTCAGTGCAATGAACTAAGAACCCGAGGCAGGTATTTAAGCAGTTTTAGACATGTGCTTAGGATCTGAGAGGGCTCGGGGTAACCCTTTTTTGTCAACTAGAAACAGAAAGAGCACCTTTGAGTCCCCCGTCATCCTAATAAGTGGGTTATGTAGGGTACTGGGTATTTTCAGCCTCCTTGGCGTATCCTCTAAAGCAATGAATAATGTAAAATGGGCTGACTGCACTGCATACTAAGTTGTCAAACCAGCCTCTCGCAGCTCTCCGGCTGTTTAGTAAATGCTGTAAATTCCTCTTGAATTCTTAAAAATGTGAAAACACATAAGAGTCTTCTGTACTTTTTTTGTGACTTGCCGCGTTGTTTGATGATCTTTACATTTGACTGCCGCGGGACCTTTGATTTAGCATGTGATTTTACAGGGGGTAGTTTGGTATGCGTGCCGCTTCCTCCACATGTCGATTGAAGAGCGAGCTGTGTTTTTATGAGAAGCATTAACCGAGGGCTGAGCTGGCCTTCATCACTTCCTGTAACACCATCCATTGCTGAAAAAACAAGGCTAGGGGATGCGTATCATAACAGATGTATGCTTAAACAAGTCTCGGATAGAGAGGAACGGACTGAAGGCTGAAGAACAAGGTGACACAACAAAGATGGCGTGCAGCGTGGTTTGTTGAGGTACATTTTAGGGCACATTTAACCTGTGTGCTGCTGTTCAAGTTTTTAAAGATTATTCTTCATACTGTAAATTGTTGCCATTTGGGTTCCTCATATATAGTAAATATATAAAACAATAAATAGCGGACGCCAACTTTCACTACAGACATATTTTCTTTCTGAATTTACTGCCTTTGGGGGCAATGGCTTAGTATTGTAACTTGACAACAAAGCAAGTCAATCTGATGAGGCCATAAAGGTACCAAATGGAGAGGACGGGTTTTCAGAAGATTTGCAACAAGGCAACAACAAAAGAAATAAAGAATAAATAAATGTCCACAAAACATAAATAAAAAAGATTACACCCTGGATTTTTGTTCTAGCTATGATGTTTGCATTGTCCAAAAGTGGCTGTAAGGCTTAATATCTGTGATGGATCAATAATGGCATCATGGGTAAAATGTCACGCAAGTTCAAGCGAAGGGTTTTCTTTGAGTGACTGCTGGCAGCTTTGCTATTGACTCAGAGCGTGACAACTTTCTGACCTCCCCACGCATGTCACAATAGTGTCGCCTTCGCCTTGCTGTCTCACTTAGGATGCCACCAGCATTTCCTTCGACTGTGATTGGGTGACACAGGGTTTAATGAGTCAATGGGAAAGGTTATTGTCAGCCTCTGACTTTTTAATCTGGAGATGGGAAATTAGCATAATTTCAGAACGTGCTGTTTAACCTTGTTCACCTTTAATAGCCGTAGCTTTCTCCTTTTATTTGGTGTAATAATGACAGTGCATTGCTCACAGCTCATTAGCCTTTGCTGCCATTATCTCACACAGGAGGGCCTTGAGCAAACACGGTGCAATCAGGCGACATTCCCAAACACACAAAGCCCCTGTAAATCCGGCTGGCAGCCCTGCACCGTGATATGAAAGTGCAACCTCCTGAGTACATGCTGGCAGAGCACTGTGTGGGAATTCAATAGCAAAGAATGTATAGACTTTGTGATTTGAATACTGTTTTCAAATGCAATAACTGCTTTATTGCAGAAATCAATGTGGCGTGGGAACAAAGGCCAGATATACAAATATATAGGCATATACAGCATTTCCTAAAATACAATGTAAATAAGACTCTAAACTGACTTAATAGACTGTCCTTTGTAGCATGTAGATACAGTATCTATTTTTTTATTAAGCTCTCTGCTGCAAAAGTTACCGTGCTGGATGAAATACACAGAAAAACTTCTTGCAGACTTAAAGTACTTGTGAAGAGATCAACACATGACACTTTCCACAAATAGGGTCCAAACGGGGCTCAACGTTCTGTTGTTTAACTTAATTTAACGTTGTTAACAATTTTAGCGTTAGTATCTTTCACTTATAGCTTTAGTACTATTACTTTTATCTGTAGCTTTCTATACTGATTCTGTGGCAAAACGTTAAATGCTCCCTCATATTAAGTTGCTAGCATCTGCATGAATGAGTATGCAAATCATTGAGCTGAAATATAGGCCTAGTATTACTTTTTATTTTCTTGAAGGTGTAATTTTTTTAGTGCAGGTAAGTAATTATCTCAATAATAATAATATAATTTATTATTACGCATGCATAATTCTTTCTTTGTTATAAAAATAACAACAAAGATGCCAACTACAAACAATTCGACAACACATTAACATTCATTCATTTTTTTTGTCTGAAAAAATAAAGTAAAATACACTACTTTATATAGACGTTGTCACGCGTTTTCTTCGCTTCAAAACGATGACGGAATCGAACACAAACGTCGCCACCATATTATACAGGGCAATAATTCCATTAATATAAACACAAACAGCTAAACGGGAAGCTACGATGTTCGTACCATTACAATTTTAATTTCTTAATCTATTACAGTGGACGGTTTACGATCCACGCAAACATTCATCATATACAGTAATGCAGCAGATGTTAATACAAAACATCTGACAATTACTATTTTCTGCAAATAGCTTCTACATCGTGATTCGTGTAATTTACCCTAATTAATTTAAGTAAAGTGCATGAAAAAGAAATATAATAAAAACATACTTACATCATCAGCATCAGAATTTCTATGTACGCTACTTGAGCTTTGCGCCGCTCCACCCACACCGGAAACGCAAACGTAGGCATTGAACGGGAATGTGGAAGTTTATAATCTGAAGTTGAACGATAAATCGACAAACAACGCAATGCATCCCATTTGGCGAACTGTCACGGCAGCCATTATAATACGAGGTATGCATTCTTAGCTTCGTATCCGTAGAGGGTGCAAGAGAGCGCGAAAACTTAAGACAGGTGCGTTCAAATTCTCTAGGGAGGGTATAGCTCGTGACGTGTTTAGAAGTGAAATTGTTTGGTCGGCCAAGCATGTACAGTATATGTAGATGTTTCATGAATTTGTTTTATTGTGTATTTTTTGCATAAAGTATTCGTTCATGTAATAAAAAAATCGAAAATGTATTATTGAATCGATGGCCCGACTCGAGCTTCCCGCTCGTAAACAGGACTTGTGATGGCGGTCTTGTTTACTTATCTCTCGAGTGTATCCGTATGGGCTAAAGTCAGTTAGAGAACAAACGTATAGTCGTTTATATACTAAGCTATTTATACGTTTTACTAAATAATTATCCAATAAATAACTTGAATGGAGAATTCATTGACGGTTTCTTTATGGTTGAAGTAATTTTTTTTGATTATTTATTAATTATGGCGTCAAATTTATATCACCAGAGCCCCGACAAAACGTTGCAAAACGTTTTTTAATGGGAAACAGCGTTAGAGTGTTGAACACACTGTTGTGATGACGCAAGAGATGAACTATGGCAGCTGAGAAGGCCATTCTTTGTGTTCTTTTGAATTAACTTTCGGTGCCCGGTGAAATCGGTTTGAATACGTGTTTAATACTGCAAAATCAATGTTTTCTAATACCTTCAATTGTTGCGTATAGCGAGCTGCAGTGGACACATTTCTAAATAGGTAGGACACTCTGTATGCACCCTTCTAATGTGACCTACTTTCACGAGAATTCGGAGGACACATGAGGTTTATCCTTCGTTGCTCCATATATATATAACCCACAATTCTTTGTTTCAGCCAACGTCTGTTATTTGAATAAACGGCAGCAGCTGCACATACAATCAAATATGTGGTGTTTAAATGTTAACAGTTTACAATTTGTGTCACATTTTTTAATATTAGCAGGGATATGTATTGAATGGGTTTACAAATGTTTTTGGGATTGTTAAGGGTAGAAAGTAACCAACTTTTGTCCTCTTCAAATCCTGTAGAAGTAATTTTAATTAGTTTGACAGGTGTGCGTGTTGTCTTAGCAACGTGGTATTTTCTGTTTCCTTTTCTGAATGTCCTACGATGGACGTCTCATTTAATTCTTAGTTGAGAATCCTCTGTATACCGCATCCTTTAGAGGAGGATACCTCTGGAGGACACAAGGACCCAGCCTTATGAAACGAGACACAGCTAGAAGAGTTTCGTTTTATACTCTTTGTTGACGGCCAATTGCTCTTCCTTGCAATACGGACGTTACACTGTTATAGCCAAAAGAAAATTTCAAGTTGAAATTGGTGTCCTGAATAACAAAAACCTGAATTTCACAACCCAAATTGTAATGCATAGAAAAAGATTTTAAAATATTTGAAATTAAGGACAATAATTTACGAGGTAATAAATTTGTTAGCTTTTTAAAATTCAAGTCCCGGTGAAATATATCTGACGCCATACTTAATTGTTTTGCATTGGTTCAAAGCCGCATTACAGAAAATGCATTTTTGCATCTGTTAATAATAGAGACATAATAAGAAAATGTATAGACTTAAGGAAAATGTCTTTTTGATAAAAAAACAGCAATGTTTTCTTATTGCAGGGTTGTAATAAGATCAATAACAGTACTTTAAGAAAGAAGAGGGTAAAAGGGTAAGCTTGCGAAATGCAGTCAACACCGCAAAACTGAAGTGGGATCATTTCTGTTATGCTGTAGAAATGATGTCAGTCCTTGGTTGTCATGGTTTGAAGCAAAGTTTTGTTTGAGGAATCAGGGTTGCATGAAAGATGTGTAAACAAGTTTGGCACAAACACTCAATTTTGAGCTTGCTTTCAGTCCTTTCTTTACACTACCTTGAAATGACAACCATTAGGTTTCGATCGTATCGCTGCTCCACACAGAGAACAGACAATATGACGTACATTGCGTTCTGTATATTTGACTCACTTATCGCTGTTGTCGCTAAATTGACACTAGTGCTTGAGATTGATGGGCATGCTTATCTTGGAGTGATGCCTGGTATAAAAACGGTATGGGTGCCAGTCAAGAGACGTGTGAATGGAATGATGGAGTCACAAAATGAAGCATGATGAAGAGAGAGGGGTGTCGATTGCTCTGAAAAAGTGATTTTTCATCAGAACTGTTGGAACATTAATTAGAGCCCTTGTAAGTGGTGCGTTGCACACTAGGGGAAAACATACTATAAATCAGCAATCTCCTTTAATTTGGTTAGAAATGCTGGCAATTACAGCACAGATGTGCACAATATGGAATTTCAACATCAATTAGCTGTCGGTTGGTGTGATTCACTCACCAAATTGAGTGAGAGACTCCGTAATGCCAATGGCAATCTGGGCGTCCTTTTAATTGAGTTAATAGCTAGAAGCAGCTTGTTGTCGCCCAAACAAGCTGTAGAGGGTGGAGTGTACTTCATCGCTCAATCCAGCTCAGGTCTGGAGCCAGGGATGCATGAATAAGACACGAGAGCCTGCTGTTTCAGGCTGTTGTGTGCGGGAGGCTTATGTGTGTCAAGCGAAAGTAGTGTTTGCAGAGGGAAATCTGGACTGCGCAATTTTCACTTGAGCTGAAATATTGAGGTTGCGCCAAGAACTGTGCTTGACATATCCTATTCACTTTGGATTTGATCAGATATTGGAGACATATTCAAAATGTTCAGAGACAATCTGGCTTTTTCGTGAGACTTCTAACATCTGTTTGAATGTGTTTGTACGTAATACATCTGCATGTCCACAGGGATTCCCTCCTCTCTCATATTCCGGCACTCATTCGAGCTGTCAGACTTATCAGAACAATTCAATGCGGGTACATTTAAGGACACTGTGTGAGAGCAACCATTTAGCGGATCAGAACAAACAACCTTCCAAACAGCCTTTCTCTTTTTGTCTGGCTCCCTGCAATTTCTGTCAAAGGTGAAGAATGTCATTTTATGCCACTAGCGTATCATCCCCTAAATGGAATGGCAAAATTTTTGACTTTTCAGACATGCTGCCACTGCTTGGACAGCCTTAACTGCTTGTCACTGGTTAAGCCAGTGGTTCTCAACTTTTTCTGGGCCAGCGCCCACTATCCATTTTCCAGGTCCCAAATTGAGTGAGAGACTCGTAATGCCAATGGCAATCTGGGCATCCTTTTATTTGAGTTAATAGCTAGAAGCAGACCCCCCCCACGAAAAGAATGGGCTACATTTCTTTATAATAATAATAACAATAAATTATTTGTCAAGTATGTCTCTGAAAGTCAAATAACAGATTTGATTGGCCAGTTTGACTTTGAATATTACCATACTTTCACAAAGAGCAAAACCAATGTGAAGTAGAATGTTTGAACTTAGTTTCAATACTCTTCTAAATGCATAATAAAAACTCAAAAAGCTTCTTAGATTTACGTTACATAAAAAATGTAAGTGTGCAAGTTTATTGGTCTAACTGTGTGTGCCAGGTATATTATAAGGTTTGTCATTAATAATTTAGGCAAATGAAAAGAAACAATAAAATCTTCTTACAAGAATAAACACATATCGCAATGTAGATGTATTTATTTTTATTATCTTGAAACAGTTCAAGCAATGTACATTTTGGGCTCAGATTTGAATATGATTAGATACGTAGATACGTCATATAATCGCCCTAGCTGCTTCTGATGCAGATCGTAATATTTTTACATGTAAATTTTTAATCTTGTTTTGCCTGGATATTTTGTGTAAACTTGTGAACGCCCCTTAAAGAACACCTAAATGCCACCCTTTTTTAAAATCTTGCTTCCATTTCTTCCAATTCTCTGAATGCCCACTTTTATGCAAATGCTACTGTGTCCGGATGCTCAAACTGTAGCTCAGTGGTAAGAGCATGTACTTAGCAACAAATGTATAGGATAATGCTATGTAAGCCGCTTTGGATAAAAGCGTCTGCCAAATGCATAAATGTAAATGTAATCAACAATATATTTTAAAATGCTTCCAAAGATGCACAGTTTTATTCAGGGCGATTAACTGATGCGTTTGAGTGCACCTGGGAAATTCATAGCCAGGCATTTGTTTTTACGATATGTAACATTTAAGTCGACTAAAACACAAAAGTAGAGCAAATAAAATGTATTAAGAACAGTTTCTTGTTTCTTTTCCCGTAGACCTGAAGAATAATTTATTTAATTTATATAAATTCCACAAACCTATAAATACTATGCTATCATTACTCTATGATCATGTGCTCTAAAGTTTTCTCTTTGTGTGCTTGTCCCTCAAGCCCATGTCATTACTGTATGTATTCAATGTGGGGGTGTAAATGTTAAACGTAAACATTCGCTGAGTGTACACGTCTAATATAAACAACATTTACCGTAATTAGAGCTTCCAATACCAACACAGAGGTTCCAACACCTTAACTACTGCTGAGTGTCTAACAAATAATAAATAAAAATTGCGTCCACCTTCTGCTGATGTGGCAGCTAATGATGGAAGGCTAAATGAATGCATGAATCACCATCGTCAGGTGCACATTATAACATTACCCTGCTCTGTCTCTCCGTCTCTAGGGTGTAATTATGTCAATCGCTGCACAGAAACCGAAACACGGTCTCATCATACATTTTTTTTATCCCTGGCTGATGATGCTTGTATTCATTGAATATCTATTCTACTGTTTTTCCATACCAGCATGAGCTAGGATACAGGTTCATTAGCATTTTTGTGATGGGAAAGGATGCTTTACCATTGGGGGGTGAGATCTAAGGTACTGAAGCAGATGGCATGGAAATGTAATGAGTGAGTTATGGAAGAATGTGAAAGTTGGAATTTCTGAACGATGCCTTAGCAACAGGGCTTGCGACCATTGAATTTTTTTTTGTGGTTTCGTGCAAGGCAATGTTTTGTTGTGTGAAATGTGTATGTGTGAGCGTGCGTGTATGTGTGGGTGGTGGTTGTGAGTGAGAAACAAGGTCTGGCGGTGGGATCTGCACAAATGAGCTTCGAAACACAATCGAGGCTGCAATGTTTTTGGTTGTAACCTAGCAACTACATATTTAGGGTTAAATGGCACATATAACATAAACACACCTTACTCTCAACCCCCTATTGCTAAATCTGTCATTCTTTCATCGAATGTGGGTTTTATTTGTCCCTCTCTCATTCCATTAGCCCCATTACTGTGTCTAAATCCCTTCGCACGGCAACTCAGCAGCCAGATCCCTGGATGCACCTGTCTGCCTTGTCTTAGCACCCTGGCTGACCTCTGTTTTTGGTCCTTTATCAATATAAATCTAACACTTGGTATAAAGGGAGGCATGATTTAGGAATCAGAATGGGAATCATGCCCTCAAGGAGAGATGAAAATCTTTTCATGCTTCTTTCGCTCGAGTCCTTCTTTAGGGTGTATCCCTCCGTAAGCAGTAGGAGACTTTATTTATGCCTGAGGATAGCACATTCTTAATTTTGGGGATAGTCTGGGCCAAAATGTAAATTCTTTCATCGTTTACTTTACTTTGTGTCATTCCATACCTGTATGACTTTACTCTGCACAACACAAATGAAGATATTTTAAAGAATGTTGGTATTGCCAAGCGCCATTGGCCCCCATTGACTACCACTGAATAGACACAAAATATCTTTTGTGTTCCACAGAGGTTTTGAATGACATAAGAATGAAGAAATCATGACAGAATTTGTATTATTTGTTAGACTTTCTCTTTGAGACTTCTTTCTATTTCTATTTTGAAACACAGGGTTCACCCCTTTATCCAGTGGTATCTCTGATTGAGAATTAAGAGTGATGTTATTCTGTTTATCTTTCAATTTTTCTGTCCAGTTTAAATCTGGTAGTCAACAGCAATGCAGCACTGAAGAAATACTGTCTGTTTATCAACCAGTAAACATTTCTTTGTGATGTATACTGTCAATTGGATGGATTGGCAAAGGCCATACAGCATATTTCCTCTAAACTTGAGGAAAGTCAAATGAGCACACAGTATATTAGGATCTTTGATGTAGCTTCTATGCAGAGTGAAATCTTTCTGCACATTTAAACATAATTTAATTGGCCTCGTAATAATGCCCCTGGAAAGGGTCAAGGCTTCCCGCACTGGGACTGCGGGGGTGTCCCAGACACCAAGGCCTCTGTCACCAAAAGCTCTCCGAGCTGTTAAAATGAATAGCTTGGCTTTGCTGAGGCCGTCTGAAGCTTTCTAAAACATGAAGATCTAGTAGAGATTCACAAGGTAATCTTGAAATGTGAGATTATCATGGTAATGTAAGCAAATTGATGTACTGTGATGAACACAGTCAGTCGATAAAGAACATGTTATGGAGCGACGCAGGTGTCATGGTTCACGGTACTGTTATTAATCACTGTCAGTCTTACGATCCGGCTTGTGTCAAATGTGAGGCATCGTCGTTTTTTTTACAAAAAGCATTTGACAGCATAAGTATTTTTTGATGAACCGACCAAAAAAATATCGATTTGACAACAAAAAGGTAGAAATCAATTCTAAATCTTAATATATGCAAAGTCCACACAATGTCACATTCATGATTCATTGAAAGCAATCAGTAATGCTGTAAGATTGCATTAACGCTGTTTGTGTTGGAGAAATGAGTTTGCTAGTGTAGCATGTTGGATTGTGCCGCATTGATGCAGAGTTCTGCCAAACTTAGGCTGCGGGTCACAAGCTGAGAGGCAATGGTCCAAACACAGCAGCCGCGGTGAGGCTTAAAAGCACTCCGCTAAAATAACACGGCCCTTGTGTGGTGTCCCTAAACACATCAGGGAGCTATGGGTTCAGAGTAGGCCAGTCGTTACGGATCCACTGCTCATTCCTGGAGGAAAACAATGAGTGATCCAGCCACGAGAAACGCCTGAAGCCCTAGCCAACAGAGAGGAGAGAGATAAAGTGAGAAAAACAGAATCAGATAGTAGGAAGGAAAATAAAGGAAAGACAGACTGTGACAGAGATACAGAAACAATAAAGAGATTTGTAAGAAGGAAATAGTTGAGTTTTAAGTTCTCATTTACAGTATGTTTCAGTTAAGTATAAACATTATCTCACATTTTTATCCTTAAAATCACTAGGGGGAATAAAAATAGAAATTATTGTCTTATTATAACAGTATAGAGCTATAAAATGAATGGGGATGGTGTTGCTCAGATAATTTTGTAAATACTCTTTGAAATAAAGGCTACTTAAATGTTCTTTGTCACTGATTGTGGTTCCAAAAAGAACATTTCTAATTCAGGTCCAGACTTTAAAAGGTGTGATATTAGGTGGCATCTAGTTGTGAGGTTGTCAATTGCAACCAGCGGCTCACTCTACTAGAAGTCGACTGATATGGGTTTTTCTCTGGCCGATGCCGATTTTTTTTAAATCAGGCCAGCCGATGGCCGTTTGTTTTGATTTTCTTTGTTTCCACCTTTCGCATCACCTTTGGTTAGGATGTGGTTTTATGCCGGTGGTAATCTGTTTGCCACAAGAAAATCTGTTTCACAATAGCGCTTAGCTGCTCATAGATGCACCTGCCTGTTAATCGGCCTAATTTGTGGCACATTTGGCCGATGCCAATTAATTAAAAAATTCTCAAAATCGTACTGATGGCTACTGTAGAAACAACATGGCGAATTCCATGTAAGGGGACCTGCAGTGTATATAGATAGAAATAACTAATTCTAAGGTAATAATAACGCTTCATTATGTAAGGTCTTTATACACCTCTGAAGACATAGTTATAGTATATTATGTTGCATTTCTGTCAAAAGATACTCCTTAATATTCCACATAGCACCTTTAAAGGTAAGAAAGAAATCATTTTTTAAAAGGAATCTTGGGTATAGAGAGATGTATGGCTTAATATTTTATCAATGGCATTGATTTTATAAATGTGAAATAAAACAACTGTAACTGTAAAGTGTAACTGTCACAGTTATATTCTTTTGTCACAGTTCATAAACTTTGAAAAAATATTTTTACTCGCTGGTCGCCATTTTTGTGCATCAAAATCTGTGAGGTCAAATGGTTGCAACCTAAACCTGTTCTCTCTCGCTACAGCGAAGCACACTCGTTTTCCATGTATAAAGGTAAAATATGATATGTCAAACATAAGATCAGATATATAAATACACAGGGACCGTAGGTGGTATGTCCTCTTGACACAAGCCAGCCTGCCTGCCATGAAAGAAGAATGCATTCAGTAAGCGTCTGTTCAAGGTAAACATGCATTAAATAAGCTACTGATGTTGATAAATCAACATGTAAAAGTCATCTGGATAAAATAAATCTTATATAGGCTAAAAACGTAGTGTATGTATGAAATTCGAAATGATTTTGGTTATTAATATGTATGTTTTTACTGGTTCTGACCAACAATATTAAAATGTATGAAAATACACCAAATATCGTCTTTATTTATTTTCTTTCTTTATTATTTTAGCATTGTGTATATACACTCACCTAAAGAATTATTAGGAACACCTGTTCAATTTCTCATTAATGCAATTATCTAATCAACCAATCACATGGGAGTTGCTTCAATGCATTAAGGGGTGTGTCCTGGTCAAGACAATCTCCTGAACTGTCAGAATGGGAAAGAAAGGTGATTTAAGCAATTTTGAGCGTGGCATGGTTGTTGGTGCCAGACGGGCTGATCTGAGCATTTCACAATCTGCTCAGTTACTGGAATTTTCACGAACACACCCATATCTAGGGTTTACAAAGAATGGTGTGAAAAGTAAAAAACATCCAGTGTGCGTCAGTCCTGTGGGCGAAAATGCCTTGTTGATGCTAGAGGTCAGAGGAGAATGGGCCGACTGATTCAAGCTGATAGAAGACCAACTTTGACTGAAATATCCACTCGTTACAACCGAGGTATGCAGCAAAGCATTTGTGAAGCCACAACACGCACAACCTTGAGGCGGATGGGCTACAACAGCAGAAGACCCCACCGTGTACCACTCTTCTCCACTACAAATAGGAAAAAGAGGCTAGATTTGCACAAGCTCACCAAAATTGGACAGTTGAAGACTGGAAAAATGTTGCCTGGTCTGATGAGTCTCGATTTCTGTTGAGACATTCAGATGGTAGAGTCAGAATTTGGCGTAAACAGAATGAGAACATCATGCCTTGTTACCACTGTGCAGGCAGGTGGTGATGGTGTAATGGTGTGAGGGATGTTTTCTTGGCACACTTTAGGCCCCTTAGTGCCAATTGGTTTAAATGCCATGGCCTACCTGAGCATTGTTTCTGACCATCTCCATCCCTTAATGACCACCATGTACCCATCCTCTGATGGCTACTTCCAGCATGATAATGCACCATGTCACAAAGCTCGAATCATTTCAAATTAGTTTCTTGAACATGACAATGAGTTCACTGTACTAAAATGGCCCCCACAGTCACCAGATCTCAACCCAATAGAGCATATTTGGGATGTGGTGGAACGGGAGCTTCATGCCCTGGATGTGCATCCCACAAATCTCCATCAACTGCAAGATGCTATCCTATCAATATGGGCCAACATTTCTAAAGAATGCTTTCAGCACCTTGTTGAATCAATGCCACGTAGAATTGAGGCAGTTCTGAATGCGAAAGGGGGTCAAACACAGTATTAGTATGGTGTTCCTAATAATCCTTTAGGTGAGTGTATTTGTTTATCCTACAGCACCTTATATTTGAACTGATTAGTGTGTCTGTGTTCAGTTTGGCTGCTTTTGCGTACAACCAATTTATGTATTTGAAAAAGAACATGGCAGCCTCCTTTGGTTAAAATGAGCACTACATTTATAAAAAAAATTTCAAGAATTGCTCTAAACAATTTTGTTCTTTGGGACACAAAGCTCTTTTGGCATTCTATGGCATTGCTGCAAAGAACCCTTTTTAGCACCTTTATTTGTGAAAGTGTAATTTGGTTGAAATGCTTAAATGGAGTTCATAATAACATTTCAGACTTTTAATCGCAGACTTTGGTATCCTGCCAAATGTGAGATGAGACTCTACTGAAACTCTAGAGTAGACACATGTGAGAATGTTGAAGTCTTTTTGTCAGGAGAAACATCCGAGAAGCAAGGCATCTTCAGCCAAATTTGCTTTCAGTTTAATCACATTGCTGTCTAGGCGAAACAGTCACTGCATTACACAGATATCATTTGTGATTTTCAGCATTTTTCTTGAAACCTTTATTGCATAATCCCACGTTGATTCAATATGGCTTGAGATATATTTGTCTGTCCTGCCAGGGAAGCCAGAGGTGGGGAAATGGCACTGGCCAGAAAAAGAGTAAATAAAAATATAATACAATATAAATAATGCACATTATTGCTAAATAAAAACAGATCATTGCCAACGGTAATTAGGAGGCTGAGTCATAGTATTCTATTTAGAAGAGCCTTCTGCCCCGCATATTCATTCATCACCCTCTATCTAGAGATGGCAGGCGATGCTGTCACACCAAGCATTTTCTCATTTAACAGACCCGGATCAGTGCCGAGTCTGTCAGTCATTGAGCTGGACATCATGGCCTCTCATTAAAGAAGGAATCTCTCCCACTCATCTGAGACATGCTGTCTTGTCACACGTGGTTACCACCATGGGACTTAAGACTCAGTGATCTCGAGGCCAATTTTTGGTAACACATGCTTTTCAGGATTCATTTACTGTAGTAGTGGAACACATACTTTATCTACTTCCTCAAGAGTCGGCTGGTGTAATTTAAGTTTTTCAGGTATACCCGATAGGTATTGAAATATGAATTTGTAATAAAGCTATACTTTAACAGTGTGATATGAATATCAGAATGTCAAAATGAATTATGCAGCTGTACGTCTTGTTTAAAAGGCAAGTGGAAGACGGAGGTTGAAACAAACATAACGCCTGTGTCGTCCGATTTAGTCATTTATCTCCTTGCGGGATCATTTCATTTCATGGCTGGAGGAGGCAAATAAGAAACGTGCCGTCGGCTCTTTTACTTCTCCGCACTGAGCCATTTTTTATCATAATAAACTGCTTTTATTATGTTTGCAAAGCACTCCTCAACCTGGGTAGATGGTCTTTTGCAACCTTTTTTGAAGATTTTCTAATCAATTGATGGCTTGAAGACCAGTAAAAGGCTGGAAACATTTCTTCAGAGTGTTTGTGTTTATGCAAGACCCGTTGCCGTGACCAATCTGTCAGTATTTGACCGAGCAAATATTGCAGTGTGCCCTGGTGATAAAGATAAATAATGTGAATGTGAATGCCGCCCGGCTGGTCATTTGTATGCTTGCTTCCCCTGAATATAATCCAGACAGTGAGAGAGAGGGAGGGAGGTCATTACACAGGCATCACATATAGCCGTGTTCATATGGCTTAGCTTATCTTCTGCATTCGCCTCTGTACTGTATTGCTGAAAGAGAGGAAATAAGGCTCTAAGACATCAAATCACTTCCTCTCTTGTGTACTCACCCGAAGGATACCGGGGCAGTGCCGAATATTAACCCAGTTCTAAACGCAAATAGGAGAAATTATTCACAGCTACTACAGGGGAAAAATAGTTTTAAGCCATTGATAGAAGAGTGGAGGAAACAGTGGGGAGAACAGAAACGGGAAATGACACGAGTCTGATTCAGAAGCGAATCAAGGCTGAGCCTGTGAGTCAGAATTTGGCTATAGTTTTTGGCCTCAGATGGCACTCCCACGGACCACCTACAGTCTGTTTGCTGACAATAATGCTCATAAAACTTTTTTTATTTGGCAAGCTCTAATCTGATTGGTGGATTTCAGGAGAAAAAAGTTTATACGGTTGATATACGGCTGATATAATGAGCGCTTAACCTTCACTTAAAGTCTGGGAACCATTTCACGCTTTTTTATGTCCATGGACCGCCCAAAAGGCCATCTGACAGGTTATGCAACCAATAACGTTCCGTTTTGTGCCCTGTCATGTTTAAGGGTGTGGAAATGTCCCCAAAAAACACACCAGTGTGCTTTCAAGAATGTCTTACATCTACGTTTTGAGTTCATGCTGTGAACCTCAAATACTTCTAGCGTTTAGTCGATCTCAAAGAATTCAAACATATACTGCTATTTTATTCGATCAGAAGGCTTTTGTTTCTAGGCGGACGTTTAAAGAGTGCGTCATGCACGTGTCCAGGGAATTATTTGGACTTTAACCCTGGGGTTATCAACCTTTTTAAAATTAAAGGCCCCCCATTGTATTCAACACTATTCAAAGACCCCACTCACCAAAACTACTACCCAATAGAATATTTTAGCTTGATTGGAAAAACATTTATTCATTATAAAAATGGCATAAGACATACAGGCATGATGTTTTTTTAAATGTATTTCAATGCTCATTTTTTTTAATTAACAACAATGTGTCACCTTGAGGCCATCAGAGGACGACTTTGATTCTGCTGAGGTTTTTCCAGTAAAGTGTGCCGTGTACATCACACGTTTAATTGTATGTGGGCATGACGTCTGAGAGTGAGACTACAAGGATAGTGACACCAAATCCTTGAAAGATATTTTAAGTTTGTTTGATGCACTTTAACAAGTTAACAATATACCCTTAAGCAGAACTATATATATATATATATACACACAGTATATTCACATTTTTCATTTTCATTAAGTGAGCAAAAAGTTTTTCATTGTATGTCAATTGAAAATGTATTCTGATAAGATAAAAACATTTCCAAGAAACATTTTTAAACAGCGTGCCTGTTGAGATGAATGGGCATGCTGGCAAGTGTACAGTATTGGATTACAGAATTACCCTTGGCTCAGTTTCGGGGGTGCGTGTGCTAAAGCTTTGGCCACTGCTCTGAAATGCTTCAACATTTAACTTTTCATTATTAACTCATTATTCTTCCTCATGTTAACATAATATGAAATATGTAGTTGATGGCATAGAGATTATAGTAAATCAAATTATTTGGTACAGCATGCTCATGCCTGTAGTGTACTATACCCACTCTTAACAATACAGGACAATTCAGTTGGAGCATAAGAAACAACACATAATATCGATTCTGTAATGCAATTATGCATCCCCCAACCACTATAAATCTCTTTTGTAATGGATAAACGTAAGAGCTTTTCTGTGAATGGTTCTAACATCTGAATATCCTTGAAAACTCATTCAAGAATTTGTTACTAATAAATCAATCTCTGTCCTTGAAAGATCGAAGTGGTCCATAGCTGATAAATCCATAATGTAGTGGTGTTTGTGTCTCAATGAAAAATGGCCCAGTTATGAATATTCCCCACTGCATGACTTGAAATAAAATACATGAATTGAGTTCTGGTGGCAACAACATACTCTAGGTACCTCTGCTTGTGACTGTAATGGTCTATTATCACACTTTCCACTCTTGTAAAAAGGTCAGTGTTTTGTTTCGCTTCATTTTCGTAGAATGAGGCAAGTAGAATGTTGTCATAAAGGCTTTTATTTCACATGCTGTCCTTCAGGTAGAGAGCCCTCAGAACAGGAACGTCTTTCATATCAGCTGGCTGTTGGGTGTCTGGATCAAATCGATGAGGCCATCAGAGGTGAAGCCTGCAGGAGGCCTCTGTTTAAAGGCCAGAATCGTGACGATGAGCCTTACTTTTTCAAACCGCCACAGATTTACCATTTTATTGATGGTCTGTCATTCTTATTAAAGTATGTGAGTAATTGAGATTTTGGGGAAATCGTCCCCTCCTGTGGTTTCCTGTCGTCCTTTTCTGTTAATGGTTTGTTGTTGTGTTGTGATGCTTGTTAGCAGCGCAGCTCTAATGGTCTGCAGAAGAGATATTCTCCATTATCTTTAATCCAGGTTTGCATTTAAATTTGTATTATTGTATTATAGATTTGTTCATTAGCTAGATATAGGATGTGACATGTTTCAGGAGTTTGGCTTTTTTTTTGCTGTGGTAAAATCGCTGGTTTTTGATTACTAACGTCTTAACCATCAGTTGATGAATTACATTTGCGATTAGTCTTTACTGTACTGAATGTACATTTGCAGAATATTCTCTTCTCTCTACTTTCCAGTGGCTGCTTTTTAGCAAGCAAATGTAATTTGTTTAATCACAACATATTCAGCATATGTTCAGCAGAGTTCTCTCTCGGAGGAGCAGAAGAGTCATTGTACAACTTTGTGATTATATTGTCAACAAAACTTTTGGTGTCATGAAACAGATTTTTTTTGGATACTCAATACTTCTGCACATTTGTCTCTTTAAATAGATAGTTGTTGGTTATAAAATAATGAAATTGTTGTGTCCCAAAGGACATTCTATACACTATGCACTTAAACTATGGACTCAACCATATAGTGTATGAATTTAAAGTGAAAAAGTGAAGTGAAAGTGACCCATTTGTCAGTTATGATGAACCATACCCGAAATGTGACCTCTGCATTTGACCCATCCAGAGAGTAGTGACGAACGCACACCAAGTCATGAACACACATACACCCGGAGCAGTGGGCAACTATCACTGCAGTGCCCGGGGAGCAAGTAGGGGTAAGGTGCCTTGCTCAAGGGCACCTCAGTCGTTACCTGCCGGCCCAGAGGATCGAACTGGCAACTTTCTGGTCACAAGTCTGACACTTTAACCATTTGGCCACGACTGATTCACCCAAATAATGAAAATTCTGTCATCCTTTACTCTCCCTCATATTGTTCCAAATCTGTATACATTTCTTTGATCTTGTAAAAATAGGGAAGATTTTTGGAAGAATGCCAGTAACCAAACAAATCTCATCCCCCATTTAAGCCAAAGTGGGGAAAATAAATCTGTTTGGTTACTGACGTTGCTCTGCTGAACACAAAGGAAGATATTTGGAAAAATGTCAGTAACCAAACAGATCTCATCCCCCATTGACTCCCATACTATTTATTTTTCCCAGCTATGGCTTATTTTATTAAAATTGTTACAGGTTTGGAACAATTTGAGGGTGAGTAAATCATTACAGAATGTAATTTTTGGGTGAACTGTCCGTTTAACAGTTTTATACAAACCGGAAGTACAGTTAGGTCCATAAATATTTGGACAGAAGCACTTTTGCCGTGTATCAAAATGTATTTGAGTTACAGTTTTATAATGCATATTGTCTTAAAGTGCAACCGATCCATCAGAAAGATACCAGGAACATTAAGAGCGGACAAATCAACAATTTGGTACATTTTGAGAAAAAAAACAATACACTGCTGAGCGCAGGAACAACAAAAGTGGATGATGACATTATTCTCTCCATGATAAAGAAAACAATTTTGGTCTATATAGCTAATTTTGCCCTTCATGACAGCTGCGAGGGGTGAATTTTTATAACTTATCCATTTAGATTATAATAAGCGGGGAGTGACACGCAGGTGATTATCGGGGAGTGACGTGCAGGTGATATGCTGCTGAAATGGTGACGGCCGGCTCCGCCAACATTAGGCTTCAAAAAGACTATTCAGATACCCACGAGTGAAGGCACGGACACCAAGTCCATGTTCATACAGTCTATGGCGTGACGCCTCCAGAGTTGCACACCGCATATTTTCGGTTGAATGAATGCATCATCCGTATTCTTAAAGTGCACTTATTTTTTTATTTTCAATGTGAATGCACTACTCACGCTATTTGTACTACAAAATGGCATATAATAGTGCATAAGTGCACAATTTGGGACGGACCTACATATACTGTATATACGCACACACACACACATGTTAATTATTATTATTTGAATTATTATTATATTCAATAATGCTGTTCCTATAAAGTGCACACTTATTTGACATACCAGGGTAATAATCATGTATCATTTTTTATGTGTTACATTTGCCCCAACTGCTTAAATTGTAAAACTGACTTTTTATTGTACAGTATGAAATATTAAATTTTACTAATATTATGATCCAGTCAGAATCATTGTAAATATATGAGTGGTAGCCTACTATTTTTTTGGCATGCAGCAGGTATGTTTCCACTACTAAAAGATTTCATTAAAACATTAAGATTTGTTGCTGAGTTGTAAAATGTGAAATATTATTTTACATTTTTGTACATGCAAAACAGCCTCTTTCTTCCCAGCTGTATTTTTGGAATGACTGTAAATGAAAAATATGGTCTAATCACTTGTCTCGCTTGCGCTCAGGAACACTCTGTATGCAGCAGCTGGCCTGTTATTTTTAACCAAAATGCAAACACCCCCCCCCCTCGATCTAAATAGCCTAGACGCAGTGTATTGGAAACAGATTTGTTCAGCTGATAAGTCTCGCATAGATGAACTGCCTCCGCTCCCCTCAGCCATGAAAATGTTAGTAAATGTTTCATTAGCTTAGAATGCAGTTTTAGGGCTCCTGTCTCAGCAGTTTTGAAAGCAGATATCAGGTGAAAGCCAAATGCCTGGAATAAAATGGTGTTTGACTAATCTCTTTTAAAGTTCATGCAGTGTAATTGTATGAAATTCTGCTACACCTACTGAACTAAAATACTTTATTAAAATAACAAAGTCTTTTGTATAGTTTTTTATGCATATTGAGTAGTTTGAGGAATCTTTTTTGGAAATTTTTAATACTGATTTGTTGGGCTTTTGCCAGTTCATTGGGCTTGATATTTAGGAAGGTGCTTGAATTTTGCTTTTTAGGATTGTAGAAGCCAAAGGCACCACTGGTGCTCAGATTTTTAAGTGAGAATTCTGGTGAATCATAATTGCATAATTGAGGGAGTTGGAATCGTCCCTAGATCGCATAGGTCTGCTGTTCGGTACATTTGCATTCACAATTGATTTAGGCGTGCATAAATCTTGCTCTCTTTCTCGTCGTACCGTCTCTCTCTCCCTTTTCCCTCCCGTTGACACCTTGCCAAAAGCCCAATAGCTTTTCCATTTTAATGATTGGTGGATGTAGAACAAACGTTGACCTCATTTGATCCTTTTGAACAATTTAGCATCACCTGGGTTGAGCATTTGCTGTATTTATGAGACTAAAGCCATGTTTGTCACATAGTAATCTGCAATCCCATTAAATCTATCACGCCAATCATTCCAGTTACAGGGAGCCACTATAGAAGCCAAGCAGCCTGCGCATCGGAAAGGCCTGCTGTTGCCTCGCAACTGCAGTCTCTCGACCTAAAGACTGTCTTGCGACCGATTATCACACCAACCTTCTGATCCTAGGCCAGACCCTATATCTGCCCAAGTAGTGCATTGCTTCACCGTGTCCCTCTTAGACTGCCATCGATCAGCTCTTTACATTAATATTTGGAGAAATTTCCAAATCTCAGTCGCACCGAAGTGTCTCTTTTCCCACCTCAATCTTCTCGGCCCACAAATTCCCAGATGACGATAGTGTGATTTAAAGGCCAAGATGTATTTTTCTGTGCCCTGAAAGGAAAATAAAGTGTGTAATTGCATACATAGTCATGCCCACTCACTTATCTTTGGTCCCTCGATCTCCGAGCAGAGGTGAAAGCTCCCAAGATTGATGGACGCAGAAAAGAGCTCATTCATAAGTAATCCGCCGATAAGGAAGAGTTTGCAGCAAATGAAAACACAGCGTCGGTTTAATGACATTCCATGCGTGTTTGCTTTCACTATCTCCTTTTCATCATGGTGCACTCGGAGTTGAATTCCTTACATATCTAAAGAGTGGGCAAATCAAAGCCTGCAAATTGCTGTAAGTTCAACAGCTGCTCTATACAGTAGGTACGTCAGCAAGTAAATCAGTTTCTCGGTAGGTGCGCTGCTTTAAGGAAAAACTCTTGATTATGCATGAAGTGCTAAACAAAAATTCAATTTCTATATAGTGTCTAAGCTCATATGTTTTTAACCACTATCTTATGCCAGATATTACAATCATACTGTACCTACACCTGAATTCGGCTGTATTGTTTTCTTTTATAACAATGTCATTTTTTTACACAGATCACATGCCCTACTAGCAATGCGGTGGCCCTGAGTCTCTCTTAGCATGAAGGCAGAATGTCATATCTTTCTGCAGCTGTATTGACTAATATTGCAGTAACTGTGCTGCTATTCTTGACTCTGGAAAAGGGTCAATACCATCTCTGCCAGCAGCGAGGCGAGAGTGACAGTCAGTATAAGGGTGAAGAGGTGATAGACCATCTTTCGTCATGACCCCTTGATTGAAAACAGGATCAGAGGCTCGGAGCATTGTGTTGTAGAGCCCTTCGATGTTTGATGTTGTAGGTCTGCTGGGTTTTCATTGTAATAAGTCCACCCGGACTCACATGTACAGCCCCGAGTCATAGATAGGCATCTCAGTCTAAATAAACAGTTTAATTCAATCTACCTTTTGGAGTTGCAGGTTGTGCATCCCATCAAAATTCCCTCACCTCCTTGAATATAAATAGGCTTTTTAACTCAAGCTCAATACAAATATAATGCTTTGGGCGTTATCTTCATGCTGTGGTAGATATCAATTAGGTGAACCAGGCATGTAATTGATTTTCACCCCGTTAACTGTGAAGACGTAACCTTTGACGCTGGGGCACCGTTGCTCTCGTCTGGTCTTTTTAAGCCTAATTTATCTCGAACGGTGCGCAGGTCTAACTCAAGTTTTTCCTCCAATTTTAGCACGGCAAGCCTGCAGGATCGGGCACACGGTGTATTTTGAATCCACTCTTTAACGTCGGAGGACAAACGGGTCGACAGTTTTCTTTCCCTCGCTAGTGCAAAATTAATTTTGCAAGGTGAGCGGCAGGAAGACCTCAGGGTCGGGGAAAGTCGGACGGGAGAAACTGCAAGTAGTTTGGATGAAATAGCGCTATGAAAAGATATGCGCAAAACAAAGCGTCAACAGCACGAAGGTAGTGTTATTTGGCAATGTTGGTCGAGTGGTTTTTAAGGAATGTTTCAAAGGTAGCACGACTGTTGATGACCATTGCTATTCGTGCACTTTGGACTTATTTCTGACCGGTTAAGTGCAGTAGCGTTCGTAATAAGAGGCTGTGCAAAAGCACAGGAAGGGTCAACCACGAGGCAATCGTGGAAAGCAGCAGTTTTTATGACACTGGGGAAAGGATATCATAAGCCCTACTGAGAGCAGTGTTTCAGCTCGGATGCATTTAATGTGTTTTATCAGCCTTTCGGAAAGCTGTTTATCAACTCTTGTTTTTCCTTTACAACTCTAAAATGCAGAAAATTTGATTTCACACAAGTTCACACAACAGCGATAACAGGTAAAAGAGGAGCAGATAGTGCGTCTGATGAATGTGACAGTCGCCGAATCTTATCACATCAGACATCAGCAGATACAGTACATGCACGCATAAACCGCATCCCGTGGTGGATCAATAAAAAGCCAATAAGCTTTATTAGCCCGCATGCATGTCTAAGATGAAGACTATAAAAGAAGGGAAAAAGCCTAGCGAAGAGGCCTGGGGAGAAAAGAGACAGAAGAGATAAATATGCCTTTTCCCTCTAGTGTCTCTCTTCCTCTGCCTTAATTTGCTGTCATTATAACCTATTGGGGGTTTGCTCTTGGCAATAAAGAGAGAGAAGACAGACAATTTTGCTGTCAGCCCCCCAGCACTGTAATTTGATTTGTAGCTCCAGCAGATCGCACAGTGTAGACCGAGTCAGTGGTACTCTGTGTTTCAAGGTTACTGTGGGAGGCATGCTTAATCTCCAGTGGAGAGCTGCATCTCATCTTCTCCTCTTCAAACACTCTCATTCTTTCCTCGTATAGTCCCGCATTCCTCTTTTGCCATGATGTTTACACCCAAAATCCAGCAGAGCTGTCCTGAGAAGGACTTGCTTCTTCACCTCCTACTGAGAGGTTCCAAATCACTTCTGTAAAGTTAGCTTAAGATACAAATAAATGGGCTTCACGAGCTCATCTCTTATCGCGGGTTCCAACTGATGTGTCTTGCTGGAAAGACCAGCTGTGACTAGTATGAACACATGTAAATGCTGGTAAGTGCTCAGCCAGCAAAGGTAGGGGTTTTGTCTCATTATAATTTGAATACAAGAAAAATGTAGACATTCTTAAAACAAGATAGAAAGATTAAGTGGAGTTTATGCATAACTTTGCCGAGGGCTAAAAAATGTAGGTACTTCAACAAGAAAAAAGTTAAAAAAAAGTTTTTTAACTAGTGCACAAAATGATGTTATATTTCCGCCACGATTCTTAATATCCCTTTTCATATTTATCCTTGAAATTAATAAAAAAGTTTAATGTTTTTTGGACTGCAGCTTAGTTGGTTAAGCACAATCATGATTTTGTGTGATTGTAACGCTGGATGAAGTAAATTTATGATCAGATTTGTGATGCCATTCGTTATTGACGCTTGGCGTTTCGATTCTACTCTCTACACATTCTGCATCATAATATAGCTTATTGCCCAATTAAGCTGTTCTTATGTACGTATTTTCTGTTTTGGTTGTCAGTCCTGATTTATAAATGCTACATCAAATGACAAAAGGTTTGATGCCATGCGTGAACCAAAGTTGCGAAAGAGGTTAAAAAAGTAGACAAATTAACATCGCTGTTTTTTGCTTGTGTTGACTGTGAATATTCTTTGTCTGAATAACATCCTTAAAACAATGTAGACATTTTTATGAGAAGTGCAAAATATTTCCTGTTCATTTGAATTACAATAAAGAGAAGAACAGTCCGTTTCTTCGGCAATGTTTGATTGCAAACACAAACAGATGTTATCGCAATTTGCATAAGCGTGCTGATATCACAGCATCGCAGGGCAATCTGATATGTATCCAGGCCACGTCTGGATCAAATCTTTGTGAAGCATGTTCAAGGAAGATCCTCCATTGTGCGAAATGTCAGAGTGTGGGAGGATTAGCACAATGCCACACAGACACATACACTCACATAGAAATGTCGCCGTATGTTCTGCAGTGTTGCCGTAGGGACTCAAATGAATGAATGCACAGACCATAGTCATGGGTTTTATGTTCACAGGTTAGAGGAGGACTTTAAAGCTTTATTCAGATTCCGCACATGACTCTTGCTTCTCGGCAACTCACACAAAGGAAGTGAATCATCTGTCATAATAACTGGCTTAAAGCTCAAGCTGAAAAATAAATAAAGGCAGAGGAAGTAAAGAGCTCCTTTTTTCTTGACTAACAGTATAATTGCAGTACCTCTTGGCTCGCTCTGGTTCAGCGAGTGCTGTACGTAGTGACAGTATAGGTGAAGGTTGACTGGAGACGGTATAGCAAAGGATGCCCCTTAACAAAGAATGGTGACAACTAGTTTGGTGGTCTTCAAAGTTTTAGTATCATTGCATCAACTATAAGTGCAATAAGATGTTTAAAACCGGACAGAAATCTAATATTTGGAATATAACAAGTGCATTTTAGTTTGGATACAGTTTTTAAAACGAAAATCCGTTGCTCTGGATTATGCATGCACATTGGCTGTTTTTATTGGATGTTCGATTTGAACATAATAACGTTTTTGATTCTGTTCTTTTCTGATGTTCATTTGAAGTATCATTTTTTGAGATTTCAGTTTTTTCTCATTCAATTAGATCAGAGCTACTACCGAGAGGGCATGCCAAATATGACCACCGACTGGCCCTGAAAGAGATTTTAAGTTTGAAAGGATAGAGCTGAATGACACTCGGTTTGGGGTTGCTACAGTTCAAGCGGTTCCTCGTGGCAGCAGGAGGGCCTTAGATGAAGACGCTTGGATAAAAACAATCGGCTTGTATGGCTGCTAATGTGACTCATTACTCAGTTGCTTTCAGCCCTCCTTCCTCCTGTCTTATTGTGAAAATTGCATCTCACAGCATGCAACGAAACGGCCCACAGGACGAAAGGGATATCTCATGCAAAACAACGCCTGTAACGAGTTGAAAAAGTAATTTACACGTGGACTAAATGAATAAAACTCGTGGTTATTTCACGGATGGTTATTTAAGTTTTAAGCAATTTGTTTAATGTAATGGTTTTGTAAGGTCTGTGGGAATCTAAATGGGGGTCTTAGCGCTGAACTTGTCTGATCAGACCAAGAGTGAAAATCAATTACTTTTTCATTCTCCTTCGAAACTTGTTATCAATTTGAGAAAGGGTAACTGGTGCAGAACTCCCAAGGACATGTCCTTTACTGTGTGTTTGTGTGTGTTTGTGCGTGTACACACAAACGTTTTCATGCCAGATGCCTAAACTCAAGTGTATTTTTATGTTAGTTATGACACAACATTGCAAGAGCTGTAAAAATTTGCTAAATGTGTCCTGTCCTTACTTAATTGCCACAGCTGTTTGTTATACGTCTTTGTGGTTTTCTATATCCGTCTTTGCACGATGCGGAAAGTGCATCACACAACATGATCAAGTGATCACAGAGAAATGAATACTGTGATGCTTAACATAGAGATTCTCATATCAACAACAGCCAAGCTCTGTTACGTCTATTTATTTGAAAGGTAAACATTTAGGGGAAATATCCTCTGTGCCCAACTACAAAACGGTGACATCTGTAGCATCTAGGAAGCCATATGGTTTCAATGACCCTCTAACTGAATAGATGTCTTCACTCTAGAGAGAAAGACAACTACATCTAATTCTTCCTAAAGCGTACACCCACATACAGTACCTTAGAAGCTGTATAAGTGAACATTGGATGCGGTTGTCTTCATACTAATACAGTGCTATAGACTGATCTAGGGCTGACCCGATATGTACATTTTGGCCTATAACGATTACCAATAATTATTGAAGATTGGAAGCCGATAACCTATATATTGGCCGATATACAGTACCAAAATATTAAAATGAAGATTTCTGAGACAAAAAAATATTTTTTCCCCTGAAAATTATGTACCAAGCCTACTTTGCACAAATTGAAGACTCTTTAGCCTTTATTAAAATGATTTTATATAAATTATTATTTTCAATTATGTTCTTCCAGAGCAACCCAGAAAGGTGTTCTCAATAGTCACACGTCTAACAGGTCTCAAGCTGAAGAGTTTTAACCAGAGGAAATTATTAATAATTTATTGGCTATAATATATCGGCCTAAATTTTTATTTTCGGCTGATACCGATATAACATAAAAAATGCCCATTTAGCAAATGGCCGATTGTAATGATATGGCCAATAATTTATCGTGCATCCCTAGACTGATCCAAACCCTGACCGGAACAGAACAATTAAATAAAAATATACGTTTTACACAATTTATTTTTTATTTTATTGCATGTTTTGTTTAAGATGTATAAATGCCAACTTCATCATCCAAAACAAATATGAGGCACATACTGTACATATTTAATAGTTCTCATGGTGATCAAAACGCATTTCATGACTGCTTGTAGCAGCTAAAACTGAAGGACATTTAACCTTGAAAAAAGTGAAGTCGATCAGATCCACATGAGCAGGAAAGCGCATTGACCGAAAGTCGAGGTAAATCTGAAAGCCAGTATTGGAAACGACATTCTTCTCAGGGATTTGGTGAAAGCTTAGCTTTTACGTTCGCGAGAAGGGACGGGAATTGATTTAGTCACTTGTTCTGCCGCATTGACCACCACCCTGCTGGCTTTTTCTCAACTACTCCAATCAATGTTAGCATATGTAAGGAGTCTGCTGAGAGACAGTTATACAAGCTTCTTCCTCTAGAAAAATCAGATATGTCATTGATAAACTGGGTCTTGAAAACAGAGAGACAATTATTTGCTAATACTGTCTCAGTAATCTAGTGAACAGTAAACTCGATAACAAACACCCAGCACGCCTGCACAGTGCTCGGGAAAACACGTATTGTGTGTCCGCCCACAGTTACATGCTGTGGCCTGCTCATGTTTGTGTGTGCTCTGTCTGGAGCTCTGAATGTGTTTGTCCCTTCATATGTGACTGTGTGTTTACTGTCAGTTGTGCTGATGAATGGTTTGGGGTGCTGGGAAGCCGCTTTGATGTTTTGTGACAGTTTAATTCGAGGTAATCTAAAAAACCATTATTCAGAGTCACATATCCCATTAGTTCATTTGTGTTCTTTTTTTCAAACGAGCAGATAGAAGAACTTGATTTATTGTCTGAAATGGTATGACGTCTTTATTAAAGATTTGTACCAATGTTTCAATTGTATGTATTGTTTGTGTTGTAAAATTAAAGCCTTTTGTTTCTGTAGTATTGTGTTAGAATGAGTCTGAGACTTTGAATTCCTATGAAATCTATTGGTGTTTCTTAGTAGACCTACATGTTGTTGAAACTTAAAAAGACCACTTCAAAGTTATTTCTAGGTTTCCAGAATTGGAACCTCTAACCGTTTTTTCCGAAATATTTCATTAGCATTTATTAAAACTAACTGGTCAAAATAACAAAAAATATGCAATGTTTTCAGACCCTAAATACTGCAACGACAACAAGATAATATTCATTTTTAAATAACACAATACTCAGTTTTTATTTTTATAGTGCTTTACAGAATGTTTCGTTGTTTCAAAGCAGTTTTACAGGAAGAATCCTTGAAAGCTAAAAACGGAAGAAAGACAAAAACAAACAAAAATGTACTATTAAAAAAACAAGCAGTCCATCTTTGCTCTTGGTTGTTGATGGAGATTGCCTGAGCTGAAGCTGGGATCAGTTAAGTCCACAGGTTGTCGCAAGTGGATGGCATGTGACAATCACCTGGAGATGATGTAATCTGTAGTTTCCTGATGGTCCCAATGTTCAGTCAGTCCACGGGCTCCCACAGAAGGTGGTCCTACTTGACCTACAAGAGTTAATGCATCATACATGTTCATCATACAGTGTGTAGCTTTGCTGAAAACATGCGTTTTAATCTAGATTTAAATTAGGAGAGTGTGTCTGACCCTCGAATAGTATCAGTTATTATTCACAGCTTTGCTTGAGTCTTGCATGCTGGCAGTCCTTCACATTGGTGCTGGGTGACTTCACGTAACTTCTGAGGTTTGATTTTTGCAAATTTGGAGTGTTTTTTCCAAAGCTGTAAAGCCGCACTGTAAAGCCTATTGCCTAAAAACGATAGAAAAAATAAACCTGGCGACATTGCAAAGATGGCCACATTAGTCTAACTTTTCTTGAAAGGACTTTGATTCATATTGTTTTATTGCACTACTCTCTACACTGACAGGCAGCAGTGCTGGGAAAATATCTGCTGAACCAGCAACGAGAAGTTTGCTAAACTGTATTATTGCCCTACCCACTCACTGGTAGTTGGCTGTGAAGAATTGACAAATATGCCTGATTACTTTTATATTTACTGTGTGTGTGCCTGCCTGAAAAATGCATTGAATGTTTAGGATTTTTGCAGTTTACATTTGAGGCCATAAATTAATTTGATAAAATAATCTAATGTTTTAAATCCCTAAAACACAATTTAAACCACAATAAATTTCCATATTTCTTTAAGCGGGTCTATGCTGGTTAGTGCTGGTTTGATGCTTTACCAGCTGGTGGACTGGCATAGCCATGCTGTTTACCAGCATGCATCAACCAATTTGGTTAAAACCAAATAGTATTAAATAGCACATACAGCACAATATAGACAGCTGCTTTTTATGAGCTGAGAAATTTGTGAGCAAGTCATTTGCATTCAGATTCTTTTTTTAAAAAGGCTTTCAGTGTTCATAGGATTTTATTGAGAATCATGAAGGCTGGATGAGTTTCATCAAGTGTATTCAGTGTTTGCGACTTATGATTTAGTCACATTTTTTGTCACACCAAAACTCAGATGAAAGATGAAGCTTCAAACAGGAATTCCTAAGAGAACTTTTCGTACTTCAATCCTACATTAATTCTTCATGCATGGGCTTTCTCACAGGGAGTTGACATCTAGTCTTTTATGAAACAAGAAGGTTCTTCTTCATCTTTCCTTGGCATACTTTGGATTGTATCATTTATTACCGCATCGTACAAACATTACGACTAAACATAAAATGACATTATTTTGTCACTTCATCTATGTTAGATTGTGTACAGTATGTAAAGGATTTAGTTAGTCATATAGTCATAACTACATTTTAGAATGTGACTGCGTAATCCCCCAAAAACCGATACCTTAAACAAAACGGATTTTCATCAAAGACTGTTTCGCTTTGAAAGTGATTACAAAACCTTTCAATATTACTGTTGTCAAAGCTGGAAACACTTACAGACACACCAAACGTTTAACAATATCTGTGCTGTATTAAAAACCCAACCTCTGTACCGACGGCAGTCGTGCATAGCTCATTCAACTATTATTGCATCACTCGTGATGATAATTGCAACGATTTTCAATGAGGGAAAAAAGATAAAAGATCAAACAAGTCATGCCATTAATCAAACTCATAAAGCCAGGTGCTCTTCTCATTTCAGATGATTTCTCAATTGTTTTTTATTCTTTCGGCTTTTATTGACTGCAGCATTAGCAAAGATCATGTTGATTTCCACAACAAACATTTTGTTTCTGGGTTGATGGCTTAAAATTGTTTTCTAAAGGGATAATGCATCCACAAATAAAAATGATCTTATCATCAATACCCATGTTTTAAAAAAAATTAATGATAACAATTGACAATTTGACAAAAAACCTTTAGATAAAACACACAGAGGGAAAACTAAAAACTCAATTCACAATAACAGTAACGATGAAAATCAGCACACATGATTACATGTTTGGTTTACTTTTAACCATATTTTCAATTTCTGTTTAATGTTAAGTAGTTTGAGCATGCTCTTATTACAATTGGCAAGGAGTTCCAATAATGAAAAGCTCTAATTGAAAAGACTGATCCTTTTGTATAACACAATCCCCTTTAGTAGTGGCTCTTGTTATTCTACCACTATTTTCCTTTCGTGTAATAAATTGGCGCAATGGGGGAGCTGCATACCCCTTTAAGATCTTAAATATGAGGCAGACATCAGCACAGTGCTTAAAATGATAAAAACTTGGCTAATTCTATTATTGTACTATATGACAGTAGTGGTATCTAACAGACTTCTGATCAAGTATTTTAAGTGACCATTTATAAAGAGATTCAATGGGTTTTAAAACTGTTGCACTTGCTTGTGACCAACTAGTAAAACTATATGTAATATGAGAAAAAAACCACTGCATGCATTAAAAGATGCGCTGCCCCTATTGTCAGATTAGGTCTTGTATGCCTAAAGTTGGTCAAGTTAAATTTCATAGCATCGGCCACCTTGTTGGCAGGTTTTTAAAATGTCATTCGAGAATTTAAAAGACAACCTTGAGCTTATCACCATAAACGCATACATCAGAGTTGTGGGACACTGTGGGTTTTTGAGAAAAATACATAGAGGCAGTTTTACTTGTATTCAAATGTCAACTTGTGTTCAGACCTTCAACCAATCTGAAACATGAACCATTGCTTCAGTTAACTTGCAGCTTGCTGTTTGCTTTTTGCATATACTTGTAGTGCAATTGGTACAACGTGGCACTGGAAATACCAAGGCCATGCGTTTCCAAGGGAACACACAGACTGATTAAATGTATTATTTGGACGCGATGCAAGTTGCTTTGGGTAACAGCATCTACTAGCTGTATAAATGTGAATGCAAATACAAATGACTTTGTCTTAAAGGGATAGAGTCCCAGAAACTAAAATGCTAATTTCAAACCTTTATGACTTTCTTCTGCAGAACACAAACGATGATATTTCGAAGAACGTCGGCCCACGTTGACAACTGTATGGATAAAGTCAAATATAGATTTTGTATAACATGAGGGTGATTAAATCTTTGCCCCAATAACTGATGTATTCGATGTAGCAATCATATAATTCTTAGCCCCAGTCCCCATTTACTCTCACTGTATTAGAAAAAATAACAGCTTCAAAAATCTTCACTTTTTGTGTTCTACAAAAGAGTGGAAGCCTTACAGATTTGGAAAGACATGAGGGTGAGCAGAGGATGACAGAATGTTCATTTTTAGGTGAACAGAGTAGCTGGCATTTTATAAAATCCCTCAGAAGGTGTTGACTGATGTTTTACAGCTAACTGAGCTTTGGGTGTGATTTGTTCGAGTTCATTTTGAAGTGTAACTCAATTCAGCAAGAGTCCAAAAAGGGCATTTGTTTTTTTTCGAGAAAGTTTTGAACTTTCAGTTCGGAGCGGCCCATATCTGTCAGGCATAACGAAGTTAGATGCGAGAGAAGAGCCTTGTGTGCGAGTCTTTTGAAGAACTCTCTTTTATTATTAGGCCCATACAGATAAAGGTTTTTGGAAATTGACAGACTCATTGCGGCTCCATTTTGGTTTAAAGTTAGGATTACTCTGTTGTAGCTTTATATACTCTATGCGAAGTATAAAGTGTTCCGTTCAAACACACATTTGTTCTGTGTTAAGCAGACATGCACTCTGCTGTGTTCTGACATTTATATTGCCACAGGGAGCTTCTTTCCCTGGGGCCGAGAGATATATGATATTTGTCTTCAGTTTTTCAAATAACCCCCTTTTAAGATAAAAAAAGATTAGATTATTGTATAGTGTGAAGTGTACGGTTGTCGTTTTATTGTGTGATACAGATACTTATTTTGTTGACGATCAGTTCTTATAACCCTGTAAATCAAACAGTTTGTTTAAGCGTCTGCCTCTGATTAAATAATTATCATTGAATAGCATTTAATGAGACATCTTATGTCGACAAGTGTGGGAAGTACAAACATGAAATTAAAAACATGTTTACTGATTATGGTAAATTTTCTTTAGAAGCAGTAAATCAAATATGCTTACGTTGAAGTGTATGACGAATGCTTATATATATATATATATATATATATATATATATATATATATTGCTTGTGTATGCATTATATTTAATTTTATCAATAGTTGTCAATTATATTCCTGTAGACATATCTTGAATGCATCTGTTTGTGGGATGTTTGTTTGTCTCTCTTCAGATGGGCAGGTATTGGTGGTCTGGTATTTAGAGCCTCTCCATATCTAGGACAAAGAGTAAATACATACAGTATGCAGAAGGTGACTCCTATGGGATCTCACTGAGAACTGGGCAAGTGAAAGATCTGGTATGCAGATTCATTAAGTGCAGGGACCCTTGAATTTTTTGTTGAAATTTGTTTTTGCTCTTCTCTGTAAGCCACCGTCACAGAGGTGAGCTGTGATTTTAAGTCGGAGCTCTGCAGTGTCACTTATTGGATGTCCTGTGAGAGCCGGGCTTCAAAGCTGATGCTGCGGGATGGTGAAATCCTGGGGCATAGTTGAGCCGTGGTTGAGTCAGAAGAGACTGGGGAATTTGGGGAAAAACTGCCATCGGACAGTTTGGGATGAGTCTTGGGAGACTTGAGTAACAAATAAATAATGTTGGGTTCTTTACTCTTTTACAGGCAGACTAACTATATAATGGAAGGTGTTAATGCACATTTAAGACCATTATACTGCTTATTTGTAATAAATAGCTGTATTTACAGTATACATTAGGCTTTAAGCATCTTGTTTTTTATTTACAGCCGATTAGGGCTTTCTGTAGGGATTGAAAAGGTCTTGGTAATCTACAGCAGGAAAGTTTTCCAGGTTGCACATTAACATTCTTTAAATGATTCTTTTTGCCATTTCATTTGATTGTTTTTGTGGTCTCTTAACAGCCTGTTTTTCTTTTACTCCTATGGCATCTGAAATGTCTCGGATTTGCTCATATCAGATTGTTTGCTGGACCATTAAAGCGATCTTCGTGAAATGTCATTTTGACATTTTTTGTCATTGGAAAAAGTTAAAAGAACCCGAACAGTGATTTAATATTGAGTTTCGCCCTAGGAAGGAATGCGTGCTCAACATACAAAAAACTTTTGTTAATTTCTTTGTCGGGCCAAAACACATCTGCTGTTCACCAAACCATTGGATGCGGTTTAGCGCAGGTGAGCTTCCTCGTCTCATTAAAGGTGACAGATTTTCACAGACACCACTCCGAGCACTCAGCACTGCTTTTGATTCATTTATAATGTTCTACCTCGCAGACTCCTGCATTATTTACCGCGTCTGTCTCATAGCGATACAAATTGTATCACTCTCACCCAAGAGTGGCTTCCTCTCACAGAGGCACTTGGCGTCATTTTGGCAGTCTTTATCTGCCACAGCTGTAATGAGAAGTGTGCCAAAAACCTGATTTGTTTCATTATACTTGTGTGCTATTCTTTATTGTTCTGGTACAGTTGACAGCATGAGCTGTTGTGTTACTTGCCCTTTTGTTTTGACTTTGTAACGCAACTATGGGTCACAGATGGACGGAGTGGTCACCCTGTTCAAATTAAGGATTTGAGAGTTGTTACATGTGTTTATTTGTGTTACGTTGCTGCTGGTGTGTGTGGCGTGTGGATGCTGGTGGCGGCACTGTGACACGCATTAGGGATGCCCACTCCTGCCGCTGTGTTGTTGCGGGCCTGCAGGGACACACATGTGCAAAATGCCATGTTGAATCACTGTCTAATCCAATAACACCAGCAATTGCAGTCGCTGGAATGCACAGAGACAGAGAGAAAGACTTCACAATGACTTTAGAGATGGTGTCTCACATAACACTATTCTGTAGTTGAATTTGAAAACTCAAAAAAATACCATTTAAAAGTAATACTCGTGCACACTGTGCCATACATTTTTTACGTCAATAACATTTCTCGACTCAGTTCATTTTGTCCTGTTTCGTGGCTTACTATAACATTAGAAATGTATTAAACATTGCCTGTGGCTGTAACAAAACAAACCAAAACTGTTGTTTTGTAAACGTTATCTTTAAAGAATTTATAGGTAGACACAAAAGCAAAACCGCTATCATAGCACTAGGGAGAATTTTCCATTGAAGATCACAAGCTTTTTGAGAGAGAGAGAGAGAGAGAGAGAGAGAGAGAGAGAGCAAGCGATGTGAAATACAAGTACATATGAACACGTATTGTGTATTTGGTCCTGTTTAGTGTGTCTGGATATACTCATGGGTTTAGATTTATATATTTAGACTTGTTTGTCATGTTTTTAACATGTTTGTGCCAAGCAGTCTACAGTAAGTGATTCGCAGAATGTGAGGTTGTACGACATTTAGCCATTTAGAATTTAGGCTCAAGTCACTGCTCTTGTTGGCTTTTTAAAAACTTTAGGTTTATAGACTAAAATTAGTCCGCTTTTCTAATTCTGGAACTTACACAGCAAATGATCAATGAGTTGACATGTAAAGCGACCAACCACTGTTTGTTTCGTTGGGGCAAAGCAACACAATTATTATAGTCATACCTTTACGGACATAATAAAATTATTGAAGATGCTAATGTTAATAGATCACTTTGGAACAAAAAAATACTTCACTTCATACAGAACAAACAGTATAGCAGAAGGGCTTAAGCATACACTGGAGTATTTTTCTCATTTCCTGTAAACAGAGGTATGGGGCTGATTTCTGATTTTTGGTCCATTAAGCTGCGCCGGTTCTGTTGGGGTTTTTGAGTAGTTTGGTATGCAGCCTCATACCGCTGGCCTCTTTCTAGCTATGCTGAAGGGCTCATGAATAGAGAGAAGATTTTTTGTTTTAGCTTTGATTTCATAAGGATAATCATTCACAAGAATGTTATTCACGTCCCTGTTGATGTTAGGGGTGTGCAAAACGACATATTTTCAAAACCAGTTACTAGGGTTGTGTGGATGAAAACAGTCTTAAGGAAGTCGTCTAAAATTAGACTGTTTTAAAGGTTTTCTTAACCCAGATTAGACAGGATCAGATATTTAATTAAGACACCTTCTTGTTTAAAGATCCATTAGACTGGGTCTACATCTTAAAGGTCCAATGTGTCCTTTTTTTGGAGGATCTTTTGACAGAAATGCAATTTTAAATACGTGTCTTCAGAGGTGTGTAGTGATCTTGCGTAATGAAGCGTTATGTTTTATTACCTTAGAATGAGCTATTTCAATCTGCATACACCGCGGTTCCCCTTACATGCAAGTCGCCATGTTGTTTCTACAGTAGCCCTAAACGGACAAACTGCTCTAGGGAGCCAGTTTCAGAAATATGTTATCTCCTTCCACAAAGAAGCGAAAACGTGATGACATCTTAGTTCTGTGTCAGCCGCCATGGTTCTTTGAAAAGGAGGGATGAGGGGTGGAGTGAGCTATTGGTTGTAATTAGCAACCTCTCTGCTAGATGCTGCAATATTTAATACACTGGACCATTAAGTGGCGGAATCAAATGCAGTGTGTGTTTAGTTGAACAAAAACATGTAAAGCTGTAGCGCTGTAGCTTTATAAGGGGATACATTGAAAGTTTTGAAATATAACATACGTTTTATGGAATATTGTAGTGTTTTTTATAAATAACTTGTAAAGGATCTGTGCGCTTTACTATTTTATAAAGTTCACGTGCCCTCATAATCTTCAATCAAAAACGTAAATTCTTCCCCCCCTCAAAACGACCTCTCTTCACTTCCAGTTACCAGAAATGGTGAGAGGGCGGGGCTCCAATCATTGACTGACTGCAAACTGCCATTCAAATCTGCCTTCATTTTGTTTGCAAATCCCAATTTCCAACGATCCAGCCAGTTCTAGATTGTCCTACATTTATTTTTTCAATTTTAGTAGCCGTTTCACTCAGATATATGTCACGATAGGGAAAAGAAGAGAATCGCTACTTCCATTCATGTCGTCTTTAAAGCTAATTTGAGGCAATCTGTAGCTTTTGGCTGCTGTATTTATTGATATCTCTGTTTGAAACATAAAATTGCCAGTTACTTTACATACTGTACTTTAACCTTCATTGTATATGTTTTGACGTTAAGATGTCTAATGATGCTAGGCATTTCCGACGGCTTACAAATCATCATTATAACACCGTGTCTATACCGGACGTGGCCGACACGGCACCACAAAAAACAATAGAAACGCATTATAACCCATTATAAGTTGTGTCTACACTGGCTCCTGTCGCCATTGTAAATCTTGGTTAGGAGGTTTGTGTTCTAAACACAGTTTTTTATTTACTTTATTTTGTTTTGTCAGCTTTAAAATGACATTACCATACAAACTGTCGTGCAGCTTAAACAACTTTCTGCTTGAAAATAAAACAAATGAACCACTTTTTAATTGTTTGTTGGATAACTAGTCAACCCTCGTGACCCTTGTAGTTTTGATGTTTGTGTCATGCTCTCCTATTCCCATTTACTTCCTGTTTACATCCCCCCTGGTCCACACCTTGATCTCATTCCAGCAAACACGAGCAAGCTGCTATCGTATTTGTTTTGCATTTGTTGACTTCAGCCCGTACAAACAGATCGCTTCGTGGCATCCAGGTCCAAAGGTTCAACAGGTCTGCTTTCAAAAGAATACTCGTCTCTGCCGTGCGTCCGGTGCTGTTTCTCGGTGATAGGTTAGAAAGA
Organism: Barbatula barbatula; assembly: GCF_947034865.1. Classification (NCBI taxonomy): domain Eukaryota; kingdom Metazoa; phylum Chordata; class Actinopteri; order Cypriniformes; family Nemacheilidae; genus Barbatula; species Barbatula barbatula. Next base: position 7,201,759 of record NC_136779.1, read on the forward strand.
GAGAATCAGACTGTAGGTTATCAAAATGACCCACACAGGGACGCCGGGGGTCACGCTGTGAAGTAGAGCAATGATAGCGATGATGGAGTCATTTCTTCTGAACATACAGCCGCGAAGTCACTTTGTGCCAAAGCTTGAGCAAAAACACATTTCCGTGACGGTAAATGGATGATTATGTTTGTTTGAACATGGAACAAATGGATGCTTTAAGCACACACAACCGCGGCAGCGATATTAAAGCACACTGTTCAAAATATTAGAGCTGCTTTAGTCAATTATCACAAAAGAACAATTTAGGGTCTCTGCAGAGGAATAACAAAACCGAAGCAAGGCACGCAGAAACATTGACAAAAGGGAACAATGGTCATTAGATTGCAAAACTGTCTTCCTGTTTATAAAATGATTCTCTGAGGCATCTCATGAATAAAATTCTTCCTTGTTGCAGCTTTTTGAAAGATTAAATTATACCCGGTTCACATTCAGATGTAAGGTTCATTTATCAAAACATAACAGCACATCTATTGTTTCTTTTGTATAGTGTCATTTAACTTTCATGAACACCAGACAAGTTTGAGTTATACTGTAAATGTTAATATACCATTGTTACAATGTTGAGAATGTCATTAGATAGATTCTTTTAGAAAATATACTGTTTGCATTAACAGATCATGTCTCTTTTAAAAAGCCTACACATATGCAAAATGTAGTCTGCTGTGTTAAGAGGCAGCAATTTCAGGGCATCCTAGAATGCATTGCAATAACCTCTATAGAGAATTCTAAATGGTGGACAAAGTGACAAAACTCACGCTACGGAGACCACATCTGCCGAAGGCAGATAATACGTTGAATATATTGGGAGGCTGGAGTAGCGTGCTTACTCGCAAGAATGTGGGAGAAGGCGCTTCGCAGGCGTACGCCGAACTGACCGTAGGTCTCACTCAAGAACCGATCTGACACCGGTTCTACACCCGTTCGAAAATGCTGGACCCTGCAGATGTCTACCAGAGAGGCGCTCTGAGCCAGTGCCCACGAGCAGGCTACACCTCGGCGGAGCGAGCGTATGTAAGGGGTGGAGACTGGCGTACCATCCCATTCGCCAAGTTCATTGGCCTTTTCAAAAGTAGAATCGTATAATCGATAGGTTCTCAAGTCAAACCCCATTCTGTCAGTCTCGACACAACGTCGTGTCAAGTTTTTTATTCTAATTAGTTCAGTGTAATAAAAAAGTGTAAATAAAAATACCATTATTTTTGAATGATATGTGCATAACTGCATTGGAAGCCTGCGTCATAGCTTAGCAGAATACCAACGTCATACTAGTCCAGACGTCAAATTAGTGCTCTATTTGTGCAGCCTATGAAGAGTGTTTCTCGACAAATAGGCTCGCTTTTGAGAGCTTCTATTATTGGCGGTAGGCAGCTAAGCAACCTGCTAGGCTTTAAAACAGAGATATTGTTGATATCAAGCGTACAATCCACATAATTACATTTCCTCGCATTTTGTACATAACATAACTGTACATTCAAATACCATATATTGTATATTTGTGTATCTTTTGTATTATTATCACAGCTGGGGTCAGCTGTGGCTTAATGGTTAGAGCATTGGGCTTGTGATCAGAAAGTTGCCAGTTCTAATCTCAGTGCCAGCAGGTCATGACTGAAGGGCCCTTGAGCAAGGCACCTTACCCCTGATTGCTCTGCAGTAATGTGCCACTGTATAAAACTACTATGTAATATTATTTTTATTTCCTTTTTTTGCGCATGCACATACAGAAGCGCCAGGACCGTGCGAGGCATTTGCATTTCAAAAAACCTGAATCTGAGTCACCATTAATTATACATTTAATTGGTATTGCTGGGACCTCTGTTAAACTGTCTAATGTGGCACGACTTTCTTTCTGTTTAGATTTACATGAGCAGCCTTTCAAAGTCAGAGGAAGGTTCACCTTTGGGGAGTAAACCAAGAAACCAATTGGAATAGTAAATGCTGCAGACCATCAAAGATTCATCGGACACAGCTTTACAGGTTCAATTGGTTTCTTTCACATAGAACACACTATATTTTTACCAAGCAAGATCTATTAGAATTGAAACAAAATTTCAGTTTTTTGTCGCCGCCGGATGAAGAGCATCTTAATCAAAATCAGTATTGAGACAGACCAACAGAGGAAGAAGAGGAGAGAAAATATGAAAGGGGAAGTATGGAATTCTTTTTGAGCCAATACAATTTTATGCAAACTTTAAAAAATGATCGTAAATATACAATGAGAAAGAAGAAAAACACTTTGATAATGAAAACAAACTCAATTGCAAAAATGTGACATGATTGTCAATCTTTTCTTTACAATGTTTAAGCTTCGTTTTTGCCAATAATGGTTTAAGAATTTGCAGTGTGAGTGAAGGAGGGAAGAGACAAATAGACTTTCTTAACTTGGAAAGGGATAGAGCTGCCTTTCAGTGTAAGAGGGATTTATGGCCCAATGACCGTGCTCTCTGGGGAAGATCCATCCACACAACTGTGGACCAAAAAAAGAGGCAGGTCAGCTGCACATCAATAAGTCACTTGGGGCCAGAAATAAAAATGCTGTCCTCTCAAAATAACTAATAAATAACTCCTGCAGTATGTATTCTACATTATACAATTAAACAAGTTATTACAATAAAATACTTTTTTTTAAGACGCAGATTTTGATGTACAGCGGCCACTAGCGTTGCATTATAGATTTGCAACGAATCGCTCAGTCCAAACACGACGGTGGCCACCACAGTACAAAAATATGTTGCGACACCAAGTCTTCTCAAGTTGACGCTGGGAAGAGATTGTGCGGGCATTAGAAAGACTGTAGAAAGAGCAATGTCTTATTTATTTCATAAAATAAAAGGTCTGTGGATTTTAAGTATAAAAAGAAGGATAAAAGTCAGGCAGGAGCTATGACCAACTTTTACATTTAGTCATTTAGCAGATGCTTGTGGTAAACAATGTAAGTCGTATATTCAAGTCTTTCAAATTGGAACAACATAAGGACAACAAAAAACATAACTGGGATACAACTGGTTTTACATAGCCTACCACAGTATACAAAGCTGTTTTTTTATTAACCTGCGTTAATATTTTAAAGACTTTCCAGCAGAGACGCATTGGAGAGAAAGATCGTCTAATTTGCATTTGGATCAGTATGTAAATAACATTGTTTTTTTCTGTTTGTTAGAACATCTATACGGCAGGGGACAGGGAGAGGAAACATGTGTCGTAGAGTGGTTTGTCCGTTTAGGTCTGCTGGCAATGGCGGTGAATTCAATGTATGTAGGCCCGCTCTGTATGTAAATATACATAGCTCATTCTTAGGTATTAAAAACATAACGGTTCATTGCATGAGGTATTTTTACACCTCTGAATAAATAGTTTTGTATATTTTATTGCATTTCTGTCAATAGATCCTCCTAAAAACCCTGATTTGTTCCTTTAATGTGATGATTTTTGTGGGAATAATAATGAACACATCACAGATGAGAATGCCTGTCCCCTGCTGGCAGAGAACGGTCGATGCGTGATTTTAGCCATAAGCAGATTGTGTCTCTCCTTCCCAATGTCTACTCCGGACATCTTTGCCTCACACTGCTTTCGCCAGTACCAGCTGGGCCTCTCAGGCTCTCCAGACAGCAATCTGAGAGATCCCCTATCTGTTTCTGTTTGCTTCTTTGAATGCCCTTTACATCTGAATGTGTACACATTTTGCAGTGTGTTTATTCAGGGCTGTGAGAGACACTCAGCGGGAATAGACAGGCTTTTCAAGTCTGAGGTCTTGTTTCAAACCTGGACTGTCTCTCTCTCTCTCTCTCTCTCTCTCTCTCTCTCTGATGCAGGAAAACCATCATTCGAAAGAGCTACTCTGCTCTCTTTCTTAATTCAAAGCAGGGGTAATCCTTAGTGGCATCTATTACCATTGCTTTGACAATCTGTCACTCACAGGCGCCATGGTAACTGCACTCTTTGAAGATGCATTACAGTTAGGGGTCCTCCCAGCCCGAGTGGACACTTCGTGACGTTAACTAAGAGGGCTCTTTGATTAAGAGGCTTACAGGCAAAAGTGACACAGTGAACTTGGGGGAGAGCTCTAATGCAGAGGTTATCATAATACGAGATCAAATTATTTTTCTGGCCAGATGCTGCAAATAAAAAAAGGATGCATGGATAGACAGATGGATGGATAGGTAGTTGGATTGCTGATGGGTGTGGGTGCGTGTTTTATTTGCATATAAAATATTCAAAATCTATAAAATATTCATGGTAGAGTAAAATGATATAGAATATTCTAGCAAGGAAATCAATGCATTTTTGCATAACTAAGTAAGACTTGGTATACGGTTGTTTTCTATAGCATTTGCGAGCTTTTGCACCAGTAAACATGCTCAGTTTTGTTGGAGTGTATGTAAATGTGTGGGTATGTGGGTGGATATCGGTCCTTAACATCTCAAGTGTAATTGCAAAAAAGTCGTCCCTCTGAGCAGACAGGATCAGTTCCAATCTTTTGCATGCAATCATGTTATCCTTGCAAGACTCGCCATCAAGGACCATTCCGGCTGAATTCAAGGTCAGCTGCCCCAAAGATTAAAAAATGACCAGTGAGCAAAGATATTACCGTGATGCACAGATATTATTGCCCCAGTCTCTTTCCATTTCTTTTGCCAGTGGTTCTAATAATTCTTAGGATCATTTAAATGTTTCAGGTTGCTTACAAATTTGTTTATTTGAACTGACAGAGCTGTCATTTAAGATGCGTATTGTAGAGCGGTTGGTTGCATTTGTTCTGTGCAGAGGAAGGGATAGAACAGATACATTTGGGAATATTTTGCTCATGGTTTTGCTCTGTTTATGTCTCTTTTGTTGAAGCTCAAAGTGTTTCAGTTTTCGCTGCTAAATATTTACATTTTACACGTAAGGAATTGCACCTTCGGAGGTGTGTTTTGAGTAATCTGATGCTTTCCTCTCTATCGCTGTGGAAAAAACCATTAACAGTCTCTAAATATGAAAAGATATTTAAATCAAGATACATTCACTTGAGAAGCAAAATTAAATTAAGTGATACGATCAAGTCTTGTTTTCTAATAAAAATATACAAAATAACTGACTGCAAATGAAGTGAGAAAAGGACACTTCAAGTTTACATTTCTTACCCCACTGCCGGATTTTCTTTTTCAAGCATGAAGTCAATGTGGGAATTTTAAACGTAATTTCTTAAAAAACGTTTGTATAAAATTTTGCAGCTACCATAGGTGAGGTTGGGATTTGCAACCAACGGCTAATTCCACCCCTCCCTTTCAAAACACTATGGTGGCTGACACAGAACTAAGATGTGGTCATGTTTTCACTTCTTTGCTTCTGTAGAAACAACATGGTGCATTCCACCAAAATCGAATCAAATGAAAAATATATACAAAGTCTGCACACCAAATCTCTTCTCACAAAGTCTCTCTCTCATACAAACGCACCATGTCAGTCACTCTTGTTGCCCCTTTGTTGCCCCAGTGAACACTGATGAAGGCATCCGTGTTTCTTGTTTGTTTTTCACGCTACATTCTCCTTCAGACTCCTGTTTTTCTTACCTTATTAGAAGAGGTGCCATATAAGGTCACCACACAATTAATTGTCCTTGGCTCAGCAGGGTCCATCCCCTCTGTCAATCAAATCCTGTCAATCATAGTGTGAGACTGTCCAAATCCTTCGCAGGTCGAATCGCAGTGGGTGTGCGTTCACACTCTAGTGCCCCCCAGAGGAAAGGGTCTGATAAAGGTTCTCATTGATTGTTTGCAAAGGGATCTGCTTGAATGAGGGCTTTAACCTTCCTGTTTGTTGTGTAGCCAATGATCTATGTCTGTGGTTGCATGGCCAATCGGTTCTTTCTTGAATGTTTCTGCATAAGGTGACAATATGTCCCGGTTTCATGATGTGTGTCCTGGTGTCCCTGGAATTCACTAAAACATTTAAATATGTCCTATGAGGATTCTCAGTATACCTCTGGCTAGAATTTCTGGTATGATTTGTTGTTCTGAGTTGAATAAGAGTGCTGGAAAGGAAAGCAAGTGGATTTGTCGAAACGTTCATTTTAGAACATCTTTCAGCAAATCAGAATTACGATATGGTTGCCATAACAATAAATTTGTGCTAGGCATTTTTGCCTGTTGTCCTCTCAATGCATTGAGATTATTCGATTGTTGGTCCTAAAAATGATTTTACGAATAACACTTCACAATAGGGCTAAACATGAGAAATCTTTCTACAGCATTTATTAAAGGTACAATGTGGATTAACGATTTCTGTTCTATTGAATGATATGTAACGTAGTTAGTGCTGTCAATCGATAATACACATAACATTAATGTTTTTAAATATACTTTAACATTCTAATACTTTAACATTTTATCTCTAAATTTGTGTGGAAACAACATATTGTCTGATGTCTCCATTAAATATATTATTTTTCCTTATTTTAACATTAATTATATCCATTTAACATTGATGTACAGTATAACGTAGAGCTCTCATGTCTAACAGGTAGGAAATATAAGGAATTGAATTAAGTTTATGCTAAATTCTAAATAAAATACAATAATGACAGGAGCGGCCGCTGTATGCATATCTGACGCCCCTTTCCCATTTTCACAACTCTTTGCATTTATTTCAGTTTCCTAAAGGCTCAGTGGTTAGAGCATGCCGTTAGCAACGGCAAGGTCATGGGTTCGATCCAAGGGTCATTGCACATAGTCAGAAACAAATGTACTGTATATTACAATGTAATGCAAGTCGCATTGGATAAAAGCTTCTGCCAAGTGCATAAATGTAAATGTATTTACACATTGAAATCTGCGCTCACGAAAATGCTAGACAAAATGGGCTTTCTGGTGTAATCTTGTGTGGTTTTGTTAATTTAAGCAGAGAATTTAATACTGATGCGCTGTCTGACAGAGATAGATCTGACATAGCCTTTAGCCTGTGACTGTATACACCAGACGGGACAGTTGTCCCGTTGGGTCGCCTCTGCACACATCAGGGCAAAGTTTTAAATTGCGCCTGAATGGTTTAAAGGCCTTTACATTATACCACTAGACAAAGGATGACAAAATAAATGGATGCTGCTTTGATTGCAATCGATATCGGGAAAAAATCAGATTAATTATTAATTAATCTGAAAAAAAAATGTATCACATGCATTAACACGATTATGTCTACAGAGGTGTATAAAGACCTTACACAAAGAAGAATTATTGTTTTATTACATAGTAATAAAACATAGTTATTTATAGTTCAACCGCATTAGACAGGACCCTATAGTTATTTTTATCTATATACATCGCAGATCCACTTACATGGAATTTGCCATGTTGTTTCTACAGTATCCCTAACAGGACAAACTGCTCTTACAGAGCGCATATCGAAAGTATTTTTTCCTTTGAGAAAAGAAGCGAAAACGTGACAATATCTTTGTCCTGCGTGCCCATAGTGCTTCGAAAGGGAGGAATGAGCGGTGGAGTGAGCCATTGGTTGCAATTTGCAACCTCACCACTAGATGCCGCTGAAATGCAAATGCACCTAATCTTAGTTCATGTTAATTTCATACATACATTGTGGTACAGAGTGATAACTGTTAACATAAATTAATGCAGAATGAACGAAAATAACTAACATTAACAATGTTCATAAATGCCAAAAAAACATTGTTGATTGTTAGTTCATGTTATCTATTTTGTATATATATATATAAATATATATATATATATATATATATATATATATATATATATAGAGATATATATATATTATATATATATATATATATATATATATATAATATATATATTTATATATATTGTTAACAAATACAACCTTAATGTGATGCATTACCATTTTATGAAGTGTGTTGTCTATTTACCAAAATCGACATATATTAATATATTAATCTTTGATTTGCGCTTTAGTACAGTTAACAAGACGGTCAATAGCAATGCTAATTTACCTGTTAGTGCCTGGGGTGTGCTTGTGAGAAATGATCTGTGGGGGATTTTCACATGTTGTATGTGCTTTTATTCTAGAAACGCAGGATGTCTCTAATTCATTCTGTTTCTCTGTTTGTTCTTTTTTCTTCCTTTTGTCCTTCTTTCTTCCTTTTGTCCTTCCTTCTGTCCCGTTTTCCTTCCTTACCCTCTTCCTTCCTGCATCTCTTCACGTCTCATCCCAGCCTCCCTCTAAAACCCGGCCAGATTATTTTCTTCTAAAACTCTTTTATTTCTTCCCTGTCTTTTCACACACACAGCTGAAAGCAGACACAAACAATCACTGGACGTCTGTCTGGACTTACACAAACAAACAAAATGGAAGCAAGAAGAGGCTAAAGAAATGTAAAACTAGTATCATTCACACCCATCTCCGAAACACACACAGCAGAAAACACACAGACGAGTACACACACACTGCAGCCGCATCAGTTTTCAGAGCGGCGCTTTCTTTTCCACCCCTCCCTGCTCACCCACACACTCTCTCTCCTCTTCTGCTCCCTCTCCGTCGTGCATTCTATCACTAGCTCTCTCTCTCGTTTCCGCTCTCTCTCGCTTCTCGTGCTCTCTGTATGCCAGTATTACTGCCAAGGTCTGAGTCTTTCAGTGTGGGAATGTAGCAAGCCAGAGACAGGACTGCCTTTGAATTCTGGTGCAATGATGGATGTGGAGCAGAGGCTCGGATGTGCACTGACAGAGGGGGAGAACTGAGGGCAGGGATTGGAAGAGGGATCAGATGGATTTAACCCTCCCGGTCGTCTCTGCCTGATCACAGGACATCATTCTGCCGCTCTCTCCTGTGGTGTGGATTACCGGCTGCCCTTGTCCGCCGAAGCACAGCTGGAGAGACGAGAGGGAGAGCCGAGCCACGTAGCCAGAGACGAAGCGGCGTGTCGAGGAGAGAGAGACGCAGAGCTGTCCCTTGAGTGGTGCCGTGCTTCTGCCGCTACCTGAGCTTCTTTGCAAGCACACGCACATATACAGAGGCAGGGCTGCGCCAGCCGCGACGACCGATGCGTTAATGCAGCTGTGAGAGAAGATCTGCAGCAGGGAGCTGCCCTCGCTCAGGCACTCGCGGATTTACAAGGAAAATTTGACTCCGGGGCGAAACACCGACACATCCCGCAAACTTAATTTTTGTTCTATTTTTCACCTCTACATGGAGCATCTTGGGAATTACCGCAGGTTCTACAGAAGCTGAACTAAACAGAGGCTTGTTACCAGAACCCGCTCTCTTCCCCCCTCCCAGAACCCAGTCCTGTTTGCCTTCCGACTGAGTGTGTGCGCGTGTATGTTTGTGTGCGTGTACATGACTGTTGGTGTTTTTTGGGCTTAGGTTTGTTGCGTTCTATTGTATAGAATTAATATTTACATCTATTGGCTGATGTTTGCTGTAATATTCATATGAACTGTTGGTATTGCATATATCTGTATTCGTGGTTGAGTGTTAAATTAATATTAATGAGATGCCCAGTTTTGGCTCCCTCCCCAGCTCCCCCCACTGCTTGCACTGCTTCTTGGCTTGGCCCTGAACCCCAGAAGCATGAGTGAGAGAACGGCACTTGGGGCCACCATGGAGACCATGACCCTGGAGGAGCCCGGGGGTGAACAGGCCTCTCCCCGGGCCCCAGGGCCCCTCCGCTGTGGCCCCTGTGCGGTGTGGCCCCGCCAGCAAACTTGGCTTTGTGTTGTGCCCCTTCTGATGGGCTTCGTGGGCCTGGGCCTCAGCCTGATGCTTCTTAAATGGATTGTGGTGGGCTCGGTTCAGGATTACGTCCCAACTGACCTGGTGGACGCCAATCGCATTGGACAGGACCCTATTTTCTTATCTAAACCCAGTGCCCTACCCAAGGGCCCTGATGGCTCCACATCAACCACTTCCGCAGTGCCCTCGGTGGCTCCGGGTTCAGCAACCCGGGCGGCTGAGGGCACAGGAACAGTGCAGAGGACTCGAATTGGGCAGTCCCCCAACCACACTGCCAGCAGCAGTAGCACCAGTGGAGGAAGCGGCGGGGCATTAGGGGGTGGCCCGGGAAACCGAGCACCACACCTGCATAACAGAGTGGGGACAAGAGTTACCAACTCAACCACCACCACAAGAGCCACCAATCCTGCCCCACCGGGAGGAAAGGAGGTGACACCACGCAGCACCACTGTCCGAAAACCCAACGGGGAGGGTGGGAACCAAAACGCCTCACTGGCCGGGCCGCCAAGTACAACCACTCTGAGTACCGCATCAACTGCTACGACAACCTCAACTCAACCAGCCAACCCAACCTCCACTCTTGCGGCCCCTTCCAAGCCCAGCCATCGCTGGAATCATGGACGCTCCTCCAAAGGCCCTTCCACCAAGCCTACTCGGCCACACCATCGGTTCAGGACACGTAAGTGTGCTTTACTGAATATTTTGTAATCATTTAAAAGCATGAATGTTGTTCTGCAAACCATGTATGCTTGTGTGCATGTGATCATTCGGTTCATCTCATCGTCTGTGATCGGCCATGACGGTTTAGATAAGAAAATAGGGTCCTGTCATGTGATTTCATAGCCACACGTTGTTAGGTTTGCTTATTGTGCTTGCTTACACTAACAAACCCCACAAACTTTGTGAGCACTAGAGTAGACACACGTTCTAGCTATCCGCTCAGTACTGCAAAAGAGCCAGTCATGCAGTCTAATAGTGCTCACGCTGCTGAGTTCATTAGTTCTGCATGATAATGAGAAAGCATGTTTTCCGTCTTCCCTTCGTTGTTGTACGCTGTGTATAATGTGGACACAGATCTGACCACTTCTACTGCGTTTTAGGAAAAATGACTCCCAGTGTGGCATTTTTTGCCATAGCATTAGTAAGTTTTTTCCATCTGAAATAGTCTGGTGTTTCGTTAGACAGATAGATTCTGTCTGATCTGAGGCTGGCTCACAGCTAACAGATGCAGAAGGTGAGAGAGTGTTAGAGAGAGGCTGATAGAAAGCAATAGAGGAAGTGTAGAGCTGGAGAGGGTGCCGCTCTCGTCCTGTCAGTGGAGATCAGGTCACAAGGTGAAGATTCCATTTAGATAAGTAAAGATATGAGGACTACAGTAGGTATGGAAGGCAGCGCCTGCATGCTGTGACAGATACACACGCTAGGAAATGAATAGCAAAGGAAAAAGAGAGTTTTTTTCATTTTTTTCCAATCTTAGATAGGGAGGGGTTGCAAATAGAAATATATGTTTACAATGTAACATATGAGTGCATGACTTCATGCATGTCGATGTATGTTTGTGTGATAACAATCTGTGGTTCATTCATGAATCCTGTTATAAATCAGAATTCCAGCCAGAAGGTGGTGATATCCAGACACAACACTGTTTTCTGTTACATGTTAAACCAACAAGTGAAAAAACGACCAAATTTTCCCGAAAACTAAAATATGCCTGTTTATTTGAGCTGCAATGAGGAATTAGCATCGGCATGCATGCTAATTCAATGTATTCCTCTAATCAAATCCAGAACGTTGTTTATTTATAAAGCAAGTTGTTAAAAACAGGCCATCAATTTTGTGTGTCAGCAGCAATTAACCAGCGTGGAGTTTGAATGTCATCCAGCCCAGGGACTTCAAACGCCCCTCGTAGCACATATAGCTTTAATGCATTTCCACATTACTGCTTCCACTTATTCCTCAATAATTGTATCTCGGAGATCACTGAAAGGTTTATTGCGAATACGAATCCATGCAGTTAACCTTCCTTTGTGTGCTTTATGAAGAAAACAAGCTAAGAGCTGCATCTATAAGCCCCAGGGCGACATTCTCATCATGGCTGACTTTTATTGAATTTTTATTTTTTATTTTTTACGGTTATGTGTGAATATGTAAGCTGCATCCAAAGCCTTCTATAACAGTGAGAGAAGATCAAACTGCTTGTGTAAAGAGAACCTTATATAATTTAAAGCAACACATTCTCTTACTCAGTGTAGTGAATGTTCTCTCAGGCTGAAAGCGCCCTCGGGTGAATACTGATAAGGGAAGGGTGAGGGGGGTCAAAGGGGGCCCTGAACCTGAGGGCAGAGTAGAAGAAGCCATGGATAAGGTTTGAGTTCTTGCAGACCACATGGCGGTCATTTTCGGTTATAAATTAGTTGGCAGTGTTTCTGACATGCAGGCCAGAGAACCGTGGACAGAAAGCCCAGGTCTTTATGACAAATTACCCCATTAATGTGCTACTGAATTGAGTAAAGTGCCCCACAAGGCTGCTATCTGGAATATTTCCTTTATATTAAAGAAACCTGACATAGGATTGTGGTGAGATGGATGGAGCACAGATTAGGTTTTTGGATCTGGAAAGAACGGTGTTTTTGTTGGACCAGAATTTGTTTTGTGGGCATAAATGACAATTGGGAGAAGAGTAGTACTGTAAATTAGAGTTAGTTTGTGGTCTGCATTGGGGATAAGGTTAAGAAAATCAATACTTTGAAGTATTGCAATATTTTACCTTATAATACAGTATCAATGTTTAATGTCACATTGTCAAGAATCTATATTTTTAGATTTTTTACAACCTAACAATACAATTGGGTACAGCTCCCCAATCCAATGCAGACATAAAAAACACAAGTGAGTCAAAAATCGCAATACACCAGGTTATCACAGGGTTTATACATATTCTACAAATGTGACCCTGGACCACAAAACCTTGTGTCTTAAATAGCATGAGAATATTTTTTGTAGCAATAGCCAACAATACATTGTATGGTTCAGAATTATCGATTTTTTATTTTATGGATATTAAATAAAGATGACAATCCATGAGCATATTTTGAAAAAATACCTACCATACATAAATAAAAAATATTTTTGTGAGAGGATGCAGCAAAATCGTGAACAAAAATGGCTGGAAAAACGCGTAGAAATATCACACTTGAAGTTCCTACTCAAGTTTGGTGTTTGTGTAAAGCTTAGAACTTCCACTTTTGGGGTAATCTACCTGTTTCTACTTTGCAACGCCCTGCTACTGCGCCTCTGATGGACAACTTTAAACAATTTTAACAATTAAAAATAATTGTTAACACACCAAAATGATGGAATAATGCAAATGTTACTATTGTTATTATGTTCCAAAATGTATGTGATTACAGACTCTTATGTGTACACCTTCAAATCAAAAGATTTCTAGAAAACCTTTCAGTATAAAAAAGTTTCTCAATTGGCACTATGCTTTTGACTGGTAGTGTTTATGACAATTGTAGAAAAAACTATTAATGAACACAGTCGCATATTATTGAATTCTGACCCAGATATGAGATATCAATATAATATCGAATTTTCTGTTGCCTGCTGGTTTTCACTCTACACTGTGTTGGGTAATGCATCATATAAAACAAGTCCTTTACATCCCCGCATGATCTCTTCTCTTCAAATTATCTTTTTGGCAATGATAAAATCCACCATATTTGAATTGGTTATATGCAGATAGTTTCATCTTTACAAAATGTTATTTTAAACTGTGTTGTAAATTTTATAGGAGCCTAATGGATCAGAGAGACATCTGAACATCACCCCAATGAGAGAGTACAGTATCTCTCATTCATGTCTATATTATCTCATTGTTCTGAAGGATGACACACAGCCGTCCATTAGCCGTAGCACTGAAACATGATCTGGTCGTCTTGTCCTTACCTTCAGACTGCACATCAACCTCCGCCCTCACATTTCCTACTCTGATATTATCCCTGATTCTCGCCACGTCTCCATCTCTGTCTTCATTTATTCTCTTCTTCGCTCTTCTCGTGTCTGAGTGTTCTGTATGTGCATGCGATTGTCTCTGTGTCCTATCTATGTGCGGAGTGGGGTTGGTCAGGGGCCAAGCCTCATTACTTCCTGCGTAAGGAGTCAGTGGGCGGCTGGTGCTCTATATGCAGCTGGCTCTCTGCCTTTGGGGAAGTGGGGCTGCTTCTTCAGACACATCATTGTAATTCAAAGCACACCTTTAGCGGCACAGTCGGAAGCCGGCATGGCCGAGATGATTTTTGTCAGGTATGAAAGCGAGGCAGCATCGGGACGGGGATCGCGAGTGGGTCCATCAGCGTTAAGCCTGGAGAATAAAGTAGCCAGAAAATCACAGTCTAGCTGCTTAAAGAGAAAGCCAGAGGAATAGAACAGCTCTGATGGGGTGATTAATAATTTTGACGTGCTAACATGTAGTATGCGCTCAAGTGCAGTGTATGCTTTACCTCTGGAGCTCCAGTGGGAAAGGTGCTCCCATAAAATCACATGGTGGGGTTAATGGTAAAAAAGTCAGAGATCTGCTCACTGCAGTCCCGAGGGAGGTCAGAGAGGGCTTTCGCCTGGCTAGAGAGGACCGTAGATTCAGCTGCTGCAGCCACAATGCTTTCCCCAGATACTGGCAGCAGGGCTGTCACATGATCATTATCCACCAATCATGAGCCCAGAAGTATAGAGTGAGAGACAAAACTTCTCAGTCTTTCTGGAAAAGTAATAATACATCCCAGGCCAAAATAAAGTACCATACTTGGTAGCTTTTATCTTGCAGATTAGATTTGGATGGTGGAGTGACATTTTCAATGGACTTCGAGTTGTCCTTTTGGTCTCTGTGTAACTGCGCATTAACAAGCATTTCTCTCCGGAGCGGCCTGGTTTTGCGTGTGACATTTTAGTGTGCCGTGAGCACCAGACTCTCTCTTGACTGTAGAGAGGGCGAGATTGATGCGCCCCGATGTGTAGTTGCAGTAAGTGGCAGCGAAGGCCATCTTAGGCTTCTTTAATGTCACCGTGTGATTTATGTGAGCAAAATGTTCGCTGGGAAATTTGGGGGACGGATGTCATGGAGGGGACTGAAATATTAATGCACAGAAAGAGAAACATGTAGAACGCATGTGTCAGGAAACGTAAATGATTAATGAGGCTGCTTTTTACAAGTGGTGGGAATGTCCCATTCAGAACAGCACACGAAAATGGATTTTGGGGCTTGTTTTTTTCACCGCGAGATAATCTTTGAGCTGGATTGTAACCAGTATTACATCAGAGTTTGACTTCAACAAACACAGAATGCCTGCTTGTTTCCGCTTAGTCTCTGAGGCTGAGACTGCCAGAACTTTCCTTAACCGTAATCCACATATGAAGGGAATTTAAACCTGATGCGGAGCAGACTGAACAGTGGTTTGAAGACAGTTTAGTGGTGGAATTTAAGTTCTTTGTGGGAAATGAAAACATACATTTTTATGATGCTTTTAATAATATATACACTGTAAAAAAAATCGTAAAAAAACGGAAAAAGTACTGGCAGCTTGTTACACAGACATTGTACCGTAATTTAATAACGGACATTTTCCTTTAATTGACAGTGTAACTAACAGTAAAAAAAACAGAAAACTTTTCGTTTTATTTAAGAATATTTCTATGCTTTTTAATAGTAATACTACTGTAAAAAAACAAAATAAATTCTGTTATTTTAAAGTTAATATATATTTTTAAAAAAAGAGTTATTTTCTGTGTTTTCATGGTATATCTATAGTACAAAAGTGGACATGTTCTGTGTTTTAATGGTATACCTACAATAAAAAAGTGGACAATTTCACTAATCGAATGGTAAACCAACAGTATAAAAAGGGAAAATGGCAATTATATATAAAAAAAACTTGAAAAATTACTTACAAGCTTACTGATTTCCCCCTGCTATTACAAAAATTGAAAAAATACCCTTAATGTATGGTTTACCTACATTAAAAATATATATTCTACTGTATACAATAAGTGTAATGAAGCAGTAAAGCGTTATTAGTTATCTGTGTACTACATTTTTGTAATAAAAACTGATTCTTTAATGAATACAAACATTGTAAAAACAAATAACTTATACATAAGTAATAATTACAAAAATAAAAAAACATACTGCAAAGAGGTCTTACTTGAGCAAACAACTTCATTGCAAATTGGCTTAAAATTGAATTTTAAGGTGCATGTGTGGCAAGTGGGCAAATTACAAATACATTTCAAGAAACCAAGTTAACAGTAAGATGGAAAGAAAACTGGCAACATCTTCAACAGTCAACTTTGAGATGCCGTGTAAGGCCTTCCCCAGGACTGAAACACTGAAAAGGCATCCAAATGAAAAAATGTAAAACACTTTAACCTCCAACTACTAGTTACAATCACATTTAATAATGATGAACCTGCATAGTGATATGTTGTAATTTCGTCTTCTTTCTCTCCATAACTGTAACCTATATGGCTGCAAAACAAAAACAAAACATCACCAATAATACAAACTAACATTTAACCTACAACTGTTGTGATTACTTGCATGTCAATAGTTCTCCCAAAAATGGAAAATTCGGTCATCATTTGCAAACCCTCTTGTCATTTCAGACCTGTATGACTTTCTTTCTTCCACGGAACGCAAAAGGATATATTCGGAAATTTTTTGTTAACCATGCATTGTCTGAGTGGCGGCACCAATGCAAGTGAATGGGTGCCACCACTGTTTGGTCACAAAATGTAAATGATGACATAATTTTCATTGTTGGGTGAACTATCACTTTAAGATTTTACTAAATAAGCTGTAGGTACTTTTGACAACAACGCTTGGAACAATATGGGTCGAAAAAGAGAAGCAGTGAAAAAGTGTGCTTAATTACCTTCAAAAGACCTTCAGGTCTGACAGGGATCGAAGGAGTTTAGGTGGTATACTTCTTGGCGCCCTTTTTGTGCTTTGGACCCACTTTCTGGGTTTATATCCACCAGGCTCCTGTTGTAAACACAACAAATATATATAATCTTACTTTGCTTGGAAATTTTTTAAATGTTAGAGATGCAGAAAGTGTGTTTGATTGTTAGTGATGCAGATATGCATGTGTGCGAGAGAGAGAGAGAGACAGAGAGAGAAAGAGAGAGAGAATTCCTGTAGCTCAGTTGTTAAAGAATGGCATTAGAAATGCCAAGGTCACGGTCCCAGGGATTTGACATACTTAGAAACAAATGTATAGGACAATGCAATGTAAGTGGCTTTGGATAAAAGCGTCTGCCAAATGCATAAATGTAAATGTAGCCATAAGTCTTCAATGCTGATCCTGATCATGTCTTCCGTCTATTGGTAGTGATCTCCTTTAGAAAATAAGTATTAGTAAGAGAAGAAAAATAATAAACCAATAAAACATTTCAAATCATTATTTCGAATACAATTGTTGGCAAGTAGCTGTCTAATAAACTGATTTCACTCCGCTGCATGTTGAAATCTAAACAAAGCAGAGGTGGGAAGGACACGGAGGTTGGTTGAAAACTCCAGGTTTGTTGTGCAAACCGTGCAGTCTATCTGTCTTTCCGTTATTTTACTCACATCTGCCTCGCTTACGATTTCAATATGGCGTGTCATGTTGAACTCGGCCACACAGACTTGAAGTCCCTCTAACAAAGCGAACATTAGATTAACGTATGTCATTACAATATAAAATAAGTTATTAATATGGTAACAGAAACACAGACGGCCAGATGTTACGTTTAAGATCATTTAATCATTTGAAAGACACGATAACGGTCGACCAATCTATACAATATCACTAACTTACCTTTCAATGCTCGCTCTTGTTGGTTGTATAGTACTAAGAAAGCAGTGATTTTATATTTCATTAAATAATTAACATACCTTTGACACAGCCCGGAGCTGAAGGTAACCGGTGTCTGTCACACATTGCAGCCGGGGATGGGACATCACTTCCCGCGCACCAAGCAGATTAAAAATACTGACAAATAAACTGTAAATGAACAGATTGCATATTCACTGACGAGGAGAAGGCAAAAATAAGTACAAACCAATAAGTATTACAAATAATAACTCATAGTTCAGTTTGTACCTGAACAAACATCCGTTCTTGTTAACAATATCCAACGAAATACACTGTATTACTTTACATAGCCAGTCCGTAATAATGATAATAAAGCCGTTTAATTGAAATGTCGTGTTATTTTTATATCAACAGTACTTACCAGTTGAAAACTTGGGTAAAACGTTGTGTTATGGCTGTGCTTGTACGTCCATGACCATCCAAAGTTGTCGATGGCGCAATCACGGTCCCATAATGCAATTCGAAAATGTATTTTAACGGAAAAACACCGTAACACATGTAGAATGGACAATTTCCGTTGAAATAAACAGTCATATAACTGTTAATTTACGGATTTTTTTACAGTGTACAATAAACATTTTTATTGTTAGGCTGGTTTATTTCTAATGTAGCTGGTGAACCAGGATTCTAATGACTTTTTTTAACCAAAATGCAGGGTTGTTTGAACCCATTGTTGGGTCAAAGATGAACCAGTTTAGCATTTTTTAATCTACTGTAGTTAAGATTTCTGCATTTTTGTCAGATTACCTGAAAAAAAGGAAAATGTCAATATTCCAAATGGCTGACGAAGGTCTTTGACCAAAACATTGTGGTGGTTATTAATATTCGGTATGCTTCCATTGTACTCAGGACTTATTCTATGTCAATGCACCTGCCTGCAACCACCCAGGTGTGCATGGGCCATTTATTTGTTGGTTTGTCAGGTAACCTACAAAATGTGCTTCTTTCTGGCACAAGATCTACATTGTATTTTTCCAAATATTATTAAAAATGACTAAACTGACCTAATAACATTCAATTACACTTAGAAAAGAAAATTCAAAGCTGTAATCCGTAACTTTTGCTTGGACTAGAGACCATTCCAAATTTTCATTAAAACTGCATTTCTAGATTTTGCAACAGCAATGTGAAAGACTGACAGCATGACAAGACACGTGAAATCTGTGATAAAAAGGTTGTCACATAAAAATATTTTTTTAGCTTTTCATAAATACATATCGCTGTTGTAATGCTAAAAAGTGAATGAAATTAACTTATTTTCTTAGGTTTGAAAAAAATACAGAGAATCTTTTCCATTTTGTTGACCTGTTTCTCCACTTTACATTTTCTGCAAATACTGTAGAAACTCTTCAGTTTCTGCAAATACTGTAGAAAAATTTAGGAGAATATTGTTGGTAGTTCTCAGAATAAAATAAAAAATGATTAATTTACCTAAACACATACCTATAAATAGTACATTCAGAAAAACGAAGAAAATATTTTTAAAAGGTCTCTTTTTTCCATGGCTGTATTTCACCATCTCAGTTGAAAACATAAACGTTTATCTTTCAGTGAGTTAAAGTGAAATGAAGTCAAATAATAGTCGTTTATATTTAACCAAAAATATGTTACCGACTACAAGTTTTGATAACCATCTGTGCCTTTTAAAGTGTAGTAAAGACACAAACACACCATACAAGCATCCCACGCTGAGGCAGAGCACCCAAAACGCAACAGATGCTGGTTACTCGCTGTTCCGGTCACTGGGGTTAATGCGGAAATGATGTATCCAGAGTGACGGTTGTGTCCTCCATCACAGCATGTTGCACACCAGCCCAGATGTCTCTCCTTTTGAAACCACGCAGACTGTACTGGTCTCTCGTCTTTGGTCTCATATGGCCTCCACTCTCCACCCATTCATGAGCTGAAACACACATCTTGTCGTATAACAAGATAGGACATGACATTATTGCATACTGCTGTGGCAGAGTAAAGTAGATTACTGTTCATTTATTGCATATCCTCTGTATTGAATTACGTATATGCGAAGCATCCAAGTTATCAATTTGCCCCTGAATGGATAGATAAGTAGATGGAAGTGAGATTTGGGGTTTCTCCACCTGCTACTGTATGTCGGAACGCCCGTGATGACAGAAGTACTGAAGTAGCTGGGGAATAATGATACTGTAGGGGTTTATGGACGGAGGTTCCAGTGGAGTTGGAGAACCGGGCTGCTGTTGTCAGCTGATCGCGTTCTGAGGTTTGCTGGCTCACTCTGCTGCTTTGCTTTGTCTACCTGGGGAGAAGACAAACACCTTGACCGTTGCGGGGCTGTGGTAGACATTATCTGCCCCTGACTGTACTTTGTGTTTCTCTGGGGTCCTTTCCTGTTTTTTGAGTAAAGTTTAGATGGGGGGTGGCCTGTTTGACAGCACACAAGGTCCTGAGTGCTTTTGTGTTGCATATCTGGATTTTTTTTAAATCCAATCTTATTACAGAATCATTGTCCGCTCATCTCTGTGCCTATATCTTATTTTTGGTCATGTTTGTGTTCTTTGATTTGTGCCTTCTGGTCTTTATTTTTCTTACTGTTCTTTTTAGCTTTCATTTTTGTTGTCTTATTTGATTTATGTTATATTGACCTTCTCAAAAAGGTAAATTGTAAACACTGGTCCAGAAGCACTCCCGGTTTCATTTTTTATTTTACTTTTTAATCTTACATCAAAATTAAAATCTTAAAGAAAAAAGGATTAAATAAACTGTTGATTCTGTAATAAATGTTCTCTTGGTTGTAGAACATGCATACATTTTGAGTGTACAGATCATTTTGTTGGTCTGAACAGTGTCAAAAACTGAAACAGGGACTAGCGTTACAATGTTAACATCTTCCGAAGTGGTCTATAGCTAATTCATTTTCATTCATTTTCTTAACTCTGTCTAGCTGAATAACATAAATGTACTATAGTTCACCTTAACTGAAAATTCTGTCATCATTTACTTACAGGTTGTTCCAACCCTGTGTACACTTCTTTGTTCTGCTGAACACAAAGGAAGATATTCGGAAGAATGTCAGGAAAATAAATCCTATGGGAGTCAATGGGGGATGAAATCTGTTTGGTCACTGGCATTATTCCAAATATCTTCCTTTGAGTAATAGCAGAACAAAGAAAACTGAATTTTCGTTTCTTTTGGGGGACGAACTGTCCCTTTAAGTTAAATATAAAATAAACGAATGAGAATTTAATTGAATAAGATGTTAAAAGGCTTTTTTTCAATTTGTGTCCAAAAATTTTACTTAATGCGAAGAGAATCAAGGCATTACTGTTAAAAAATGAAGATTTTCTGCTGTTTGACTGTCTCTTGGGCTGTTTTTCACTGAAAGCCTTGCACATAAGAAATTACACATAATCCCCCATGTCTGATGTAACCCGAAATATTATTCATTATAATTTTAAAATTGTCAGGTCGATAATACAAAGGATTCATTTTTGAAGAAGCTTAATATGTGTGGAAATAAGCGTAGAATGATTCTCACAGGATGTGAACTCTAAAAACATTTTCTGTTTATTCTTTAGCGGTGAGAGACACAATAATAAAATGAATTGTGAACGCATCAGAAAAAGACATCTGTTAACATTGTAATCATACATACTTTAAACTATAGTTGTTTGGCTGCAATTGTGCATTTAAGTACTGTATGTGTGTGTGTATCTTGTTTCTTGCATAAGTACATATTTATGTTGTATGAAGGTGTGGAAAGATGTGGAAAGATGTCCAGGTCATGTCCTCGTTGCAATCTGTAAAAAAGGCATTATGTAAACAATCTCGAGCCAACATTTAACGTTGTCGTGTCCTCTAATCTTCTTTGTCTCTTTTCCTCCTTTGTCTCTTGATCCTCCGGTCATGATCCGTAACACCCGCACGCCCCGGTCCCGCCCCAAAACAAAGTTTGCACATCCCCTGAATACCCAGAGTGAGAAGCGTACCGGACTCAAGTCTACACAGAGGGCTTCTCAACCTGTCAGGCAACAGTGTGAATTATAAAATAGGATGCTCTGCTGAAAATCTACTCCTCAAAACATTTCTCTCTTTTTATTTGATGTGAAATATTAAATCATTGATATTTGAGTTGCACACAAACAATACCAGACATCTCTCAAAGCACCTGTCACCAACAGACGAAAGAACACCAGCGCGGGGAATGCGTTTGATTTCCTCCACATGCAACAAAGTATTTAAAAATAGGTCAATGAAAATATGCAGGAGGATGCACTTTGACGTCGACACGCTCCGGAGCGATGCTTTACCTCCAGTCTTTTACAGAGTGTGACATATAGTTTGTTCGTTTACCCGAATACACTTGTTGTTAGAATCACATTCAGTTACAAATGTTGCATCTGGTAGGATTTGTTGTTCTATGCAGAACATTTTCTGCTTTGTTATTTACTGTAATGTTATTTTGGGAGCCTTGAAACAGTCAGGTCTGCACTTTGTTCTTTGCCTTGGAAAAAGAAAATCAGGAATGAGATCTCTGAGATGTATCAGTCCTTTCTCCGAGATGTTTTATAGATATTCTATAAAGCAAATGAAGCCTGATTTTTGTCTCCAGCTTGGATGCTTAGATGTTTCTTTAAAGAAAAACTCCTGGTAATCTTACACACGGCTCTTGTGGAGTTTCAGAAGAAGCTTAGCTCAGCTCAGCTTTGATCAGAACACATAGATTTCAATAAGTTAGAGATTCACTATGAATCCCATTTTTTTTTCGTTATTTCATTTCTTCTGAATTGTCTCATCTGTGCTATTAATGTTGTAGCGGTATACTTCTGGATTATGCCAAACTAGTCTCATTCGTGTCTTTCTATATTTTCAAAGCCATTTTAGAACACACCTGAGATGAAGTAAATATCTAAGTGATAACTTTTCTAAGCAAGAACGTTTTCCGGTGGTTTTTGCATTCTCTTCATTTTTTTAAAGTGATGTGAGGCGTTTGCTCATAGTGGCATGGTTTTGAGGTTTTTTTTGGCAGCTGTCATTAATTCAGCTAGCTTATTAACCTTTACGGGGTAGTGTACTGCAAAAACCTCTGCAATTGCATTCAGCTTCCCTTGAGGCGCTGACCAGATGTCATTACTTAAAGATTTCAGATGGCTGATTTATTACTCTGCGGCTGCCATAAGGTTCTTGCAAGCAGCATATGTGCAGCAGCAGTGTATTACAAACGTATTCCTGCAGCTGGTGGAGCTCAGCGCTGGCGACACCGAGGTTGTGGGTTTGATTCCCACACGCTTATATAATGCATAGATTAAATGCACTCTGTCATTTTGGATAAGTGTCTGCCACATGGATAAATGCAAATGTGTGTTTAATTGCCATCTTTGTGTACTTGAGAGGGTAAAGCTTTTGTAATGTCAAAAGTTGTCAAACAGTTGAATAGTGAGTGGGTCAATGTTTATCTTATGTAAATGACTCACTATACGCCTTTCAGCATCGCTGGTCTTTGTTGTTTCTGGCAGGCGAGTCTAACGCTGTATTGACAGAGTGAATGGTTGCAGGGAATGTCCACGCAACTGAGATGACGTGGGTTATTAATGAAAGCGTGGACATCTCCACTGCCAGATTCATTATGCTTGCGTCTTTCGTGCACCACACGCTTACGTTTTCTCTCAGCACCTGGGTGATTCTTGATCGGTTTGAAGGTGGTTTGCAAGAATTTTGGCTCTTAAAGACTTATGAACAAAGCTATCTGAATTCAAAATGAGTTCATTTTATTTTCATTTTCATGTACTCGTGAATATGTTTGACTGCAGGGGCTTCACGCATCTTTCTTTTGAGGGGGCACCAGTGGTGGTCCTGCTTCAATTAACACCCCCTGCAAGATAAGATATAAATGAAGATCTCAATTAGGCGTGTGTGTACCCTGCCTGTGAAAACTAAACCAAAGTCAGTGACTTACTGCTTTCATCATAAAAATTACCCCATATAATGCAAAGAACATTACATGAAAAAATAGCCATGGATGGATAGATAGATTCTGATGCTTGCCTGCCTGATGTTTTCAAATTTCCAAAACTCCCCTTTCATCTTGTCAAACATGCACATTTCTACAAATATTTGGCGAGTCGCTTTCTAGTTCCCACCCTGGCATGGCTCGAGGGCCGTGCATACAGGCCCTTCAACATTAAATCGGAGCACTTTGAGCCCAGCGTGGCATATTGCTCTGCAGGAAAATGATAAGATGTGCTCTCGCATGCATTGGGAGCTAAAATTAAGGCTGGTGGCCTTTCCGACACATGCCCCACCTTTGTGTGTGTGTCTCCCCTCCGGAACTCGTACAGCCATCTGGATGGGAGAACCGTTAATGTATCCTTTGTGAGTGGCTCCCCTCCCTACTTAGTGATGGAAAACATCACAGTGCAGTTTGCCGATCCATTCGCCCAGCCGGGCCTGCGAGCTTCAGAGGGAATAATAAAGATTAAGGAGAGATATGGCTTGGAGATTTGAAAGTCACAGTTAAATGGATGGATTTCCCTTTTTGGCCTGCAGCCCCTATTTTAAAAGGCAAGATCTATTTGTATTTAAAAAAGGTTCTATTTTTTATTCAAGAGCAGAATACACAATAAAGTTTTTGCCACACCTGCCAATGCTAAGAGCGTGCTGCCTGAAATATTTCTTACCAGCTATAGGGTATTATTACTATTATTAATAATGATAACTTGTCCTTATTAATCTGGCTTTTTAAAAATGTTGTTGACACTCAGTGTAAAAGTGACAGAAGATGAGCTCTGTAGCATGTCAGAGCCGCACTAACTATCTGCCAGATTGCATCTGTCATTTTACATTATTTTTATTAAAAAAATGTTTTCCCATGACAGTGGAATCATTTGGCTGTTTTTTGTGCATGTTTGTAACAAACAGGTCTAGAGATGAGCCAGTCTCTGTGTCTCGGTGAAATGGCACCTGTCTGTTTTTTTATTTTGGTGGTTTAAGACAAGAAATAACTGTCTATATGTGACACAAAATATGAACATGGATGAACTAAGTATAGTATTTTTATTTGAATAAAATAATAATGTTATGCGGAATAAGGTTTGACAGACATTTTCTTTAATGAACGCTTTGATTTAAAATCTCATTGGTCACGTCAGTGAGGGTGAGATTATCAATCTCACAATTAAACCATATAAAGGGTATTACCTACAATCATCAGCAAACTGCCCGCTTACTCTGCTTAACCTACCCGTCAAAGTCACTTCACCTCACTCTTGGAGTGCTTCGAGTGTTCGATTTGAACCCTGAGCTGTGGCAGCTGAAGATGTCTGTATGAGGTGATGTCTGCATGAGATGATGTTTTCAGCATGGCAGTCAACTGCCTTTTTCTGCTGAACCTTTTCTGTATGACACGGGTTGTGGCAATGGATGATTTTGTTCTGTCAGAAAGCTCAGTTTGTCCTGAGAGCAGCAAAACAGCCTGCAGGCAGTGTTTATAATAGAGCGGCGGAGAGGTGAGGGCTGTGATCCCTGCCTCTCCATGCTTAATGTCAAAGGCTACGTGGAGACACTTGTCGTGGAAGATTGCTGGAAGATTGCCAATACGTCTTGTGTATGAGAGTGGGGGGGTTGTGTGTGTGTGTGCGAGTTCGTGTTTGCGTGAGGTGCAGGGAGGGTATGGTGCTAAATATATTCTTTTTGGTTGTGTGAGGTTCAGACAAGCTCCATCTTGCTTCGGGTCAGACCCAGGGCCATGCCACCGCGGGTTGGGTGTGCATCTGAAAGAGAAACACTCGGGCTGCAGTGTGTGTGATCCACAGCTGCTGATGTGTATCGGTTGCCCACTTTTTAACAAATGCTGTTGGGTGTGTATGTGTTTTGGTTCTTAGGTTATGTAATTTGCATTTGTGTGTGTATGTTTAGGAGGTGGAGGTTGGGAAAGATTGCAATGCTTGTTTGTCCAGATGGGGCCAGCTGTGAATCTGTTGCCCTAGATAAGCCAGCACTCGACTCCTCCAGGGCTACAAAAGTGTACTCTGCTTTTGGCCGTGGCTTTGGGCGCTCATTGTCATTTCTCATTGCAGATAGAGAGGAGCTGTACACAGGTCTTCACTTACAGTACACACGGGAGACAAGCACACCCGTCGATTGTTAAACAGACAAACATCTGGTTTTGATTCAAATAAGATCCTTATTCTACAGACTGCATTCAAAATCAGTTTTGGAGGTAATAGGGGCAGATGTGATACCTGTCCTCTGAATAGAAGCAGATTTGATACCTGGTCTCTGAAAACGTCATTGAGTCAAAGTCTGGATGGTTTACATAGGCTAGTTAACATACTGTCTTATTTTACTCACCCTCAAGTTGTTCCAAATCTGTATAAATTCTGTTGTTCTGCTGAACACAGAGAAAGATATTTGGAAGTATGTTTGCAACCAAACAGTTCTGGGGCACTATTGACTTTCATAGGAGGGGAAAAAAACTACGGTGCTAGTCCATGGTGCCCCAGAACTGTTTAGTTTATCTTCTTTTGTGTTAAACAGAAGAGTTTTATACAGTTTTGGAACAATTTAATTAGTAAGTAAATGATGACAGAATTGTCATTTTTGGGTGAACTATTAAGAGTCGTAATGGTTACAAACTTTCTCTCTGCCTTCCTATATATCCTAATATTTGTACCTAATATTTGATTCATTGGCCTAGATAAATTTTATTGGATGTATTTATTTATTTAAAAATGATGCAATTCGTGAATTCTGTGCTGTGAATAATAGTGTAGTGAAAATCTGATATTGTGACAGCCCTAGTTCTAAAAACATGTGCCCACGAGTAAATAAGACAGCAATCAGGTCATGTACCAGACAAGCAAGTCGCTAAGATGTTTTCTCCAGGTATTTTAGACCTTTTTTTAGTGTAGGCAGGTAGAAAGCTTGCTTTTAGTCATCTGTAAGAACTGCATGTTCTCAGAGCCTGGGGGAAAGCAGATTAATGCAAGAGGCTTGAATATTTGATATCAAATGTATTAAAATCTCATGTTGCTTCTTCCATCAGTTGTACATGCATAGGGACAGGGTGATGCAGACTGGAGCAAAGGAAGGGATACCACGTCCCAGCACTCACCCCAGGTCTAGTTTGTCATATTGTTTAGTTCTTCCTTTGATCTTTCCGTTTACCATTGCCATGCACCATTTGTTTGCATTTTGCGAATGTATAATACAATAGATCTCCCCAGCGTGCTGCTCTTTTCTGTCCTGTGTGCTGATGCGGTAGATGTGTGTTTTAGTTTGGTTTCTGTGTGTTTCAGTTTGGTTTCTGTGTGTTCTCTCATTTGGTCTGCTTAAAGTGATAGTTCATACAAAAATGAAAATTCTGTCATCATTTACTCACCCTCTTGTCATTTCAAACCTTTATGGCTTTCTTTCTTCCGCAGAACACAAACACAAAAGAGTAGATATTTTGAAGAAAGTTGGTAACCAAACACCACTGGGACCCATTCACTTTTATTGTATGTACACAAAAACAAATTATTTTTAAAATATCTTCTGCAGAACAAAGAAACTCATACAGGTTTGAAATGACAAAAGTGAGTTAATAATGGCAACATTTTAGTTTTTGGGTGAACTATCTCTTCAAGTCTTGGCTACACATTAAACATGTTTGGAATAAGTGCTAAATGCTATGTATGCAGTGTGAATGCAGTTTTAAGAGGATTAGCCCCGTCTACCCCTCCACGTGTCTGCCTCCGTGAGGTCTGCTTAGCAGCGGAGGATGCCCGAGTGATATATATGATGACAATGTTATATTAAGCTGCTCGCCATTTCCAGCTGCTGGCCTGGAGGAGCATTTGAACCAATAGTCACTCAGTCCTCTCTCATAAGTAGAGAATGAAACAGCCCGTATCACAAAAGGCTCTCTCCTACTCATGTGTAATCTGGAGAGCACTTCAGAGACCATTGTGCCTGATGGTCCGATTTGACCGGTACTGTGCTTTAGACATAAAGGAAATGCCACAGTCCACGTTCCTCTTAGTCCCGAGATCAAAGTGATATATTCTCTCTAACACAGTGAATTAAATCTATCTGCGTACTTCCTTGCCAGCGATAAAAGTGTATTTAAGTCTGGCCACACACGCTCATTCGATCACTGGCTGGGTGGCAGCTGCGGAGCTATGCCATGGTTCTGTTTTTCTATGCTTGGGTTTATTCATTATGCATACTGTTTAAAATGTCACTCTCCATTTACTGCTGGTCCTAAAACCCTGGGGCTTTCTGCTGAGTAAAGTGTATCTTCCAACTTCCCATGTGTCGGCTGTTTCTCCAAGTCCCTCTCGCTTGCTCTTTCAGAAGGGATGGAATCACAACGCCATCCACTCTGCTTTCTGTCCTCTCCTGTATGTCTTCCTCCCCCTGCATATGGCTGTCAGTGTCTCGTTCCTGCTTTCAGTGGTTATAGGAATTTCCTTTTTAGTCTTGTTTTTCTACTTCCCACCGTCTCTGTCATGTTGCATTTTTCCCCTGGTGATTCTCAGACCAGTTCCAAGCTACTGGCTCTTGTCTCTGGCTCAGTGTTTTATTAAAATGATAGGATTTTGCCAAGGTTGCATAATAGCATTTAGCTATTGGACGGCATAGGGAATGCAGCAAGGTAAAACTGAGCGTATTAAAATAAAAAGTCAAGAATGATTGATTTGAATGTAAGAATGTGTCACTTTTGATGAATAGGGTACAATATTTGGTTTGAGACTCAAGAAATGATCAGTTAAAGGAGGTTAGTCTTCTGAAAACTTAAAACAAAACCAAATGCAGTTTGAGGTTTGATTTTATGTGTGGTTTAAAAAAATCCACCCTTTTTACATCTGAGATGTGTTAAATTTATAGATCTTGATTTGTGTGCTTTTGTCATTTTTAAGCATGAACATAAACATGCATTAAAGGGTTGATTCAAAAATAAAAATTCTGTTGTGATTTACTCACCACTGAGTTTGAATTCTGTATACATTTCTTTGTTCTGAAGAATACAAAGATATTTGGAAGAATGCATGTAACCAAACAGTTCTTGGCCCCCATTGAAAAATTACAATTGTAGGGAAAGTGCCCCAGAACTGTTCGCCTTCATACATTGTTAAAAAATATCTTCTTTTGTGTTCAACTGAACAACGTTCTGTGGTCGTCAATGGTGACCAAGAACTGTTTGATAACAAGCATTCTTCCAAATATCTTTCTCTGTGTTTATCAGAACAAAGAGAAAGACTGCATTATATAGATTTGGAACAACATGGGTGAGTAGCTAAATGAAGACATGATTTTCATATTTGGGTGAACTGTGTCTTTAAGTTAAAACCAATAAAAATAAAATAAAATTTGGAACGGTTATTTATTCTGATGTCACTTTAGTCTAATTTTGGCTGGTACTGCATTGTGACTAGTTACGTTTCCTCCCAGATGTTAGCTTGCTTAATATAAAACATATTTTACCATTTTCTCACTCTTACAAATAAGCACAATAAAATTAAGAAAACTGAATGAAATTATTTACCCCCAGTCCCTGCTATGCTGTAGAATGAATCTTGAGTGTGCTGTATTTGTAAAAAGTGCCATATGGTAACAAGAAGCCTTCCAGTGTGAAAGATAAAGTAGATGTAGCTGGATTTCTTAATGTGCTGCTAGTGGCAAGAGACTTAATTCAGCGTCAGCTAAAAAGTCTGCAGTATATGACGCCAAAGCCCTGTGCCCTACCTGCGCTTTGAGGTATTCAAAAAAAAGCAGTCTGCATTTCAAGCAAGCAATAGCATTTGTTTTGGCCCACTTTATTCATTTCCTGGTCTTTCCCATTGACCTGTTCTCGCTTACAGGAAGAATGTAAACATCCACTCTGTCTGAGATTGAAAAGAGGACAAAGAGGAAGCGATCCTCTCTGCCAATAGCTGTTAACACGAGGAGAGCTGTCTAATGTTGGTGCTGCCGAAACAATGGAACGCTGTAGTGCTTTGGCAGGCCGGGAGCTGTCCGGTGCTGAAATTTGAGGCTTAGAATGGAGTGGAACACAAGAAGCTGCAGCGTTTGTGCTTTTGTACGCGTGTTTGTGTGCACACGAGAGAGATGGCGAGTACAAGAGAGAGGTCAATTGGAGATGCAGTGTTTCACGTGGTCGGGCTCTGCCTTAGGAGCCAATTATGCTGTAATTCTACGGCTCGAGCAGGTGATTTTTTTTCCTCCCTCCTCCGTCTGCATAAAACTGGGTCCACTGTGAGCAGTTCTAATAAATGTTCCATAGTTCCATCAGATCAAAAGCAGCCAGGAGACTGCTGGCAGTGCGCTCGTGTGTGTGTAAATGAACATGTATGCGCTCAGGAGGAGCCTCAGGTACATTTGCAAATACCATTTGTTGCAATTTCCTTTGATGTATAGCTGGCAGTCTGTGTGTGGTTGAAAGTTCGTGGCAGGCAGTGTGCACGCAGGGATCGGCGTACAATCTAAAAAATCTCTTTTGTTCATGTTAAAAAAGGAATAGTTCACTAATTCACCTTTATAGAATTTATTGAGGGAAATATTACGTTTAAACCTAGTAGTTAACTGAAATAGCTCTTCGAAAGGGTAAACAGCGACATTTCAACATCATAGTCTTAATAATTATCCTCCTATGGGAACGCATATTCAGCATATTCATTATGAAGGCGACACATCAACATGTCATACCCCATCTAATGACTGGGTGATGAATGCTTTTGTGCTGTGTGTCAAGGTCATTGAGCTTTGATCTTGTCGGATTGACAGCCTTGGTGAAGGGCAGAACCTCCCAGCAAGGCCCCCTATAGAATCAATGATGCATTGAGTGTTATGCTTGCTTTTAAACACTCATACCACATACATCAGTCTGTTGCGCTTTTCATGTTTTCTCCTCCTGGTCTTTTAACTGTAGGTCTTAGCACTTGAGCCTTTTCAAGAGGCATGCAGAGTGAATTAATGTGCAGTATTACGGTTCCATTTTCTTGCTAAGATGGCCTCACTGAGATGAAGCATTAGAACTGTTTGGGAAAGCTAATGGCTGTCCATAAATCTTTAAACACACTGAGAGATCTGAGTTTGAATAAGTATGACTTTATCCTCAGCTCTTCGTGAGTGATCTTTTTTCCCGGTCTAATGACTTGTGAATGGAGCCATTATGAACTGTAGTATTTTAATGTGAAATTACAATAGTTTCCTTTTTATTTGCAGAGAGATGGTAAGAAAGATTTGGGTGCGTGTTGGCTGAGAGTATGAGTGACTTATTCATGAATACATCTGGAGTGAAGCGGGGTTGGTCTTACTTTCATCCGTAGTATTTCTCATAGACAGTTAGACAGTTCAGTCAATATTAAAATAGACAGTTCAGTAAATATTTAGCTGCTTTGTGTCTTTCTTGAGCTCAACTGGTAGGACATGGCGCTAACAAAACCATATTATATTAAGTGGTAGTTCACCAAAAAAATACTCACACTCATGCCATTGTTAACCTGTATAACTGTCTTTCTTCTGCAGAACACAAAAGAAGTTATTTTGAATAATGTTGTTATTTGGCCCGGAAGTTGCGATCATTTTTACTTCTGTATTTTGACGCATGGGTGAAATGGAATTTCTAATGAGTAAAATAGTAGCTACATTCTCTGCGATTTGATTGTATGTAAAAAAACAGCCGTTGCATTTAGAAATGGAACTGGCAGCAGACTGACAGTTTAATGGGAAGAATTAACGGATGCTCTGCTCAAGAAAAAATAGGCATTGTAAATTGTAATTTCACTGGGACTTTAAGGTAAATTACTCATGCTTGTGAATTTTCCAACCTGATCTCACAGGAATTTGTAACTATTAAACAAGGTGCTTTTTTAAATGAATTTGTACGTTGTGAACCATTACTAGAAAAAAGCAATACTGAAGCTCCACCCCTAACTCCACCCTTAACCCTAATGTCACTTGGGCAAAAGCAAATCATTCTAAAATGTACGAATGAGATCCGAATTCATGTGAATAAGCCAAAATTAGCCACATCGTAAAATAGGTGCCGTTTGCCAGTTTTTTTGAAAAATGAAATGTACAGCCATAGAACAAAATTAAGAGACCACTCTATCGCTTTAATCTTTAAGGATAATTTATACATGTATTGTGGTCATTCCAGTTCAGTGACTGTCATTCCTGAGGTTTGTTGTATTTCAACAAAGTCACCCAACTGAGAGATTGAGAGAATGCCAAGAGGGATGAAAGTTATCATTAAAAAACAGTTATTCAAAGATTCACTTTTAACTGTTCCCCAATTAAATGCATGAACATGTATTGTTTTGTATTGTTTACAAATTAATATTAACTTTTTTTCTTTGGTATGTGATTGATTTAAAAATTGGTTCAATTAGTATCTTTTGTTGGAAACCTGACAATGTTCCTATACTGTAGCTGAGATTATGAAGTTTCTAGGTGTTAGGTTGTAAATTAATTGAGAAATATTTACCATTTATCTTCTAAGCGCTTAACAAAGGTAAAAGATTAATTTTAAAAATACACTATACGTTCAATATTCAAAACACATCAAACCCTACTGGCTTGTTTATTTGCTTGTTTGTTTTTTGCAGTCACAGTTACTAAGATGCATTGGTTCCAGTATTTAACTTCAAATGTTTCCAGAAAGGAGGTTATACCCAAGAGCCGAGCGGAGATTAGATAGAAACAGCAGCAGGTGCTGGCTTTCTTGAAATGTCGCTTTAAGGAATATCTTATGAGAGAAAACCTGTGAACTGGAAAAGAATCAGACACCTGTCTGACTCTCAGGCTGCTCCTGGCCCTCTAAGAGCTGATAATATTCCACACACTTGCAGCAAATGCAAAACAAATGATGTCAAATTTAAGCTCCAAGATTGGGTGCCTTTACTGGGTCTAAATTGAATCTCCCTGTCTGAGAGTCTCGGGGTGCTTCTTCTCGGTAAACAAGCACGGACGAGCGTTTCATCAAATCTAAGATTAGCTCCGCCCGCCATCTGATTGTTCTTGTGCCCTAACTGCTAAAATTGCTTCGGAATGAGGGGTTGTGTCGTCCTGTAAGGGTCAGCTGAAGCACAAAGTGGGGATTCGAAGCGGGAGATGGATTGCATCTGCAATCCATCTACCGTGAAATCCCGCGAAAGCGACATGCATTAACCATATGTTAACGCACTCAAATAAACATTTTACATGTAAAAAACGCTCCAACTCTCCAAAACAGTATGCCGCTGCTTCCTGCTCGATCACTGAACCCTGTCAATAGCTTGAGTTAGCTTTCAGGGTGGCCCAGAAAGTTGAACAAAAGGGAACGGGAACTGGCAGGAATGGCGGCGGGGCAGCCTGCTAATGACACTCGCGGTGCCGTAATGGCAGGAGTGGTAATGATAATCAGTGTGCAATTATAGCAGGTACTTGCAGAGGTTATGAGCCCATTCCTGCTCCTGCAATGGCGAACGCTTAAACTCTATAGCCGGAGGCACTAACAGGTGGAGACAGGGCCGTTTGATATGGACCACTAATACAGAGCCATTTAATCAGTCAGCGCGGACGCAGCTGCACACTGAAACACTTAATCCAGAGGCGTGTGCCAGCACGCCAAACTTTAACTGACATGCAGACATGCTGGCAGAAATGACAAATGTCACAGCCTGCATGATTACGGTTTACGCCACATTATCGCGTCCGTCTCTATCGTATAACTAAAACTATTTCTCACGTTTTCCCGCTCACACGCTAGTAAGCCAAAGTCAATTGCTCGTATGCCTTATAATACATGCTATTGTGTTGCTCTAATGGCGGAACATAATGGCGGCTTTTCATTGGCTGATTGCAGCGTGTCGCCGCGCCGCAATGGGCAGGCACGCTGGGGCCTTCTGACGAATCACATCACTCGCGGCTCATTTCCATCCTGAGGTCCCCCAAGCTTGCTGAGGCGAAGGGGATATGTGCTCCAATTCATCTTCTCCACCCTGGGAGAAGAATATACATTATCTTAGCTGCGGGCCACCCTTGATTTCACACTGTCATTATTGCATGGTGGCGGTTAAAAGGCAGACACAATCGTGCTCTGTGATCCATTGTTGGGGAGCATTAGAGACGGAGCTGTGTAATTAGAATAATATCCAAAGATACAATTCATTGGCAGACGAGTGGAAATAAATGGTACAGCTCAGCTGGCTGGCACTTCGGTTTGATCGTTTGATTGACAAGTGAATGTTTTCTCGCAGTGCTTTGTAGATTGGCAGAAAGCCCTGTTTTATTTTTTTCTCTGGTAGCATGTTGTTTTATCGCTGCCCTCGGAGGCTCTTAGCTCTCTTGGCCATTAAATAGATGTGAATATATTGTTACGACATTACAGTAATGCATAGACAGTACATTTTAAAATGCGTGCTTTCTCCTTATGGGGGCTACCATTTTATATAAGTAAATGGATTTTGTTCAACATTACACATTCGCTGGTCTTTGTTTCATTCAAATAAAGGAATTCTGGCAAAGTTTGTTTTCGCCACTATGCACCAAATGCAGGCGGGTTAAAACAGCCTTCAGTCACAGTATAGAGACCTACTGCCAGAACTGTGATTTACACATGAAAGCGAAACGGCAGAGAGCAGAAGAGCACATTAATCAGTTACATTAAAGGTTGATACTTCCCAATATTGTATTCATGAAAGCGACAGTGACATTTACAACTTTGGTGCAGAGCTTGTTTTTGGTTTGTTCTCCAGTGTACCGTAAAATATTTGATAGCGATCTGCCAACACTCAGCTTTGAAGGTTGCATTCCTGTAGCTTTCCCTGGTGCTCTTAATGGCAAGGTTATGTTGTCCCTGGCATGCACATACTCATCCAAAGTGACTTGCATTCAAACTATAGATTTAATAAGTGTCTGCCAAATGCATAAATGATAATGAAGATGCTGACAAATGAAGATGCTGATGAAAATATAACGTATATGCATCTATCTAATTTAAAGCTGCACATTTGGTAGAAGAAATCTATTCCTGCCTTCTAAGAAGCTTATAGAGAGTGAGTGTCAATGGTCGAGCAAGAGAATTTGGGTCTTCATGCTTCCTCCTTCCTAGTGATAACCTGACCTTTCGTTGGTGATCCGCAATGCCCGTCACGGAGAGACAGCAGAGATGTTTCACTCCTCCCGTCCGCCATTTCGGTGGACAAGGGCTTCTTTTATAATGTCATCTCTCTGTTAGGGGTCATTGGCACTTTGGTTTTTCTGACTTTAAGTGGAAGTCTGGTTAAAGAGCCATCCTGTTGCCTACAGACAATCCCGCAGGAGGCTGCGGACTATCCATGATATATCTCAGCAAAGTAAATTTGATCATTTATGCATGTATGTGCGTAATAATTTATTTGTTGCTTTTTGTTTATCTGCCTGCATCTCTTAAATTAAATAGCACGCATTACAAATTCATAGTCAGATAGTTTTTACAAAAAGCCTGTGTTCTTCCATTTTTTATAACTTCACAGTAAAAGCTAATCACTTGATACCCCAGGAGCGTCACACATCGCATCATAGGGAACCGTTCTTGCGCGCATATGCGCTTATTAGTGCGTCAGAGGGACAGCCTCAGGCATTGAGCGATTTAGAAAGATTATTCTGACGGATTTATGCATGCCTGGTGATGTCACAGAGAATAAACTTTGATGCGGTGTGAAAACTCACGGTGAGGGAGAGCAGCCATGTTTTATCCAGAGAGACTCCGCAAATGAGGTGAAGAGGTGAATCGGCTCTTAAAAATGAATTTTTCACCACAAAATATACCTACCACAGGTTACGATATAAAACCAACTTCGCTGACAGAATTATTCATACTGCTGACAACTATAGCCTAACCGGCGTCTGCGTTTGACCCTGAGATTTCTTTGGCTTGTCGAGGGCAAACCAGATTTGAAGTGCTTTTCCGTGTCTGCTCTCTTCAGGTCTTAGTTAGCCGAAGATCGCAAATGCAAAGACCGTGTATGAAACCGAAATGTCCAAGGGTGAAGGCCACAGGGAAACATGTGAAATGCGGCAGACGCAACTGAGAAGTAGGCAGAGTTTAAGGCAAGACTGCTGTTTTAATGATCTCTGCCTCCCTGGTCTTTCATCTAGCCCGTCTAAAATGTGCGATTAGTGGTAGGCACCCTTAAAAATGAGCAATTAAGTTGTTTCCCTTGACGTTCACTCAAAACAGATTTTACTCTGAATCTTTTTCTTACTAGATCTTATTCTTTAGTACATAAAGTATTACCCATGTAGTCACTGGCAAACCTGGATGTCATAAAGCGTCAACGTTCTGCATGGTACGCTGCCCCACGCATAGCTGTCACAGTTACACGCTCCATTCATCATATATCTAAATCTGGAAATACAGTACGTTGTGTGTTTAAAAGAGCGAGGAACAGGAATGAGTCACTGTGATCTTCTGACGTTCTTTCACTCTCCTACACATCTCTCGCCAGCAATCGAGTTGAAGCTCATGGGGCAGGAAGCAGCAGTCAGGGTGCCTGATCCTCACAATCGTACCCTCTGCAGACCCAGAAGGCCCCGGTGTCAACAGAGATCGCAGAACACAACTCGGAATGATTTAAAAGGAATTTGAAGTGAGACATTAATGTTACATCTGCAATGCATGACCTTCTGAGGGCAGAAATTACATTTGACATCCCGATGAAGCCATTGTGTGTTAGTCAGGAGGTTCCGTTTTTATAGCCCGAGGAGAAGTCGGGCTGTCATCATATGCATAGCTTATGTTTGTGCAGTTTTGTTTCTTGTGGAATGAGGTGATCATTTTTCTCACTCAGGTTTTTTGGAGCAGAAGGTTTATGTGAAGTCAGAAGTGTTGTGCACATCAGAAGTGATGATTTTGAATGAGCACTCTGGAAAGTTGTAAAAGCTGTCTCTCTAAATGACAGAAATCACTTTAATATCTGAATCGGCTCAGTCCAACACAATTACATTTCTTTTGTGTGATGAACTGCTTAGTTTAATGTTTTCTTTGAGGCACAAAGTTAACCAGGATTGCAACTGATGCCGCCTTAAAAAGCTAAGGTGCATTATGCAATAGGGATGTAACCATATCATGGCGATACATCAAAAACTTGATGAAAAACTTGAAAATGATTAACAAAAAAAATTATGCTTGCAGGCTACAATACAAAATACATTTATTGTGGAGCTATTGTTGTGTTTTTTTTATGAAATTGAGTCTGTTTAATGCACAACCAAAAATGTTTTGTAAACAAATCTTATTTTATATATTTTTTTAAATGTGATACCACACAATGTTGGGTTATTTCCAACCTAGCGTTGGGGCAAAAAGGGACAAACACAGCTGCTTGGTTTAATAAACCCAGAAAATGTTTATGTTTGACCCAACAATGGGTCAAACTAGAGATGCTCCTGTATATCGCATCTCTATATATATCGGTTTATATATGTATGCACCTATATATCGCATCTCTAGATATAGCGGCACCTGTCGATTTAAAGCTATTTTTCACACTAAACGGACGATAATGTGATTATACTTATCAGTCAAATGAAGACAGGGAAATGCAGTGAATTTGTGCTCTGTATATAGTGTTCAACATTAATACTCTTTATAATAATTAATCACATTCAAAATTTTGTAATTAAGAAATATTAATTGAATCTTCAAAATATCGGTATCGGCAGATATCTGTATCGGTTAAGAAATGTAGTATCGGTCGATCTCTAATTCAAACAGCCCAGCATTTTGGGTTGAAAAACCCCAGCAAAGGTTTAATTAAAACTCAATGGATGAGTTCATCCACTTTTGATGCAACGCTGTATTCAAAATAACCCAGCATGTATTAAAGTGTATCATAGTGCATAACCCTTTTGTGCAGCAGGCATGTTGTTGAGTGTTCTATATGAGCTTCAGGCTAAAGTCTGCTTCAGCATCCGATGAGAATGTTAAATGCAGATGTTAATGGTATAATGAAACAATCTACAGTACGTTAACTCTCTTAGCCTGATTAAATGCATTTGATTTCATGGCTGGGAACTCATTCCATCTGAAAGAGAAGGCCAATTAAAAGCTTGTTAGTCTGCCAGATTAGTTGGGTATGAGAGTATTGAGTGTCGGTAGCTGCATCCCCACTTCAATCCGATCACGATTTTGCACGGTAGCCTGGAACGCAGCATTGCATGTTTCCGAGTGAGCGGAGAGGGCCACATCCTTTTGACGTGACATTACATCAGAGCGATTCTGTTGACCTCTACTTCTGCCCCTTATCCCCTCGCTGATGGAGTGTTCAAAGTGAACTCAACCTAACATGCTTTAAGTAAGCACCGAGCTCTTTAAAAGGTTATGTAACTTCAAATTTCGGAGTTCAATGGAGTCCCTGTAGGATGCCACCTCTGGAATTGCCGGGTAGGACTTCAACAATCTAAAGAGGTAATCCATATGACAGTGCAGTCAGCCATTTTAGAGAGAAAAAGGGAGCGTGCATGCCTTCTTGCGTTTATGAGTGCTGTTACGGGGTGGATTTGCGAGCATGTCTGTGTTTGTCAGCAAACAGCACATTTGAGTATCTATATAGTGAAGTACAGCTGAATAATGCATTTTTGTCCCAACAAACCACTTACAGACGATTTTTTTACGAAGAGTAAGAATTTATGGCGCATGCAATGTAACTCTCACATACAGAGACAGACCAAAGACTGATCCGAACACACTCTCATTGGTTTAATATTCCCGCTCATCTTTAATAAATAGTTTCGCCAAGTTAAGTCTGTAGTGCTCTTTAATGACATATATTTCACAGGCACTGGATCCATAATTTAATATTTCACTTAGAGACTGGGAGCTTTGGAGCACCCAGGTGGTCTCAAAAAAATCTACCATCACTTTTGAAGTAGACTGCACGCTCATCTGTGCATGTACAGACTTTTTTTTCTTACAGCAAGCGATAATGGCAAGATGAAAGATCTGAATCAACATACAATATCTTTGTTATACTTGAATCAAGTATTTTTTCTGAGACCATAATGAGGTTTATATTCAGAATACCGTTTTGAACAGATGTAAAGTCTTATATTGCGTACACCGTTTTATTCGGTTGATTTCATTACAGTGCATGCAAGGTGATTGCTGGATTGATTCGTGCACAGATATCTTCAGTTAATTTGCCTCTCAAAACATTTCAAACGCTGTATAGGTTCGGTCTTAATTGTGCCGTTTATTTATAAGTTTATGATTAAAGTGACACATTGTCGAATTTGAAGATTTTTTCTGGCATCTTTTAGTCGATATGATATTTATACTCCAAAACAGTTTCTCTGTCTTGTTGCTTAATCAATCAAAGAGCTAACAGACCAGATTTTTGTATGAAGGCAAGTTTAGATGAAATCTCTTTCGAGCTGACATCCGAGGCCCATTTAAGTCACAACTGAGGATTTAAATTTAACGTATTTTTAATGACTGTCACACTTTTTGAGTTAAAAGGAGGAAATCTTGTTCCATAAGTTTGATATACATTGAAAACCTGGGACATTTTCACTAGTGGTCTTAGACTTTTGGACTTTACTGTAAACTGTATAAAATAACAGTAATGGATGAATTGAAGCAGTCAAATGTTAAATCAGACACCAGTTTCATTTTTTACTTTCTAACAAATAGCCAAGTCAACTTTGACAATTTGAATTGTATCAAAGCACATATAATAGTAAAACCCAAAAACAGTGCATAAAACATAATCACTGACTTTCCGATATCATTATTGCTCTAGACAGGTCGATTTACAGAATATTTGGTGTTAGTCGCAATCGTGCAGCCCTGAAAGAAAATCATACAAATTAAATACACATTGAATAAGTAAGGATATAATTTAAGAGTAATATAAAATACAGAAAGAAAAGAAAATGAAATGAAATGAAATGTATACACACATGATGTGTCTATATACAAACATTTAAAGTATTAAGATGCAAATCCGTCAGACGACTTTTCGTTTAAAAGAGCATTTCATCAAGCTCCTACATATACTTGCAGCAATAGCGGGTACACAAAACACATGGTATTATTGTAAGTCTTAAAAAATATAAGCAAGATACTTTAGAGATATTATCAACAAGTTAATGGATTGCACTTATGGTATACCTATGTATTATATATTTCGCTTTTACTACTAGCTGTAAAGCTGCTTTTCAACAACTAAAATTGAACAGAAAAACATTTGAATGGAATTAAAAATGAACATATCATAACTTTACCTGGTAACACGATTTCCCTTGCAAGTCTTAATATTTTACAGTATCAAGTTTTAAAATTCATTTCTGAAGGACAGGCTTCTCTGGATCTCGTATCTTTGTCTTCTCGTTGTGCTGCTGATTTTTTCCCAGAGCCTTTCATAAGATGAGACTCCCCAGAGTGTTGTTCCTGCTCATCTGTTTCGTATTCTGTCAAGATGGCCCAAGTAGTCAATATGAAGTAATCAGAATGTGTCACAATGTATGTTTGCCCGTAGACAAGCTTAAATGAATGGATGGTCCCATTCACCCCAACAAAGAGAAGACTCCATCTGTCACTCAAGCAGAAAGGGCAGACAAGGAATGGCGCTCCCGAGGGTCTGGGACGGGGATCTTTGAAGTAAAGCTGTTTTTTTCTGGCTAAATCAAATCAGCTGTTGAAAGAACACGTTGCCTGATGTGTTGGCCATCAGCGCTTTATTTTGAGTCTGCATAACCAGAAAGCATAACCTCCTGTTGTCAGAGGAGGAACTCTAAAACACATGCTTGAATGACTTGAGCCGATGGATTTCTGCCAGCTGATTTAGCCCTGATGTAGTGGCCGATATTACATTGTTCGCCATTGAGCACGCAGGTTAACCATGTCCAACAGGTTTCCTCATTTAACTCTTATTCACAAATCAACCGCACCGCCTGTCTGAGCATTGACTGCCCGCGTGTGACTAACAATGATAATTCCATCAGAAAATCACTGACCGAAGCAGATCTGGCTCCGTCCCTCCCACGACAACACATACACATGCACATATATACAGGGTGGCTGCTAGCTTACATTTGTCATAGTTATCACCCACGTTCAATTAAAGCGGCTTGCTGTCTGTATCGTCAATGCGCCTTGCCCCGGTGTCATAGGTGCGCTTGGATAAGCAGAATTGAGTGAATTCAGAGGCAGAGCCTCGCAAAAATCATGACAAATGCGGATACATATTAGCAGGTATGCGCATTTGTATCCTGTGTGCTCAGAATCCCGCTGTGACTAGTGAAGTGTGTCAGACCAAACGTGTCGTATGTCATCAGATAGAGGCAGAATTAGTGTTAGGAATTACCCGTGTTCTTGTGAGATAAGAGATTCAGAAGGTTTTGAAGTTTAAGCGATGCACACACATACAGTACATTGAAATGCTCACGCAACAAATGGGATGTTTGATCGAAAAGGTAGGATGGACGCAATTACACGACTTATCAGCTGTCCTCATGCATATTCATTATGTGGTGTCGTGGTTAATATCTAGCCAGAGGTTCTACCTGCTGATGGATTTCTTAAAGGTCCAATGCGTAATTTTTGGGAAGATCTACTGACAGAAATGCAATGTAAAAAACATGTCTTCAGAGGTATAATGACCTTACATAATATTTTTTTATTATCTTAGAATGGCCTATTTTTATCTACATACACCATGGGTCCACATACAGTACATATAGTTCACCATGTTATTTCTACAGTAGCCCTTCTCTACGTGTTTACGAAGCGCGCTCTTCTAAATACGTTAAAGGTCCTTTTCAATTATAATAGTTTCCCATTGTTATTTAGACAGATGTGATTTATAATAATATCTTGAATTTATTTCTTCAATTAATGTTCAGCGTCATCTTTTATGTTCAATTTAAGCGTGAATAGTTTTTCTGAATGTGCCTGAGAAGTTTACCATATGTTTGAAATAAGACCTGTAACTCATTAGCGTTTAAGGTTTCGTTGCTTTATTTCCGAGAACCAGTATATATTTGGCCTTACATAATGTTAATTAGTATAAGCCGGTTCCCTCAAGCGCCAGTGCATTCCATCTTTAGGGGTGGATTTCTGTGTCGTGCTGCAAGTGAGCCCCATCTCATTAACAACTATTGAGCTCATCCGGCACCGGCTGACTTCATTTGCTTGCATTTCTCTCACATTGTTTTATACCCATTAAAAGCAAAACTTTTGATCCTACCACAATGCAAAACCAACGCAGGCGATTGATAAAGACACAGTTCATCCAAAAAAGAATATTTTGTCATATAATCACCCTCCTGCTGTTCGCCGAACCTGCGTGACCTTTATTCTTACATGGAACACACAAGGTGAGGCTTAAACGTATAATTAAAAGTGGTCCGTGTTGCTTTTAATGTCACATAATGGCTTCATGCGAGAAAGAGACATAAAGCTGTTATACGATAGGAATTTTGACATTCGACCTAGCTTTCCATGGTGCCTTTGTTATTAAAGTGATGAACTCTTCATCACGATCATTATTTATTGATCGTTTTCTGGGTGTCTTAAGATAAAACTCTAATATTGCTTTATAAGATTTAGATATCTAAG
Organism: Barbatula barbatula; assembly: GCF_947034865.1. Lineage (NCBI taxonomy): Eukaryota > Metazoa > Chordata > Actinopteri > Cypriniformes > Nemacheilidae > Barbatula > Barbatula barbatula. Next base: position 7,243,972 of record NC_136779.1, read on the forward strand.
AAGTCAAAACGACAACTTGCACGATACTTAAGATACTTAATGGTTTCTTTCTCTTTAAATAAGAGAGCATTCCATATTTTCATTAAATCAGCTTTCTAGATGTATTGTGGCCATTCCAGTGTCTGTTGAATTACAACAAAATCAAACCTCAGGAGTGACATAGAGGTCATCCAACAACAATGGGAAAGACTGACAGCATGACAAGATATATAAACTGTGGGAAAAATTGGTTATTGGTTATTGAATAAAATATTAATTTCTGAACATTTCACACATATTACTGCTGACATTTACTGATTTGGCACCGGCTTCAACTTTTTCCTTAAAAAGTAAAATACTACCTGATCTTTTCATGACTTTCCATGGTTTAACCCAAAGTATTCAGGTTTATTTGGGTAACAATCATTTTGACCGTTTTGAATAAAACCTGTTAATTTTGATATTTCCAAGTCAAGTACATTTCAAGCTATTTGACAAAACATTTTAACAGTGCCTTTAGAAAGTAGAGTCGGACTCTCAGTTGGGGAGAAATTCAGGGAGGAAATTGAGAAATTGAAAGCCGAGGCAGGGAATTTTATTCTGCATGGAAGAATCAAATGTTTTAATGGCCGTCAAGAGGGTAGCATGGTGAGTTTTGAGGGGTTGGAGTCTGAGCTGTCTGACTTTATGAAGAAAAGGGGAAGTGTGGATAGATGATAACTATGGTGAGATCAAAGAGTGTTATTTCCCCCAAGGCCTTGGCGTGTTGGAGGATGATTGTGTGTGTTGATGCCCATTTTTGATAATGAACTGGGAGGAGTCCTGTAGAAGTAGGAGCCTGTACTACGAGGCAACAAGCGATCCTCTTGACGGCGATGACCCCGGGGGTTAAGCCGATTAAATTATACAGCTGTGCTGTGAATTAGCATCTCTGAGCTGTCTAACAAAATCGCAATTAGCTTAGACTGATTGACTGTATTTAAAGGCAATCAACATTTCTATAGACGTTTCCTAAGTTCAGTTTATCAAGTTCGGGCAATGTGCTGTAGACCCATGTGTAACACAATGCAAACGCAGTGACATCTTTTTATTGACATGACTTCTTGAACGGCTCCGTGCCTATGCTTTTATTTATATTCTATGTCCCTGAAGTAAAGCTTTTTCACACTCTGGATCTTTGATTCAAGCCAGTGTTGTCGCCACCCCCGCACCCATCATATTAGTCTGCGCTGGCTGCCCAGGCATTTGAATATATCCAAGGAGCAAGGATATTCTGCTGGAGCACGAAATGAAAACTACACATAGTACTTTAGTATTCCAAGTGCATTATGGGTAACCAGTTCCGCTGACAAATGAGCCAGCCTTGGATTTCCATGGCTTTTGAGGAATAGATTTCTGTCTATGGTTTTGAAGATTCAAACACTCTTTTAGACTCTCGCTCTCCCCCCTCTCCATAAATTTACATAATGTTATTCCGATTTTTAGAAAAGGGGTTAAATTTGTCCATTGTTTCAAAGTTTTAACACTTTTATTGAACTGTACCGTAAATGTCTCCTATAGGGCGACACAATTGTTTTTTAAGAAAAACATGATAATATACTGGTAGCGTAGATTATTTATAAAGTGTTATTTATTTCATTTGAAATTAAGGAATAACAAAAACATTACATGTCCACATGTCATGGCCTTTAGTAACATGACCTTGAAGTTAAATTACATGATTTCAAATCAGGATATGGTGTCATACCATAGGACATGATTTTCAATGTCGAAATGTATAAAGTTCTGATGCTTTTAAAAATATATGGATAAGGATAGATAGATAGATAGATAGATAGATAGATAGATAGATAGATAGATAGATAGATAGATAGATAGATAGATAGATAGATAGATAGATAGATAGATAGATAGATAGATAGATAGATAGATAGATAGATAGATAGATAGATAGATAGAATAGATAGATGATACAGTTAATTCTAGCAAAGCTCAAAGACTGTGGCTGTTGGATTTGATAGCATGTAGCTTTAATGGCTGGCAACACACAGAAGCTTCAAAGCAAGCGTAGACAAGGCAGTATAGTCCTAGATGTTGTTACCATGCAGAGACTGTCGTTTTCAAACTACAGAGTGGCACTGACCGAGATGAATAGCAGGACTGAGGGGAGAATTAAGAGCCATTTTCTCCCCAAATGAGATTTCTCACATTACTCACTCTTAAAGTAATTTCAGTACGGCAATTTCAAATGATTACAGCACCTCTCTCAAACAAAGACATGAAAGGGAAAAGGGTTTGATCGCGGCCTCAACTCGTGACAGATAATGACAATGTGATGAATTAACGATTATTACGATATGGGCTTCATCGGTGTGATGGAATGTTATAGACATCATTACATGAGCCTTTATAATTATACGCGCATGCATAATGGAGAACAATCACAACAAATGAGCAGAAATTATTTATGTGCTGCTTCGTGTTCGATATTTAATAACTCGACAGAAACGTCCTTCATACGCTTTGATTATAGAGGCAATATCACCGAAAGTCTTGGAAACAATCACATCTCTTATTAAATATCACATCACGGACAGACAAGTACATGTTACATCCAACTCCACTCCCAATAGCTCTTAATGCCATTAAAACATGTAAATATGGAACACGTGGCATGTATACTGCTACACATAGCAGGAAATGTTAAGGAGAAGCAATTCAGCATTGCACGGATCTGAAACGGAAATCTGAAACTTTAATCAAATCGGCAGAGAATGTACCCGCTTAGGTAGCATCCTTTCTAGCGAAGCTTGTTACAGTCGGTTGTATTTTTAATAAGAAATGCAGGCACTTATATGTCTCATTCGCTGAGTGAATTAAGAAGGGTAATTATTGTGTCCATTTGCAAAATTGAAAGGGAGAGTATTGGGTTGAGCGCTGGAGACCATTTTTCATGCACTCCGGTGTACTACGTTAAATAGTACTTTTTATGGCGTACAATGTGTTCCTGGAAATCACGGTCTGCTCGGGAGTCCATTAAAAGGAAATTATTGGCTTTCTCTCTAATTTCACAACATGTGTCTTGTCACGGACTGGGATCTCTGTAAATGAACTGCTGCTCTCTAGCTGAGGCAAGGTGGATTCGACTGCAGGTTTGTGCTCGTTGACAAGCGAACCGAAATAGCAGCTGACAAAAGCATCTCAAATTGAAAAGAACACCCCACGCAACTTTAGACAATCGCGAGATAATGAGAAGGATGCCCTTATCCCCACCCCCTTTCATTTTCTTCTTCCTACTTCTGTTTTGGGAGCCCATTCTTTCCATCCGAGATAGCGTGGGTCTGTTGTCAGTAGGAACGATTGAGCCATGACAGGTTATGAATAGCCACCTGTTTAAAAATGTCAGATTGAATACACAGCTGTGAGGTCTTGAAGACGTGTGCTTTGTTGCAACGTTTCCACCTGCCGTACCCATGGCGTACTGACGTATGACTGACAATTGTTATTTTTTTATCGAGAACCCGTCAAAAATCTGACAGTTTCAATGATATTTACAGAACTGGGGCAGTGAAAGTATTTGGTATAAAGCATATGATTTTGGGGTTTGATTCGCTGACAATTTATTTTACTCGCAGATGATTTGGGGTTTAATTTACTTACAACTATAAAAAATAACACATGTTGACATGGAACTTGTCCAAATGCTGATTTGATGTCATTTTGTGTTTATTTCGTAGATGTAAGCTTCGCTATCAAGCTGCTCTGTCTCATTGTCACACCTCATTCCCTCCATTAACCTGCCATTTCTCTCCCCCCAAATACACTTAACCACTTAACCCCTGAACACATTATCTCTCAAACTCAAATTCTCTATGACTATTCAGACAGTTAGCACTTTATCTGGCTTTTGCAATTTTGAAGTAAAATTTTTTTTCCAAAATGCTTGTTCCAAAGCAGTGAATGAACACTTGAGGTAATAAAGACATGGATCAGGAACTATTATATATTATATTTTAGGGTCTAACCTTATTCAGAAAAAATTGCCTATGCCTTTATTCACCATCAGTCCACATAAAAATGTGTATTTCACTAAGCAATGTGTGCTTTTAAAGGGATAGTTCACCCAAAAATGATAAGTGTCATCATTTACTCACGCTCATGTCATTTCAAACCTGCACTTTCTTCTGCACAACACAAAAGAAGATATTTTAAAGAATGTAGGTAACCAAACAACAGCATTAGTGTCCATACAATAGAAGCAAATGGGTTCCGTCGTTATTTGGTTACCAACATTCTTCAAAATATCTTCTTTTGTGTTCTGCCGAAGAAAGTAAGTCATACAGGTTTGAAATGACAAGATTGTGAGTAATCGATGACATCATTTTTGAGCGAACTATCACATTAAGTAGTGTTACCGTTTTCCGGTCCATGTTTATTTTTCTCCCAAGTTCTGCCTCACACACGTGAGTTATGCCACAAACACCTTCATCCATGTGAGTACACGTTGAGACCCCTGGCCATACCTGTCTGTGCTCTCTTATTTTGTGTTTTCATGTCACTTCCTCTTTTATCTTCCACTGTCATCATCCAAGTCCACAAGCGCTGCGGCGCACGGTCATGTCTGCACATACCGGAGCATATCATCAGACAAGGCATCTCCGCTGGCCGCATGACCGCAGAGGCAGAAGCACATAAAGCGAGAGAAAATGAGAATTCTGCTGAGGGAGCGAGCGAGGGGGTGGTGCGTTATGAAAGAATGAAAGAGAAAATGAATAATAGAGTCAGCTCCAGGGATCAAAGATTAAGCCCGTGGCCTGAGAGGGAGAGGTCAGGGTATGTTCTGGCAGCTGCCACAAATAAAGGTGTACAGCGAGAAATCCATTTTCATGACACAGAGAGGCACGGCTGGATCCACTATTCCACCCCTCTGGGTCTGAAAACCGTCCATCCTATGGTGAGAGGTATTCCCATAAGGAGGTCCATGAAAAGTCCAGCTGTGGCCGCAGCTAGAGACGGATCCTGTTATGTGACATGAAAGTGGCATCTTCAAAAGCAGAGCCAGAAACGTCTGACGTCAATTGCCGCTGCCCTTGGGGTAGGGTGATCTGGTTAAAGGGGTAGTTCACCCAAAAACATATATTATATACTTCCTCTCAGGTTTCGAAAATGGAAAGAATTTTGTATTGTGTTTCAGCGGCAACAAATGTAATGTGGCCCGAGAGACCTCTGTTAACCTAACTGTTGAGTAATTAAATTGAATTGAATACAATTGATATTCAATATTAGTATTAATCAATATAAATATAATTAAATATATAATAAATTGTTATATTATAACCAGACAAGTGAACTTCTGGCCAGGCGCTTGCATCCAATGAAACGTCTACAGTATAAACTGTTTTCTATGTACACAATAAAAGTAGTCCAAACAAATCTATGATTACAAGTGTTCTGCAGCATCCTATAGCTCTGTGTTAAAAGCGGAGCGTAAATGTGATTTACGTTCAGATTACAAAATGGTGTGTCAGATTGAAAATGCAATTGGTTTTTGCGTGTGCCATAACCAAATACGACATGGCAGTTTAAATATCAACGACGGAAAATTAGATTTCGGAGCTTTGGCGGCGAAGTTTCTATTTGTAATTAATGTCTCACATAAAGCCATCGTATGGCATAAAATATCTCCCTGTGTAAATATCAGCATACAGAATTTGAAGGATAATGATGTGAGTAAATAATGAAAAACTTGTTTTTCAAATGACTGGTTACCAAGCATAGGGGCATCGAACCCGCTTTGAAGCGAATACTGCTTTGCATTATGATAAATTAATAAATAAATTAAGAAAAGATCTTTTATTTTGGGGTGAGCTGTTTCTTTAAGCATCCCAGCATCTCACTGCCAGGGGGAGGGGAAGCGGATGAAAGCTGATCCGAAAGGATTAACGTGGTTTGTTTTAGGGAGAAACATTTCACGCACATTTCGAGTGCTTTATGGCAGGCTGAACGGCCCCCTGCCCGTTGCTGACGCCATATTCGACACCACACTCTCACCTTCACTCCTGTTCTAATTTAAGTGTCTTACTCAGCCTACATGTTCATTAATAGCGCCCCCTCACACAGAGTCCCTTGGAGTTATCTGTCTGCTTCCTTTTTATCACTCTCTGCCCTTCCTCCTAACAAATAGTCACTTTTATGAATATATCACAACATCCCTGATTCTCTTCTTTATTTTTATCTTTTTTTTTCTCCTGCTGTGGTTCTCTGAACAGACATCGCATTTGCTTTGACTGTGTGGTTGTTATGTAGTTCCGTGGGGATATTGGAAGACTTAATTGAGTGTGCGGACTAGGGAGGGGGCGGAGTAAAGTTTATCTGATCTAAGTCTGATCTGGGATCACAAGAGATGACTTCTGCAGCAGTCCTGCATCAGATCACTATAGCCGTGTCTAAAATTCCTTCACTATATATTTCAAAAAATACTACATTTAATTTTATAAAAGCATATTTTTTGTTCACACATATGCTTTGGGTGTGCATGGTTATATCCCCCATGTTAGTTAATTGTTTACTTTTGTATTACAATTACTTTTTTATTTAGCAGGCACTCATTGTCAAGCAACTTACAAATGAGAGAGCATTTAACATTTTGTTTAAAGAGCGAACCAAAGCAGGGGTATTGCCTGTAACTTTCTTGTATTTAATAAAGGAATAAAAAAAGTTTTTATGGAACATAAAATAATAACTTTATTTAAATTTTCATGTGCCCATTTATGAAGAATAAGAACCGTTATGAATTTGGCAAACTATCCTTTAAACCCACAAAAAATGATTTAAGAGAGACTTCATGTGATTTCATTTGAACGATCAAATATTGACATCTGATCTATCACTATAGTAAAAACCTTGTAAAAACATGATTTTTTCATCTTAAGGTTGACATTTGCATGGGATTGCCCACATAAAACAAATTCGGCAAGCTGCTTTTTAAAAACGGTTGAGTAGGAATGTTACAGGGATGGTCACCATCAGGTTCTAAATGATCTCATCCCCCATTTACTGCCATAGTAGGGAACATAAATACCATGGGAGTATGAGGTATGGGATCTGTTATTCTTCAAAATATCTTTCTTTGTGTTTAGCAGTACAATGTTTGGAACAGCTTTTTGGGTGAACAATCCCTTTAAATAATGTTCATTTAAATAATGTTCAAATGCTACAGTATATCACATGTGCATGATATACTGTAGCATTATATATAATTTAACACATCAAAATGACTTTTATCAATTAAATTAGACATAACACAGCTGTTTCATTTTCCAAATCATTTTAAAGATGTAAGATTAAAATTATATACAGACACGCACCGACAGTCAGAATGATTAAATGCAATGTCAAAAATGTAACTTTAGGTGCAGAGACCTCAAGTTTTTAAGCAGCCTGTTTATTTCTCCAGTCCCTCAGTCAAAACTCTTGTCGGTTCTGGTTACCTTCCGCAAAAGTCTCCAATCATTGCTCAGTTATAGACTTGAACTGATCACGAACATTTACAACATATGCATTGCATGGGAAGGTAGGCACCTGGGAGACCTGAAATAAAATGCTTTATTTTGAAGCCTGTCTGGTCTGGTTTTCCCTCGCGCGACTGGTTTGGCAGAATTACTTGTCTGGCAGAATTACTTGTCTAATTACTTCCTTGTTATAACTGAATTCTGCACAAGCCGGCATCACTTGCATAGGTTATTCAACAATATAACTTGGCCTTTTTCCTAGTGTCTCTGAAATGAACCGGTAAGTGGCTCACATAACAGGCTTTGTCTGTGTGATGGAAAAAGAAAACCAGAAATTCCCAAAAAGTTGTTGGTGCAGCTGAAGATGGAAATACTATACGGCCGAGTTTGTGTGCGTGTTAGCGACAGTTTATGTCATTATAAGGGAATTTCATTTCCTTTTCAAGCACCCCTGAAATGAGGGGGTTCATGCCTGCTGTAGTTTACAAAACCACACTGAATGTCTTTAGTCTGTCAGCCCGTAATCTTTCCTGCTCTCCAGGAAATAGTTTTTGCTCAACGCTAGGTGGAACGGCACATATTTTACTGCTTCTTTACAGATAATCATACAAAAAATATGAAAGCTAAGACTTCCGTTTCTCATGCTCTGGGATGACGGGTGTCCTGTATCATCAGTATCGTCTTCCTGACAGGTTGAAGGTCACCGAATGGTTCTTGGTTGTCAGAAGAAGCGTTACATCATTGACAGACCACCGAAACCCCCCTCCACCCAGCAGACTCTGGACGGCTTATTGAAATGCAGAGTGACACGTATCAGCCCTCATGCTTGGATCGGTGATACATTTTTGTCCATGACGCGGTTCTGCGATCGTCCATCGATCTTGGCGTCAAACTACGGTATCTATCAGCCACGGGGCAGGTCGCTCTCGCGTCCCTCTCTAATCACTCACGCATGGATGAGCGCCACTGTTGGGGACAGCGAAAGTGTACATCTACATCATTTATTTATAGGTTTTATGGGAGAGAGATATATATCGAGAGCTGTGTTTTTTTCTCAACCCCTTTTGAATATAATAAACGTCAGAAAGCAGGGATGAGAGCCCACACAGAGGATGAAAGAGAACACGATGTACTTTTTAATGAAGGAAGAAAAAAATGCCACGTATGTCAATAAAAAAGGAATGCTCAAGGGCACATCTTCAGAAAAACATGCTCATTTTCTTTGTTCTCCTCAGGTTCTTTTTCAGCGCAGACATCTCATACATACAAATCCCACTTGTATACAATCAGCTGCTGTATGTAGGTGTCTATACTGCATGTAAACATCACCCACTGCCTACACTTACATTCTGTTTAGTGAACGTAAAACAAGGGGTCAACTTTTTTCACCATCAGCCTCTGCTGGTGAATTTCGTAACTACACCATCTGGCAACAAAAAGCATCTTTGTCTATTGATAGCCATTTAAAGTAATAAAATAAAAAGGATTTATTGTAGTGTATTGTACTGTACTTTGTTATTGGTATTGTATTATATTACGTTACTTTATATTACCAGAGCCGGACAGTAACGGAGTACATTTACTCGAGTACAGTACTTAAGTACAATTTTGAGGGATCTGTACTTTACTTGAGTATAATTTTTGGGGAGTACTCATGACTTTACTCAAGTACATTTGAGAGGCAAATATTGTACTCTTTACTCCGCTACATTTCTATCCATAACCGTAAGTACACGTTACTTCTAAAAAGGAAAAAGAAAAATCTCGGAAACCACCAATTAGTTTTTTCCCTCTCAAACGTGATTGGATTGTGCAGGCGCCACTTATTGGGCGAGCCTATCAGCAACAATCACCCAGACCTCAGAGCTCTATCATTTGCTGTACACAGCTGTCAATCATCTCACATCTGCATGACACGTCCTGTGTACACTTCCTCATTCAGGACATCCGCGATGAAGCTAAAGTGACATTTCTTCACCAAAACAAGAAGCTAATAAATGCACGATTGAAGAATATGTGTTTTGTGTGTATTTTCATGCGATTTGGGGGTATTTTTATATGAATAAAGAATAAAGGTAAGGGAAGAGTAGCCAATAGCGTCATATAAAATGCTAAATATAACATGAAATGAACTTGAAAACATCGCGACCGGTCAGCTGATTTTCTTTAATCATTATTATTTTCTCTTCTTTGCCCTATGCTGCGTGTATAACACGGTCAGGTTCAGAGGTGTGTCAGAACATTGCTATATCGCCTTCTTTGCTGGTTTAGGTTTATTGATTTCAGGGGCGGCGTTTGTGTATGGCCCTAGCGTTCAGAAAACATTGTTGAAACAAAGTACGTGTGCATAATGAGACTCATTATAGATAATTAAACTGCTTTACACTGATGTGTACATGTAGCATAGGCGTCGGAAGCATGTGTATTTGAGAATGTATAAACACCGTTAATTCACATAGCGTCATTGACGTATAGTCGGTAAGACCGAAGATATGTAGTTTTGACTTGACATCATCGTAATGTTGGTTCGAAGCTCTTTTTGGCTAAACTCGTTTGTCTGCATTTTCCACATTTAAGATCATATACAGGCATTTATTTTCAATAAAACAAAGAAACTGTCTACAAAATGCCTAACAGTGGTTTTGGAATCAAGTGTGAGGTTATGGGTAGTGGGGATGGTCTTTATTTTCCCAATTAGTTGGCATCCATTTAATAATTTTAATAAATCGAATAATTTACACTATTGTTATTGTATTTCATTCATAATGTACAACGCTATCTGTGAAAAATTAAAAAATATATATTGTAAGGAAAGACTTTGTAGTGCAGTCGCAGTTTAGGCTATTATGTATTTTGCGATTTGCCACTAGCTATGCCAGGATTAGCTTAAAAATGAAAAGAATCAAGGCTTAACAACCCTGCGACAAGGTAAGACATGTTTTATATTTAATCTTGTTTGCTGAATCTGATCAATGGTTGGTTTATATTTTAGTCTCATAGTCGATTAACGTAGTCGTTGGTGGTGGTTATGACAACATCTGGCTGGGTTATTTTTTACTACTTTAAGTTTTGTGGTTACATATATGTGGTATCATTTGGTTTCATTGTGGTTCGTTTTTGTATGGTCTGAGGAAATTTCGCCATACCCTAGGTTTTGATGAAACGCCACTACTGATTGATGAAAAAACAGAGAAACTCACATGTACACACAATTGTTAGCTGAATTGTATTTTCTAATATTACTCATTAATGTAAGCCGAGTATTTGCTTTGATGTTCTTGAGTATGCGGTGTGTTGTTTAAAACTGTTCGGTTCAAACTCTAGCAGAGGTGAAAAGAATAAAGCATGGTAAAAAGATTAAAATTACTTTATTTTACTTTAAATTCCTTTAACATTCTCCAAGGTATTAACATTAACATTTTTCATAACTCCGTGTAGGACGTTTCTGTACATAAATGTAAGCACTGTGGCAGTAGTAATGCAATATTTAGAAAATGTACTCTTGTACTCTTGATACTCAAGTACTTTTAAAAACATGTACTTCAGTACTTTTACTTAAGTACACATCTGACTGTAGTACTTTTACTTGTACTTGAGTAAAATTTAGCAAGGGGTATCTGTACTTTTACTCAAGTAATGAACCTGTGTACTCTGTCCGCCTCTGTATATTACACAGCTTAGGAAGGTGTAAACAACACTGAACAACTTCCTGTTTTCGTTTTTTAACACTAAACAAATGTTTGAACAAAATGTATCGAACAAATCAAACTGTTAAACAAATAACTTTATGATTTTTATTACACAGGTAAAATTTATTATTTTTTATAAATAAAAACTTTATCATTGACCATAATGAGGAAAAAACAGTCTATATGTTATTTACATTACATTACATAATATATAAAATTATTTATAATCTGCTGTCTTTGATGTCAAAGGTCCATTAAGCATTGTCATGACATCATTTATCTCTGCCTCGAGAGTATTTAGTCACAGGCCATTCATCGCTTACGTGATTGGCTCAAACAAAAAAGCAAAGACTGCCTATTTCAAATAGCATATAAAATGGGGATTCTAATGCACAGCTATTATAGACCTTGTCACTCTTTGATGTCGAGCAGCACTATATGTCTAAACAGCACTACCACATTTGCCAGACAGTTAATATTCTCCGGTCCTTTTTCATGGCTTGTCTACAGTGACTGAACCCTATAAGACAAGAAAGAAAATGGATTTGTATGCAGAAGTTGCAACCAAAACATAATGGGAAATGTATGGTTGACATGTTTTATTTTTTCACAGTGCTGGAGGTTAAAGATAAGCTGACATATTGCATTCGGCTTGAGAGCTGTTTATGTTTTTCTGTGTGTTACCTTCGCCGGCTGACACATAGTCAAGCTTATAATGTATCCGCTGTAGAGGTAGGCCTCTGTGATACCGTGTGTCTGAGGCGAACAGCAGAGGTGCCTAAATAAGCAGCTGCAAAAACAACACACAATCAAAAAATGACATTTGTGTCAAGAGTCTCTCAGGTGAGCAGAGGCAAGTCCAGTTTGAACAGCCCACTTCACCAGGAGTGCTGAGGGCTCATTTTACTGCCAATGAATGTACGTGAAACCGTCAGTGATAGGACTGTTATGAATTTATAAATGAGCGTTTCGCGCCCCTTGACACAGGAGAGTTTTTCATTCTCTGGCACTGAAGAGCTACGAGTGTGCAGATAGACAGATCTGGCTGGTGCTCATGTGCACCCGGGGCTAGACTGCACTATCAGGCTGAGGAAGTGTTTTAGCATGTGTGTATGAGTGGACACTGTTGGGCAGTAAACATGTGTTGTGCTAAAGTCACTTTTTTACTAGCAGCTTCCCACTCAGATGTGTGTTTGTAGTGGATGTGAATGCGCCCGTCGGCCGGCGCGTGAACTAAGAGCGCTAACGTTTGCTGTTTGATTTTTTTTCGTACTGGCCGTATGATCTTGGGAAGAGATGCTGACAGCTGTCAAACGGCCCCGGGCACACAGATCCCCCTGAGCCTCTGGCGGTCCCCATGGAAAACATATCACGTCTTCATTACCCTTTGCTTACAGTACACTAAGTAGAGAACATTTAGCTACTTTGGTTACTTTCTACTGTGCTACTTACAAAGAGGGCTGCGTTCAAAATATTGTTACACTGATACATCGTCATGATACTGTAACACTTTTGAAATTTACCAATTATTCTGCAAAACATATTGTGATTTCCATCTAGAAATCTGTCGTCTATTTCTATATCTTTTTTTATTTAATCTATTTACTCTAGCTGCACCTTTTTTGTACATATTCATATTAATTATACATATTGTCTATTTATTTATTTTATTTATGCATACATATGATGTAGCCTAGACATCTTGTTTTAGAAGCAAGGACTTGATCTTTTGCAACTTTATTCTACTTCTCAAAACTATGCATTGAGTTGTCAGATAAGTAGTTACGAATGGCAATTTTCTTCAAGTATATTTTCCTCTGAATCTGTAATATATGAGAAATGTAATAAAAAAACTGACCAGTTTCGAGATACTTATCTTATCGTAGCCTTGTATCGGGATGCATATCGTGAAGTTTTGGGCGATTCACCGTTCTATTACAAACTTTCTAAATAAATCAATAGCAAATATTTGACTGTACAAGTTTATCAAAACCTGTTTACACAACGCTGTTTGTCTACATGTAATGTGTGAGATTGAGTTTATTAACAGTACAGTGCTTTTAAAGGTCACAATAGTATGTATCAAGTCTGAAAATGTAGTTGCTAAAAGTATTTACTGTATATATCAAATACGAAAGACAGTAAAAGATAGAAATAGAAGACTTAGAAAAGCCATGTGAGATAACAAACCCATGACTCTGCATGCAGAAAGTGGCTGGGGAATTTAAGCCAAGTTGCTCAGAAAGTAAAGGTTTATTTTATCTGTGTCATTCAGACTTTACTTTTGTAATTTCCTTGATGACCTCGCGTCCAAACAAAACCTGAGACATTTAAACTGACCTATCACAGATTGTACAAACATTTCAGCCAATAGGCATTGATCACTATCAGCACCTCTGTGAGCTCAAAAATGCCAAATGGCCTTTTTGGTAGGAAAACAGAGATTATTACAGAATATTTCTCAATCTCAATGTTTATTCGAAACTAATAGATTTGTTTTCTTCCCTCAACTTGCTGGGCAAATTTTTGTAGTTGTGATTAGCTTTTAATGGTGTTGTAAGTGAATTTTTATGGAATGGAATACAGAAAACTTTCATTTTTTTCATGACAGATATCACTGAAGTAGGTCTCCTAAAATAACAGTTTATATTACACCCTAGACTACAAACTATAATGTGTATCTAGGTCATGAGTTAGATCTTTTTGAGCCAGTCAAAATGATGTTTGCTTTGATCTCTAGATTTTCTGATTTTTTTATAAATTGTATTTATGGCCAATTATTGAAAGACATTTATACAGATTTGGAACGACTCAAGGGTGACTAAATGAAGAATTTTTACTTTTGGGTGAACTGTCAAACAACAAAATCTAATTTTGTGTTACTTTATCTCATCCTCGTGTTGTCCCTTTTATTGTTTCTACAACACCACAATATTTCATAACACAAAAAATAGTTTTTTTAATCATCCTTTTTGATAGTATACAGTGTTGTTTCCATTTCCTAGCGGTTTTAGACAGGTTTGGAAAGTTTCAGCCTGACCTGCGGCGTTATGGAAGCAGAATTCATTTGCTTTTCATGAAATAGTGGTGTTTTGCTACACTGCTTTAAACAAGCTTACATAATACAGATACAAGGTCATTGTAAAGCTGTTCGGGTTTGACTGAGATGTAGTATTTCTTACCTATTAGCACATTATTTTTGCCTTTCGCTTTCCCCGCTGAAGAATGTGGATGGTCATGTTGTTCCACTTTATCTTCCTCACTCACTACTCATCCTGTCTTATTTTCACCCAAAGAGATAGAAACTCAAACATAATGCTATCTTTATTATTCACAACATGCCACAGTTGTTCCCTCGCCCAGAGCGAATTTCCACTCCATCATTCTATAAATCATGCCATGAAACATCTTATCTTGAAGTCCTTCAGTGACTTTGCATCAGAATCTTTATTTCTGGCATCCCGTGGTTTCGGCAAGACGGAAAACAACAGGCACCTGCATGCAACATCACAAGGTTGCTCTCCATGGCAACAGCGCTTTTATATCTACCACTCGAGAACGCTCTCCATCTTCATAATTTAACAGCATTGGAAAGGTTTTCATAGCATTATGTTGTTAGGGGGGACGTGCTGGCTCGCTTTAATGCACGATCATATGCTGTAATTCAGCGCCGTGTAATCACAAAGATTACAGGCCGCTGGTTTTGTAAGATAAACTAACAGCGTGGTAAGTTGATGGAAAGATTCAGGGCTTCGGTAACGGCTTGCCCGTAGATGCAATGTCGATCCCTTCTGACTGACGGGGTCAACCAAGGCTCTCGGGATCCCGGCTTAAGCACTACTTAGGCTTTATCTAAACCAAATTGAAGTAACCGTGCTCGCCATGCCATTCATGTCAATGATAGAGTTTACACTGGAGGAGATAAAGATGGACCGTAGTGGAAAGCCCAGCTGAGACCTGCGGTCTGAATAGTTATTGTGTGTGCTCACACACGGATATACCCAGACAATGAGCGACCCCATCCAGAACACTAGATTGGGCACAGTGCAGTACATTATGCCATTCAGCACCAAACAGAGCCGGTGCACCTCTGTTCAGCTTGGCGAATCTTGCTTTGCCTCTTTCTACTCTCGCCTCCACCACTGTCACTGTAACAAAGCAGCCATGGAAAGCCATCGCACGCCAATCTTCATAAACCGTTCTGCTCAATTGCGGTTTATTTCGAATGAATAAGAAAGCAATAAATGTTTATGGCTTTATCATAAGCAATGGTATATTGTTTTATGATGCATTGAAAGGGGTTTTTATTAGATACTTGTTAAAAAAAACATGTTGTCAGCAATGTTTTCTGTGGTGGTGATTGGCAGTTTGATAACTTTCAGCCGCATCATTAATCTCATCATCGGAAGCCAAATGAGTTTGAGAAGTTGTTACGGGTCCTGGAAGACCCGTCATCCATGCTCCGCTGTAAATAAACTCAAATGCACTTCTGCAGCTGCACATGCCCCCAAGCTGTATAAATGTGTAAAGGGGTAAGACAAACAAGGCACGCTGGGATATTGGTGGCTCGAAAACCGGTGCCCGGATGCTAATTGGAAACTCACCCTGAGCCGGCAGACTGGTGATTAATGGTGATTGTTTCTGCATTCAGCGTGTTCTCCTGATTGAGCTGGTGTTTCACATGAGTAACTCAGTGTTGTGGAGAAAAGAGCCAAGCTGCCAGATCTGCCTATAAGTCATCAACCACCCGCTGCTTTGCATCTGCAATGTTAGCATTAGTGAGTGAGAGAGTATATATATAGAGTTATATTTAGTACTGTATTAACAGTATTTATACAGTATACACGGTAAACGTGCCCTCAGTAAGGAATGTACACGTACACATAAACATGCATGTGTGTCTTCAGATGGCGGTCTGGACTTCAAAGTCCTAAGAGAGGTTGAGGAGCTTGATCTAAGAATGGCTGGCTGATTTGCCGCCTCCACAGCCTGTTCGGCTCATAGTCTGTCACCTTCCATTTTCAAACACAGCACAAGGGTAGGTGGAGGTGCTGCTGGAAAAGGATTGAGAGCCTCTCACCTTCCAACTATGGCTTTGGCAGGCTGGCAAGGTTAATTTTCAGTTTCATTTCTACCCTATGACCCTCCACCACCACTCTACCCTCTGCTCCCATCCCACCCGTAGACCCTAAGCCCACCCTTCTGACTTTCTACACCAACATTGTGTGTCAACCTGAGAACATGTGTCAATTACCTCAGATGGGTATGTACTGTATATGGGCAATTCCATGCAATTGCCAAATTTATATTGAAAAAAGTTGTCATGTTTTCACCATACTGACATCAATATTTTATGACTCCATTTTCATTGTCAGATATGCCAACATTTCAGAATTGTCACATCCATAGCCCATATTTCTCATAAATATACTAAACTTAAAGCATAATATTGATTTTATGTTCTATGAAGAACCTAAGGTTCAATATATTGGTAATAAATTTATTCTTTGAGAGTTTATATTTCAAGTTTTGACTGCAGATGTCAAATGTAAAATATGTAAAACTGCCCAAATAAGAGACTTGACTTGACTTGTTTTGCTAATTGATCTTCTTACTTCCATTCAGCTTGTACTCGATGTCAATTGAACTGCACCGAATGAAGCACAATGGCATCAAAACGGTGGTTGCTTAGCAGGATGCGCAAATGCACAAATAATGAGCCAGGATACGAACACGAGCATGTGGGAACATTGAAAACGAATAATGTGGCCAAAAATTTTGAATAGCTATTTATGTTCAAGCGGGTCCACCAATCAAACAGGCATGTTCAGGGAATAACACAGTGATTTAGCTGCATGCCTTCATGCACCATTCTTTCGTCTCAGCGGGATTGCCTTCTACCTCTGAGCAGCTTTAGGGAGGACCCGACTGTGCTTTACATAGCCTGCCTCGTTCCCCTGCTGCAGGAAAAATGTTCCTGAAATCTGTTTTAGTGCTGACGCCTCAGAAGGTCTAGGCCGGGGTGTGGCAAAGGGTCACTCCAATGAGCAAAGCCAAAAATAGGCTTTGGGTGCCGTTCCATCACAATTGACCTTCAGAGCGTTTGAGCGATAATTATAAACCTGAAAACAAAGTCAACTCGCTGGGCAGCCATCTTTGTTATACCTCTATTCAGACTTGTATGGAATGGGTTCAGGTATCGTACAGGTGCTATGTAATTAAATACTTTGTGTTAACAATTTTAAAGGTATTTTGTTTGTTTAAAACTAAGGTGAACTAGACTACGAACACCATTCTGTTGAGGTTTTCATATAAATGAAGTGATACTGTATAGTATACAAATATTACGGTATTTCGGTAACACTTTACAGTAAGGTTGTATTTGTTAACCGTATAATATTCATAGCAAACATGCACTGACAATGAAATATAGATTTTCAACATTATTAATGTTAGTTAAAGAGTTCGTTCACCCTAAAATGCAAATTCTACTCCAGTTGTCATATTAAATCTCTTTGACATACTTTCTTCGGAAGAACACAAAAAGAAGATATTTTAAAGAATGTTGGTAACTGAACAATGGCGGTACCCATTGGTTATGTGTCTATACAATAGAATATTTACATTTAGTAGACGCGACGACAGAGAGTTCAGGGAGCAATAAAGCGATATGTCATACAGGAGCAATTATAAAATAGGTGCTTATACCAAGTTACTAGTTTCCAAAAAAGCCAGAACAATACATGTTGAGAGAAGGAGAGAGAGGGTTTGTTTTTTCATTTGCCTGTCAAGTATTCAAGAATATAAAGTGAATGGGCACCACCATTGTTGGGTTACCGACATTCTTCAAAATATATATATATATATATGTTTGTAAAGAAAGTTATACAGGTTTGATATAACAAGAGGATAAGTGAATGATTTGGGTGAACTATCCCTTTAACTAAAAGTTTTGATACAAGGATTGCTTGTATCAAGTGTGATTGATTGTTTTAACTGAAGAACACGGTTTCACTTTCTCTGTTTCTGTTTGAAGGTGAATTGAAAGGGATGCTGGGATGGTTGTTTGTTTGTTTGTATTATAAAAGGGAACCTTGATTGGTGATTATAGGTTTACTACCATAATGTGTCTGGGAACTTCGCGAGTGGCTGACTGATAAAACCTTGTTTCTCATTAACACACTGACAGACTATCTAACTGTGCAATCACACTCCCCTCAGTTTATTAAAGTGGTTAGGAAGTCACTTGTGCCCTGCAGTGCCTGCTTGTAATTCTTTACCCAAAGGACTGGTGAGCGATTCAGCAAAACTGGTGACTTTCTCTCTTCCTCCCTTCTTATCTCTCCCTCTCACTCTGCCTTTGATTCGTGTCTTATCTTTTTCTATTTTTGTCTGTTGACTTACCCTTTTTCTCTTTCTCTTTCTCTCTCTCTCTCTCTCTCTCTCTCTCTCTCTCTCTCTCTCTCTCTCTCTCTCTCTCTTCCCCCCTCTCTCTCTCTTCTCTTCTGGCAAACTCATCATTTTTTCCCCGGTCTCCTTTCCATACAATGAAATTTAATCTCATTCCTTCCTTCATTTTTGGCTATTTTTCCTCCGAAGCCCAAAATAGCAACCCCTTTCAGTAAGTGCAGTTTCTTTCTCTGTGTTCTGAAAAGCAGGCATCTGATTGGCCGAAATGGCATGTGCTGGCGGTCTGGGAGCTCTTGGCTTGATTGGCGCTTAGCCAGAGGCTATAATCACAGTTTACAGTGGTTTTACAAAAGACCCAGACACGCTCATATCACGGTCCTGAATGCTAGTTGTCACACAAAATACATACCACCTATAGCATCAGGCCAACAACAAAGACGCTCGGCTAGATACCTTAGGATTGAGATGTGCCATTGATTGAATCGCTGGCGTGACGATTGACAGGTAAAAATCAGGCAGTCGCATCACAAAACAGATGACGGCTGTGTTTGATTATTTATCACAGGCACAAGCGTCAGCACAATGTCAAAAGTCTTGACAAAATCTATACTTTGTCTCAGCATGAGGTATGAAAGCTGTGAGATGCTCTGTAGTGACTCCGTTCAGCAGAAGTGTGAAGATTGCTACCAGATAGGAATTATTTTCACCTCCGACTGATTATAAAACAAGAAAAATACCTCTCTGCTCAGGTATAAATGCCATAAACACACACCCACACGAAAAGCATACGCGTCCCTTCAACCTACAAAAACACACATGAACACAATATATGCACACAATAAAATACGTTCCTTAGTTTTCGTATTAACCATAGATCCTGCCTTAGAACCAATAATAGTTTGGATTGTTCATGTGAACTAGTGGCATGTGAGAAATGAGACACTAATGCTTCTTTGTATGTATTTTTAGATTTTAAAATCAATATCTGCCTGTAAACATGGATTGTAAAGCGAAGAATCTCTGTCAGCAGTTAATTTGGGTTAAAATAAGAAATGATAGGTGGGTGTTAATTTCAAATTAATGAAGTTTTCAGTCAAGGACTATTGAGGCGTGACGTTTCCCTGATGGATAGGTAAGCACTCATCAGGATGAAATGAATCTCTATTGGTGTGTTTGTGTGTGAGCCAGACAGGAATTATATTGAATCTTGTTTCTTGTCGTTTCCCCAAGGGCTGCTTTGTGTTAACAGCTTTATGTGTTTTTGTTTAAAACTCAAGGTGAGCTAGACTGCAACAACAGCAGTTTGTTCATGTAGTCAGACGTTCTCTTTATGATTTACTGTACAAAATTCAACTGGCAGAAAAATGAATTTCACTGCTGGATAATTGTGTAAAAAACTGTATGAATATATTGTGTGTAGATGTGTATGTATGTATATTATTGTTCAGAAGTTAGTTCACCTACTCATTCTTTATCATTTTTAATACATTTTTAGTTTTTATTTTAGGATAATAGTAAACTAATCAAAACTATAGGCCAAAAGTTATTTTAAAAGAAGGCATCCCAATTTATTAAATGTTTTCTTCGCATATTATCAACCAGTTTTTTGAAGTGACACCCTGGGATGTGTATGAATTTGTACAATTGGATTAGTTCATTTTTGCTTTCGTGCCAGTGACGACCAGGTTAGCTTTTTTTATTCTAAACTTACGAATTCTAAAATGGCAAAAACTTTGGTTCATTAACATTAACAGTTTGAGAGAACTATTTTAGAAGGGCCGAAAACTATGAGTCAGCAGCCCTTTTCACTTGCCGGAATCGCAGCAGGTTGTTTCCTCCACTGTGCACTGCGAGAGAAATTTACAAGTTGGGAGAAAGAAGAGTACATACTGTATTGTCCTGAAAATCCAATGAGGATTTGGTGTGTTCTCATACAAAGCCTCAAATCCTCACCTTTGGGATGCAAAGTAATCCAGCCTAGTAAGCACTGTTATTCTGTGGCTTAAACAGTTGTTTCTGCTGATCTGGGACTTGTCCACAGGGGCGTTTAGTTGACTCTGATTTATCTGCCTTTGATCTGGTCACATTTTTCGACTCTGGCAACTTAACCAATAATATTGGAAGGCAACACGTATCAATTGTGACTCACTGTGCCACATGATGATAGTCACAAACCTATCCAGCCTTCAGTGTTAAAGTGTTTAAATTCATGTCTGTATGGTTCTAGTATTCGGTTCAGATTATAGCACATTTTATTGCATTAGACATTCTATTATAGCGGCACACATTGACTGACACCAAATTTTAAGATTGAGAGAGGGTGAGTGATATTATCCCTTAAAAGGTCAAGAACATAAAAATTCTTTAAATTAATTTATTGCATTACATTTATTCATTTAGCAGAGAGTTTTAAGCAGGGTGACCTACAAATGAAGAGCAAAGTGATTCATTATGAGGAGGCTGTAATATAAAAGTCCATAATCGTTCAAAGGCGTTTGGAGAATACATTTGGATATATGAGTCTTTTTGTATTGCTATTCAAGAGTTTCAGCAATTGCAACAAATTGCTTTTTTACAACAAAATGTGACTCTGAAATGTGTTTTTTCCCTAAAAATAGTGCATCTGTTTTCAATATCACAGCTTGTGTATCTCATGAAAATAACATGAGAACATTTATCATGATATAAGCGCCCCTCGTGCAGCTCGCTGCCATGTAACTTTTAGACAAAGAGGGTGATGCCTGAATCCTCCGGGATATAACAAGCATTAGGTTATTACTGTCATAGCCCTGCTGAGACTCTCAAACACCCATGCACACGCTGTATGTCCAGTGTCATTAACAGTCAGCACTTCTCCGTCTTCACCATGTGTCAATGATCTGCCAGATGGATGTCCTCCATCCAGGCCTCCAGAAAATGACAGAAAAGCTCCAGTGAATCCTCAGTGTTCAGTCGAAACTGTGCTTGCGTAGTCCACGCGAGTGATAGAAACATATTCTTTTGGTAAGAGGGATGTATGAATGAGCATGAAGAGAAGTGAGGAGTGCTACGGAGTTAACCAAATTCCCTGTGGATGTAATTAAACATTCACATGCTTCTTTCCGCATTTGCCCCTAAAGGTTTGTGTAATCTGTAGTGATTACGATGAAGATGATGAGGAAAGTATAAATTGCCTGAAGCTCCGCATTGTTGGTATTTAGAACGCCATTGATGACGGCTGCGGCATGTAAAAGCCAATCAGACGCGGTAAATGAGCGGAATGTTCGCCGCAGAAGGCAAGTGGGAATCTGTGCATAAGTGCACCAACATGCATTTTTCCTTTTCAAGAGTTTCAAGTGGATTGTGCGCATTCAAGAACAGATTAGTTTTTTGATTGTGCAATTGTCTGTGCGAATATGTGCACTCAGGTTTTCAGCTGCCCCTCTGGTTTTCAGCCGCAGTTAAATTGCGTCTCCCCACTAGTGCTATTAGTTAGAAAGCCCTCCTGTTCATTCGCCGCCCCCATTGAAGTTTCTGTCTTCTCATGACAGAATAAACATGGCTCCCAAAACAAACACATTTATACTCTGACCCCCCAGAGGCTCATTTCGTTTTCTGTTCGTCTTGACTGTCAGACCAATCTCTTCGTCTGTCCTCCAGGGTCCTGGGCCTCGTGACTGCTTGTGAATTTAGGCTGAGGAAGAGCTTCATTTACCGCCAGAGAAAAGGAGGAGAGGCTCCTTCACGGCTCATTGGATCTGTTTTCACTCGCTAATTTCCCGCCTCTGTTGGCTATCCCGTGCACGTCAAGGCTGCGGTGTCCCCTGAAACCTGTCACTCTTTCCCTATGCTGTCTGCATTCTTAAACTGCGGGATCTTCTCGACCACGGTGGTGCTCGTGCACGCTCCAGAGCGCACCATTCCCATCACAAACAATCACGTCTCGCCCACATCCCCGTTGCAATTTAAGCTCGTCCGAATGGACGTTAGATTGTGGTCTAATCCTGGTCCAGTGAGAAAGAAGCATTTAAAGATGAAATGTGCAGCCAAGCTCTGGCATCACTGAATAGAATTGAACGAAAAAATTTAATAGAATTGTATATTTAGTTCTTGTCTTGGTTTACAGACAGACCGTGTCCCGCCTCCAAGTTTTTAACTAAACAGGGGCTTTAAAGTGTTTACACTTTGTTGAGATAATTGAATAGCTTTCTTTATAGTCTTCGCAAATAAAGCTTGGATAGAAAACATCGACATTTCAAACATCGAAGAATCACTCACCGCACTGTTTGATCTATTATAATGAGCAAATGAAACTGAGCTCAAGTCTGTAGGAAGATAGTTTCGCCAATAGTAATTGACCAATTTTTATCTCATTTCAGCCTATTGAGCAAGCACTATTTAACGATCCATTAAAATGAACAAAGGAAACACCATAGCTGTCCTTAGAAAATATAGTGACCAGAAGTAATAGATTATTGAATTATTGACTAACAGATTAATCGCTCGGAGCTGCACATACCTGGGACGGGATGTAAGGAACCGGTCTGGAATTAAACTGTCTTTCTCTGGTTGGATAAAGCCATGAGAATGTTTTGAGTTCAATATGAGATTGGACAGCAAAGTCCAACTCAGGTTGATCCTGCTGGCAGGTTAATTATGTGAATTGGCTGCGGTGGAGTGTAGCCTATCAGATAAAGGTAGAAATGAAAGCACCATCACGGGCGGCTGCGGTGAGTTCAGCTGTGAAGTGATGGCTGCAGTAAAGCCCGCTCACACCGCCATCACTCTAATTTTCTGCTAGAAAGAGAAACCGTCGGGAAGAGGCGGAAACAGTGAGAGTAAAAGAGCGTGTGTAGAAGAGAGATCGAGTGCGGGGGAATGAGTAAGGAAATAAGAGTGCTTGGCTCATTTGGCGATTACCAGCCCTTAAACCCAAACCATGGAGGAAAAACACACAATTGTGCTATGAGGGAAAAACATGCTGCCCTTCATTAACTAATGCGGGAATGAATTAAGATGAACATCTCTGGCGCAATGCTCAATAGTCACAAAATGGAATGCACAAATATGGCTATATAAGTTCATATGGATTTCACTTATCTCACAAGCCAATAAACAGCAATTTGTGCTATAACTTTTTGGTCTGTGCTACAAAATGTTAAACCTCTGAAAATTTACATACAGCCCTGCAGACACCTTGGGCTATATGACAGAGAAAATGGAAAGTTTTCATTCGAAATTTAATGAGATCGCATTGCCAGAGTTTAGGAGGTGTGCCTGTGTGTTAACTTATGATCCGCTGCTATATAATTTAAAGCCATTTGGAAAATGAATGATGCTTTTACTGTAGTAACTGTAGTTGAAGTATTCCTGCTGAAATAAACACAACAGAACCATGCCCAAAATACAACAGAAATGTAATGGATTAAAAGGTTATAATGGGAATTTCATTGTATGGATACTTGTTGTCTACTTGTATGTGGTGGATTCTATTGGTGGGATGGTAAATCCTATTGGAATAAAACCCATACTACAAAGAGGAATTATATAGAAAAATCTCACTCTAATTTCACAAATTCACTGGGGGGTTTTCAAGAAAAGTTAAATGTCTATACTCTGTAGCACATTTTATTGTGAGGAAGTACTGCAGTAGCAATGTTTTATGAACTTGAAGTATAAAACGTTAAAAATCCTTTGAAAGTTTAATTTTAATAGGCTATTTTCGCATATGGTACTGTTTCTGGTAGTTTCAGGGCTGTAGTCAAAACCATCAATAACTCCAATATTTATACAGTAATAAATGAAAACGTACTGTACAGTTCAGTATAAAGTGTAGTATGCCCTCAGTAATTTTTACACGTAACAATAGTTTATAGGGCATGAAAGCTTAAACTGTACTGAAACTAAACAAATAACCTCAGTAGTGGAGAAAACGAATAAGAACAGAACCATGTAAGATCACATGACTGTTGCCACAGCTTCTTAAGGCATTATGCTCCTCTCCCCAGTCTCATATAAAATATGAAAAATATGAAGAAAAAACTGATTACATATGGCAGCAGATCTCATTTTCCTCCCGAATAGTTTGTTTGCCTGCAAACACAGTCTCCGCGCTGCCATTTCATCTCGGGTACGAGTGAACACGCAGACCTCTGAGCTCAGGTGGAACAGAAATGCTCCACACAGCGCAAGATTACCAGAACAGGATGGACTGTTTGTGTTATTTTCCCTGCTTCCCCAAACTCATAGCTCGCATTACGCTGAGCTAAAGCAAACACCTACTTCAGGTGTGAGTTATGAAAAAGCAGAAGCTAATTAACTGGATTTGTTTTCCTCAGGAACAGGGAGGTGAAGCAGGCACACCATCTCCCTGGCATTTCTGCGCGTCGCTCACACACCTTCCACCCTGAACGGCGATTTTAGTTTCGAGTGTCGAGTCGGCTTTGCAAAAATCACAACATGCCTTAGAGCAGAACATTTTTGATAAATATGTCTAGTAAGAGCGCTACGCTCTGGAAGAAACCATTTTGAAAAACAGGCCCATCAGTCTAAAGCAACATTTTGGCTGTCAGGCCAGAATGTCCTTCCAGGAACTATTCATTCTCTGTATCTCTGTTTCAATTATTGAATTTGATCTTTTTACTTGATTTCTCCATGTTGAAATTTAGGATTCAATCTGACTTGTACTGTATAATGCTGTTATATAGACAGTTGTATAATATGCATTAATTAAATGTATTAAAACTAAATTAACAATTTTATATTTTAAAACTTGAAACGTTTATTTTGACTGTTCGTTTAATTCTGTTAAAGTGATAGTTCACCCAAGAAATGACATTTCTGCCATCATTTACCAATTTAAGAATGTTGGTAAGCAAACAACCGTTTTACACATTGACTTTTGGCATCATTTACCAACATTCTTCAAAATATCTTCTTTTGTGTTCTGCGAAAGAAGTAAAGTCATACAGGTTTAAAATGTCAAGAGGATGAGTAAATGATTTTTGGTTGAACATCTCTTTCATCACATTTAACTGACACAATAAAGTGTGTATTTTCCGTAGCCCTATTCTTATTTTCAGTCTGTTTCTTTGTACCGGAAATATTGCAATATAGAGCTGTAGTAACAGTATTTTTCAGCCGAGGCAAAAAAAAAGTGTTTGGGTTCGGCTGGTTTGAGTGCTCCTGCATGGCCAAATGTACAATACCTCCAATAGCTCAACTGATGGTGTAAATTTTTGGGGCATGACTACATGTTTGGAATAAGTGGAAAGTTGTCTGGTTCGGTGCTTGCAAAGAGAAATGAAGAAAAATCACAAACACATTCAACAAATATGTTCTCACAGTTGCATCTTTATCTTCAGTTCTTAATCTAAAAATATAATTGATGCTGTCGGGTTCAAAAGAGGCATTTTACAAACCAACTGATACATTTCAGAAGTGTGTTATTAATGTGCGTGTCTGAGTGTATTTGTTTTCTGTGTATATTTTCAGTTCTGCATCTGGGTGTGTTTGGAGGAATGCATATGCACACTACTGTACCTCCTCCACCTCCAGCTGGGCTTTTGCTCGTAAATCACAGGCCGGTTGGTTAATGAAAATCTCAGGCAGGGGAAGAGGGCAGAGAGGGAGTGATTCTGAGAGAGAAAGTGATCACTGAAATAAGGCCATTGCTTCTCTTCTCCACTGCTCTGTTCTCCTCATCCCTGCTCTATTTTTCTCCTCTGCTCTTCTCTTTGCTGTATTATAATATTCTCTACTCTTTTCTGTTCACCTCTTTCTCCCTTCTCACCCCTCTCTTCTCTCCCCTCCCCTTCTCTATTCTCCCTCTCTCTCTTTCTCTCCATGCCTCCCTCCCCTGCTTTGCCTGGCAGCACTCCATCTTTCTTTCTCTGTGGTTGGATGAATGTCACAGGTCTGCATACTAAACAGGCAGGGAGCCTGGCACTTGGCAGGGCACAGAGGTTAAACAGGATCACACACATCCACAGTCTGTGTCACTCAGAACCACTGGCACCTAGGGGCCCCATGATAGAGACTCCAAGGAGGCCAAGAGCGTGACCCCCTTGTTTAGAGTGTGTCGGGATGATTGGATCAGGCCAGCTCGTGCAGGAGACGGATGGAGGGTGTGCTGGGTTTTTAGGCTCGTAATCCTCTTTTCTGGAGGCCATAGACCTGGCACTAGTTTTGTGTGTTGAGTCATAGTTAGGCTGTTTGTGCTAGCAGAGTGTTTTGATCTGAAAACCGCCTTTTACTACAAAAACAAGTATCCGGTATTAAAATAAATGCTGCTATATTCGCGCTCATATGTATTATCCTGACCACTTTTTCTATTTTATGTATGGCTGTACATTTTTATGCTGTATTTATTGTGATTACATTTTTAAGTCACGTACACACAATTAACCATGTCGCCTGACCCGCAAATTCCGTAATAAGACATTTTCTTATCATTTGAGCAAGTCAAGCGTGAAGTACCAGATTCATGTTTCTCATGCAATTGTCCCCCCTCCTCCCGGCTATAACCGGTATCCCACCTCATTTAAAGGGATAGTTCACCCAAAAATGAAAATTCTGTCATCTTTTACTCACCATCTTGTCATTTCAAACCTGTTTGACTTTTTGTGCAGAACACAAAATAATATTTTGAAGAATGTTTGTAAACGAAGAACGGCGTTACCCATTGACTTGCATTGGTTTGTTGTCCGTACAATAGAAGTGAATGGGTACCGCTGTTGTTTGTTCTCTAACATTCTTTAAAATATCTTCTTTTGTGTTCTGCAAAAGAAAGAAAGTCAAAGAGGTTTAAAATGACAAGACGGTAAGTAAATGATGACACAATTTTTGGTTGAACTATCCCTTTAACCAAACTTGGTTAAAGCAGAGCTGCACACACCTTTTTGCATTCTGTTCTATTCATTTGATAAATTAATCAGCAAAATGTGCGTTAAGTTTAATAAATGATATCCCTAATAATATCCTCTCCAAATAAATGACCTCTGAGTTAATACTTACACACAAACATAAATGCACACAAACAAAAAGCAAAGACTGGAGCAGAAGGAGGGTCAGTGCGGTCAGTCCTGCATCAGGCCTGAGGTTTATGAGTCACTGGGTCCTAATAAGCGCCCCACCGTGCCCACATTTTCGGACATATGCTGCTCTCACAGCCAAAGGAAAGAGAAACAGGAAGAGAGAGACTTATAGACATGCATATACCCTGTTCTCCATCCTGCGCTTATGCATACTAAAACCAGGCCACCTGCTAGCAGTACATCACACCCTGCTTGCTTCATCTCACACACTCTCTCTCACCGGTCACTTCTGAATCACATTTCACTCCTGAGGGAAGTTGAAAAGAAAAAACGCTCCTCTGATTTGTCCAGAGCTCTAAGGGAAAATGGAGAGAGACAGCTACAGGCAGAAAAATAAATAACCATATCGCACCCAAACCCGTGACACGCGGTCTGTTATCTTTCCACTTGCGTTGCTTTTCTCGCTCGCTTCGTTTTCATAGACCAGCCAAAAAGTATCCCCTTTATCCTTCCTGCGGAGGAACAACCACGAGGATGTGAGGTTTACTTACAGGAGGGCTCTTTAGGTACTTTCGGGCCAGATTGGTCAGATGAACAGGGGACCATATAATTATTTGTTTTGATTTGTTATTTTATCATTTTTAAATTTAACTTAAATTTGTATTTTTATTTATTAATTATTTACTATGAATTACTTTATAATTAAAATATTAACAATATCCTCCCAATATGTATTCTCAGTATATTTATATGAAATGAATATATATATATATATATATATATATATCCATATTGTGTAAATATATCTATACTGGGAAATTCTTGAGACACTTGAGAGGCTAATCATGGGTGAGTGCAGAACAAGCTTGATTTGAAGTTATTAATATGAATCCAAGTAAATAAGAAGCATACACATTCTCATTGCTTGAATCATTGGAGGTTCAGTGGTAATAAGTAGAGGTTGTATTTTCATCATTGATTTCACGTTTATTAAATAAGACATCGTGTCATCGCAGCCATAAGCTGATGTCTCACTCGATTATCTGCTGTGGATATATCTAGAAAAATCTCTGGTCTGAATATGAAACTATAATTAAAAACTTCTGAATGCTCGGTAACTCGCCACTGAATGTTGTGAATAGACAGTTCTGGTGTACAATCCTGCAAAACGATTTGATCAAAATCAATCAGAGGGCCACATTAAAATGATTGACGGACCGAATTTGGCCCGAAGGCTGCGGGTTAAAGAGCCCTGTCGTGCCGCTTCGTTTCTGTGGTTTGATACATCATTTTGTTCTATTTCCGAGGCTGGGGATCTAGGGCCGCTGTTTGTTGACACACAGTGAATGTTACTCATCTTTTCCTGATTTCATCAATAAAAAAAGACACATGTTCAGTCAGGCTTTTTGTGATTTACCCAAGTAGGACCAAATATTCCTGTTGGCCGTTGAAAATATTGCGACCATCCAATCAGATGTAAGGGTAAGGGTTCATGATATGATTGTTTTGTAGAAATGTTTCAAAGTATATTGACAAAAGGATGTTCAGAGAGTAAATCATTTTGATCCAAGAAAGCATTGTTACCAACCAATCAGATTTTAAGGTCAGGGTACAGCTATGGGTAATGGTTAGAGGATTTAAAGGAATCCTTTTATGAACCTTCATGTATACTCTTTACCTATATTAAAAATATATAATGTTAATCTATCTTAAAGGGCTAGTTCATTCCCAAATTAAAATGATGTTATCTTTTATATATACATATATATTTTATATACATATCACAACCTGTATATGACCTCTTTATTCTGTGGAACACATGAAGATATTTTAAGAAATGTCCATACAATGGAAGTCAGAGGGCTCCAATGTTGTTTGGTTACCAACAGTCTTTAAAATATTTTCTTTGGTGTTATACAGGCTAGGAAAGACGTGGGGGTGAATAAATGACACACTGATTTTCATTTTAGGGTGAAGTATCCCTTTTAGAATAGATAATAGAACATGTACACTATTGCAAATGCATTAAAAAGATGATGTATAAAGTGCACCTAAAGGTTACAATGCTTTGGTGCATTGACACACGCTTTTTCTGTGGATCCAGACCCCTCACCTCCACCTTCACCCGACTCCCTCCCTCCTGCTGCCTCTGCACATCCTGCTGCATCTCAGCTTGTGGATAAATATTTCATTGGCTGTTAAATATAGCTGTGCTCACAGCGAAGCTGACAGAGCTACACTTCCTCTCCAGGACTAGAGTTGAGGTGTGTGTGTGGTGGTCGTACGAGACAGAAGATGCGAGAGGACACCCAGCTCAAAGGAGACTCCCCTCCACCCTGGATTAGCCCCGCAGCTGTTCTCTTATCGTCAAGGTTACTCTGGTCAAACACCCGGTGATATCATGTACCATGTGGTCCGTTCTGCAGCATGTCAGGAGCTCCGCCCAAGATGCACGTGAAAAGATCGCCTGCGATAATGATACAGTAGCTTATCAGTCACGCTCGCGGAAAAAGCATCTTATCCACCGCGTCTTCCGAGAGACGGCTCATTATAAATCCTCCCCTTATGCCGAAACACGAGAGCTAGCAGAAACATAAAGTAGCTGAGCTCGAGAGAGACGGAGAAAGATGGAGGAGGTAGAAGACGAGAAATAAGAATAGCAAGATACAGAGGCCAAGAGAGAGTATGAGCTTAGGCATGCATCCTCCGGAGTGGATAATGAATACATGAATCAGTTTGACGTTTTGAGAGTGTGGGAGGCAGAGCGATTTGAGCAGATCAAATGATGAATAACTGTCCAAATCTGCAGTACATCAGGGGACTTTGGGAGGCTAAAGGGTCTTTTTTTGCCATGTGCAGAGAGAACTCGTAAAAGACAATGGTGTGTAATCCAGATTTCGGGAATATTTTACTGCTCCTGTTCCTGCCGCAGGATCTCTATGCGCCGCTAGAATAATACACTATAAAATATCAATTAATGGCTTTTGTTTGACACAGAGAGAGAATCGGATACCACTTAGGTGTACTGTAGATCTCAACACATTCATTTGTCTTTTTGTGCATTATTTAAAGTCCCCAGGAAATCAAAACTTGTGTTTTTTGGCTTTTTATCTATGTTGTAAAACCGCCTATGTAATGGGATAGTTCACTAAAAATGTCAAATTAATTTACTCACTTGCCATTTATGACTTTTTCTTCTGCAAACACAAAAGAAAATATTTTGAGGAATTTTGGTAACCGATCAATGGTTGTTTCCATTCGCTTCTATTGTATAGACACAAATCAAACATTGTCCGGTTACCAACACTCTTCAAAATATGTTCTTTTGTGTTCTGACGAAAAAAGAAAACCATACATGTTTGAAATGACAAGAGGGTGGATGGAAAGTCTCGGTCCATATTTGTGTTATTTTTGTGTGTCAATAGTCAAAACCACCACCAGGAGGACAACTATTCTCATCAAACAATTTAAGTATTTTAGAAGCTTTTGTAGCCCATTAAATTACAACGTTGTTCATCTTTTTCTTTAATAAAACGCATAGCAGGTCTGCGTTTTAGATGGATGACTATAATTCCAATCTCTACCTCCACATTAGTCACACCATTTGTTGTTCTTGTCATGCGCTTTGGAAGACATTTGTGAATGGCTTCCTGGTTACAAATGGAAGGCTTAATAATATTTTTTTTCAAGCAGTGGCGTTTAAAGTCATTTATGGACTATCACAGCAGACAATGTGAAAGAACATCATTCCCCTTTTATAATCTACTAATGCGTGCGAGACATCTTGCTTAATTACTGTCGTGCTAAAACCACTTAGATCCCTTCCCTGTCGGTACATCACAGATGTTGTGTTTTGATCAATGGTGTTTGATGGACCACAGCTGTACACTAACAGTTCTTTTTTGTATATTAATGAACTATTCAGTTATTATTTTGTCACTTTTGTCATTAAAGGAGCAGTTCACCCAAAAATAAAAAATCTGTCTTCATTTACTCATCCTCAAGTTGTTCCAAGTCTGTATACATTTTGTTCTGATGAAAGTTATTTGGAAGAATGCATTTAACCAAAGTGTTCTTGCCCACCATTGACTTCTTTGTTCTGTTGAACACAAAAGAAGATATTTTGAAGAATGTTGGAAAGTTCTGGGGCACTTTTCACTACCATTGTAATTTTTCTTATATGGTGGGTCTCTGGAACTCTCTGAATAATATGCTGACGAAGAACTCTCTGGTTAAAATATCATGCAATGTATTCAGATTTGATACTCAAGGGTGAGTAAATGATGACAGAATCTTTTTGTGAACTGTCCCTTTAATTTTTTTGTGTCTGTGACTACCCCAGCGATCACAACCTAGTTGAGTCTTAACCTTGTTCACTCAAAGATCACTTTGTGTTTCATTTGAAGTAATTCTAATGTCATTTAATGATGTGAGTATTAGTGGTGATGTCCAAGTGGATGAGTTGTTAACTTCGTAATTAGTTCATTCATTTTCACTAGTCTGTCTGCATAAGGCCTATTTGCCGGCCTGTTGGCTTGCGATCATGAAAGGCGCGCATTAAAGACAGAATAACAGGGTAAAGAGCAAATCACAGCGCCTTTAGTCTGACTTTTTTGTCAATATTGCCACGCTACAGCTATATGCACTTGAAGCAGCTGCGTTTCACTGATGGATACACTTGAAATGAATTCCATTTGTGATATTTGTTTGTATTTTGTATCGTAAATTGTTCTGTAGATTTTCCTACACTGAGAAACACTGTGGCTTTTTACAACGTCGTCACGGTGACAGTAAACGACTGGAGTCTTATTTAACTCCTGCAGGCCACTAGTTTCGTCTTAATCGTCAGTTTAATTTAGTCAGACACACTTTGTTCAATCCTGACTGTCATTGTTTCTAGAGGAAGTGCTGAGACAAGTCTGTTCACCTTACCTCCAGATTGTAGCTTTTCCCCAATTTATTCTGACTGATTTTTTTCTGTTCATGGCGGTAATGGCTCTCGATTCTGGCATTAATCTGTTTTACGTTTCTATGTCTTCTGCTCACAGGGGAATTTAATGATTACTTCTTTTTTCTCTCAGGGGAAGACATCTGTCTAGACACTTTCAACTTTTCTTAACTTAGCAACAGATCCACTTCCGCTCGCTTTTTCAAATATGGCCATGTTATAGTTGTAAAGCACTTTGTAACTTTGGTTTTAAATATAGTACACTTACAGATGTAATTTATGCTCTACTGCAATGTGTACACCCAATTACCCAACCCAGACAGTATGTGCTTATTGTTCCGTATTTAATAATTTTTTGTCATTAGTGAGCCAATGTGCTGATCCAATAAGTAAGAAATAGAAAAAGGCCCTCCCCATACCACAAAGTTAGAAAAACATTTCTCAAATGTATTTCTATACCGCATTAAGATTTATCTTTAGTGGATTTAAGAGAGCCTAGCTGAAACATTAATGTTAAGCAACTATACTTGTGTATGTTATTTATATATGGTAGGCTTTTATCTGGTTTGAGTATTGTTAATTTAATGCAAAAATAGTATATACAGTAACTGTATACAGTTGATTGTTTCATGTTGTGGTATATGCTGTGTTGTAGTACAATTCCTATGATTTTATCCCTTAGTGTTCTGCCTCATTTGTCCCACTTCAATAAATAAGCTACTTTAGACCTCTTACCTCGAAACAAGCCTGAAGATCCGTTCTGGTGAAATTGATGCATGCGCAGCTCGAAAAATCACTGTTTATGTCTAAAACTTCAATCGCCTGATGTCTGAAGTTGCTGCGCTGGCGCGCCGATCCATTATGTGAATTGCTGTGGTTTTGCTTGCCTCAAACATGCTGTCATTTTCTGCTTCTAAACTGCAAGAATATCTAAATGAAAAATGGTCAGACGGTCCACTTAAAAAAGGAATGAAAATGTTCATTTCATGGTTCCGTGAGCAGATTAAAACGTCCCACATCAGTGTCCAAAAATGACTGCCGGTGGCGTCGCATCTCACAAAAGCAAGGCCCTGTAGTTCTTTCTGCCTCCATTCTGTCTGTAAGTAAATCATCTTTTAAATCTGCACCGTAATTCAGAGGTGAAAGCTTTTAACTTGTTTAGCATAATGAAAATGCGCAAAGGACACTGTAAAAATCCACTCGCGTAACTAAAGGCATTAATAGATCTATATACTCGCTGAATCAAATAACCACTCTGCGTGTCAGGCTCTCTTCGACGGCCTTCATTTATCTCTATTTGTTCGCGTCTCCCGGTGCAAGCTTTGTGCTTGTTCTTGGCCCATGTGCATTGGAAAGACCCAAACAAAGGCCGGGAGTTCGGATCAGAGCAAGGTGCCCTAAGGGCCTGTCAGCCTGGCCGTTGAAGGACAGGGCATGCTGTTACTGTGTGACAGATGTCTATGTGCACTGTCATCATGAGCCGTCAATAAGCAGAAGCACTTGGAGCCCGGCGTCCGGTCGACAGTAAAGGCATGCAATTTTATGCACGCGCCCCACGATAACCTCCATTTGTCCGTGATGGCATGCAGCAGTGGGTGGGTGTGAGTGGTGACAGGAAAGGTGCGGGGTCCATCAAAGGCGAGCATGTGGTTGATCCCAAGGGTGTGTCATGAGTCATGACCTGTGTGGAGTAAGTTTCACAAAATACGCACCATCAATTTATAAATATAAATTAAAAAATAGTAATAATTAACAAAAATGGAAACCTGAATGACTTTTTCTGAAGAATCTTCAAAATATATTCTTTTTTCATGACTCCTCATGTCATGACTGTTCCTTCTGTGGACCACAAAAGAAGAAATTTTACTCAGCCAATAGGGACCAGTGATGTTTGGTTACCAGCATTCTTCAAAATCTCTTCTTTTGTGTTCGGCAGAAGAAAGAATGTCATACAAGTTTGGAATGACATGACGGTGTGTACATAATGAAATAAAATGTACGGCTAAACTATCCCTTTAAAATGCATCATTGCAGCAGTTGCAGTATCTGAATGGTGAGATGCAAAGTTTTCTCTTTCATCTATAGATTTGTTTGCAATCTCAAGAGTGCTGCTGGTAAATGAAAACAATTGTTTTGTGCGGCCGTGGAATCTAGCTGTATTCAGCTCCAAGAACTAAATAAAAACCATACAGTTATTCAGACGATATTTTAGCTGAAGATCTCTAGAGTGCGCAGGTGCAGCCCCTGTAAACATCATAACATTGCCTTTATGTTTTCTGTTGGTGGTGCACAACAATTAAAAACCATTGAGACAACCATTTTGTAAAAACATTACATTCAGGTGCATGGTATGTTGAGTTATTTAAAAATTATTTTTATTGAAATCTGGCCGAGCAAATGCCAACAACATTCCGAAGATCCAGGATCCAATGAAAATTTTCTTAACAACTATATTTTTTATTAGTGAAGACCGGATCCTATACTTAATTTATTCTAATATATGGACATGCATTATTCAAATATGTAACACACCAATAACCACAGCCAGAGTATATGGGTGGTGTTCATATCTCGCACGCTCTGAACTCTCATCGGTCAGAAACGGACTCCCTGCCTCACAGCTCCACTCAAAAGAGAGCAGCAGGGCAGTGGGCAGTGGTGCATGATGGGAAAGCTAAGCCCGTGGTTCCCAGAAGACCTTCCCGCTCTGTGTGTATGCACCGTTTGATGTGCAGCGCAGTAAACAACACAGTAGAGCTCTCCTCGTTCCGGTGTCCCTCCAGAGATTAGCTACCGCATCAGCACGCTAATGAGCGGGGTGATTATAGGGAAGGCTTTTAGAAAAACGTTACAAATGTAAATGCGCATGGCCGTCCTCATCATGACGTGTGTTTTTGCACATGGATGTGCACGGATCGCAACGACGTAGATTTGTTACAAGAGATGTCTTTTTAATATTTGAAATGCTTCTTCTTTTCATCTGCTCTGCTTTAGGGGTCTTGGGAATGGAGGCTGAATGGAAACACCGGGGAATTTTAAATAAGGGGTGCAAGAATGCTAAGAAGTCTAAATTGTTTGATTATTTTCACAGCTGAATTGCTGAACCGCCACTGTACCAACATTACATAATGCATGGCATTGTGTTCATGCCGTGCTGACTGTGGGAACAACCGTTTTTGATTTGTTCTCCTTTTCAAAGCTCCTTAAACCTGATTTTCATCTTGTAAATTTTAAGTGGTAAGTTTGAGAATGTTGATTATGTGTGCTTCGTATTCAGGCAACACACACATTCCATGTTTTATGGGGACATTCCATAGACTTCCGTTGATTTTACATCAGGCTTATGATATCCCCTTTCCGTACCCCAACACCTAAACCTAATAATCACACAAACCTTTCTCCACTCTTACATTTCAATGAATATCATTTACCTGATAAATGTCCCCACATGGTCAAAATCTACTTGTATATTACTTTGTCCCTACACAGTGATGAATACCAGTACACAAACACACTCACATTGTGCTTGTTTTCGTTTAATTCAGTTTTATTTCTCAGCAATTATATTTTCTATTCTCTACATTTAAAGCCACCACACTTCCTTATTTAGATTTTCATTAAGACAATATTTAGTATGTTTATGAGAACTGTTTTCCTCACAGTTGGCTGGGCCCCGCATTCTAGGTGATTTGAGGTTTTACTATCCTTTTGGGGACACTTGCTGTACCTACCTATTTAAATAAGTACATACCACAGACTCCTGCTGTTATATAAACAGCTAA
The DNA here is from genome assembly GCF_947034865.1 of Barbatula barbatula. Lineage (NCBI taxonomy): Eukaryota > Metazoa > Chordata > Actinopteri > Cypriniformes > Nemacheilidae > Barbatula > Barbatula barbatula. The sequence goes on from NC_136779.1 coordinate 7,280,305, forward strand.
TTAAAATAACAACAGACTAACACTGCCAATGGTTTCCAGAGCATTATTTTCATTTATTTTATTAATGATTCGTTTTTCCAGATGAGGAGGTTGTCCCCAAAGTAAACCCCTTACGCACATGCACGCAAACACAACCTTTTTCTCTGTGTCAGTGAAAGTTGACACGTCTTGTTTTGTGGAATTTTTCCTGAAAAACCCACAGGGATTTCTGATTCAATTTGGAATTGCTACAAGACTATTTCATGGAACTTATCAAGGGAGTCACTTGTGTAGATTGCCTTTCAAAAAAACAGCTCATTTTGAAGCAACCAGGATGATTCCAATGTTATGACAAATCATTTTGGGAATAACTCGAGGGGGGATTTATCACTAAGTAACCAGAAGCTGAGCAATTATCATGTCAGGCATGAGCTGGCCGCCCCTGGAACCTTAACGTCTGATGTACAGAGAGCATTCTTGTGTCTCACAGCGCAGGTGGTGTGAATGCTCTAGCTTTTTGTGCGACTACTGATGATGGAAACAGCAAAAATGAACGTATTTCACACTAGGTTTACATTGCCGTCTTTATTCATTTTCTGTACAACATCTGCTGGTGTGAGATCAGAATGTGTCGCATCTATAAAACTTTCGTCTTTACACCAAACCCGTTGTGGTTAGAGGAAATCATTACTACCCCGTAGACTTAATTAGGCCGGATGGTGGGGGTCGTCGCCCACGTGCTTGCTCTCCGTTCCGTCTCCATAATCTGCCAATAGCAAGCGAAGGAATAAAGCGTCTCGTCGCCATCTTTGCGTGCATGTACCACCTTTGATTTAATAAACTGATCAATGATCGCTGATTGCAAATAGCTCTGAATCCCAAAGCATCGATTGAAACGTCCATTAACTCATTGAGCTCTTCCGCCAACCTGTCGCAAGCTCCCCAAATTGCATATTGGAAATTTCTTATTTTTCATATTATCCCATGCGATTACGGTAGCATGTTGGCCGCCTGCGGACGGGCTCAATGTGGGAGGTTTATGATCTCCTATATTGGAGCTGTAGCAGAGAGAGATCAGGTTCATAAGTAGCCCTGGGTCACACAGTAAACACTGCTGATTGCTGATCGACTGGCCGGTCGCAGCAGTATACCAGTCAGGTTGGAAATGCCACTCTGGAGAAAAATGAGACTAATAATCTACCAACATAATCCTTCGTTTTAACAACAAAATGTGCGGATCAATGGCCATTTGATCAATGTCTGTGGGATGATTTATGCCAAGTCATAAAACCTCGGTTTCTAGTCACTTGACCGAGAGGTTATGAGAAACGCACTCTGTTGCTATCTGAAGGCTAGGATTAGGAATTCTGCGCTGTTATTGTATTGTTTACTGCGCTAAGTAGTCGCTTTTGGCTAACGCGTGACTCGGCGTAATGGAGTCATCTATCGCAGCTTTCTTGCGAACGTTCGAAGCGTCTTTGTTCTCTTTTTCTCATTTCAACAGTTCTCCAATCCGTCATCGTCTTCCACACCAGTAGCCAGAGATTTATCCATCAATATGTGAGAACAACAGATTGATTTGACCTTTCCTGTGTTACTGCGGGTGTCTGCTGCTATTTGGTTTGGGAAGGTTTTTTTTTACCCATTTGCTTCCACACAAGCACGCTGGCAGCTGCAGACTACAGATGCAGCCTTCATGTGGGCAGTGGCGTCTTTGCCATGTTTATGAAAGTCTCTGCTTTATTTCATCTTGTGTCATATGTTTGAGAGATTATGGGTTGTATGCTCGTGTAAGCGTGAATGCTTTCAATGCATTGTGTTTTCTACTTATGGACGTGGTCGGTGGCGACATGATTGTCTAAGCGTATAGCAGCTTGCTGCAGGCCCTGCTTTTGTATTCAGAGAGACTGCTAACATCACAGCAGATGTCCATATGCGTGTTGAAGTCGAGTAAGTGGGAAAGGGTCAGAGGAACCAGATTCATTGGTCTAGCTCTGTTCTGATCAGGATTAAAAGGTGCTGGCTTTGTTGGTCTGTCTACTATAAACAGCATTCTTCCCATGATGTGCTGTTTTGTACATGAATCATTGCTGCTGTTGGAGTGGAGAAAAATAGGAATCGGTTGGGTTTGTCCCTTTTTTGACCATTTCAGCATTTTTAAGAGTGCATGTTGTGATATACCCCATATAACCCTATAACTTGATCGTGGTGTATATTGATAATGTTATTTATACCAGCAGACATCCCACCTACCACTAACTTTTAGCAGATAAGTATATCTGTATATTTTTGTACATAGATGTATATTAGTCTTCCATAAAATAAGACAGGAAATGAGTCATCTTGCACTTTACATTTTGTTCAATCAAATGCTCTCAAAAATACCCCTCCACTAACATGTTTGTGGTTGTGATATAACAAAAGAATTCTAGCTATTTAAAGAAAAGTGAGGTGTATTCAGAGATATATGTCAGCTTAGGACAGAAACCGCTCATTAAGGTCCATTTAATGGAATCTTTACTGTATGTGCCCATACATGTAATACGTGTGCATGATTTGTGCCGAGACGGTTCTCGTTATGTGAGGTTTACTACCTGTATCATTAAATTCCTGTCTTTTATTTATACAGTAATGTACATTTTGTAGTCTTTACAGGGTCTCATTTGTAATCAATTGAGTCATTGTAAAGCCATCATGCATGAACGTGTGATTTAATTACCACCAATAATGTCATAATATAGAGAAATACAGCTAGAATGGACATTATGGGAACTACCGTTTGATTCAATTGATTAATCTTGTGTAATCTTGATTAATTTCTTTCTGTTTCTCTCTCTTCCCCCTCATGTTTCTCGTTCCCTTCCTGTGTCTTTCACACGCAGTTGCCCCCACAACCTCCACCGTACATTCTGAATTCTTCAAGCCCTGCCAAGACAGTCAGGAGATGGCCTTCTGCCTGAACGAGGGAGAGTGCTTCATCATCGAAACTGTTGCAGGCGTGCACAGACATTGCAGGTGAGTCTGTGTGTGTGAGAACGTGTCAGGGGCTAAGCGGAAGTGTGTTTTTGCACAAAACAGCAGTTTCACATCTTTAAGCATTTCTAGAATGACAGAAACTCGGATCTTTGTTTTTGTTTCTTTGCTACAACAGTTGTTAGTTGTCGCACAGGAGGCTCCAGGTGCGGATATTGATTATAACAGCTTTCTCACAAAAACAACCCAAATTTAGCTTCGATTAACTATTTCGTTGTTTCAGATCAGTCGTAAAATACAGATAGTCCCCAACCTACATTCAATATTAAAGGGATAGTTAACCCAAAAATAAACATTATTTTACTCACACTCGTGTTATTTCTAACTTGTATGTCTTTCTTTATTCTGCAGAACACAAATGAAGATATTTTGACGATTTTGATATCCAAACAATTTTAGCCCCCATTGACTTCCGTTAAATGGACACAAAACCTCTAAACATTTCTCAAAATGTGTTCTTTTTAGGGCTGTCAAACGATTAATCGCGACAAATTGCATCCAGAATAAAAGTTTGTGTTTACATGTCTGTGTACTGTGCATATTCATTTTGTATTTATAAAAACATACACACACATGCATATATTTGAGGGAAATGAAAAAAAATATATAATTTATATATAAATATTTTCTAAATATGTATACATGTATTTGTATGTGTTTAAAATGAATTTGCACAGTACACAAACATAATTTTACACAAACATAGTTCTGTTGTGTTCCATACTAAGGTTTTGAGCAACATGATGGTAAATAAATGTCAGAATTTGTATTTTTGGGTGAACTATTTCTTTAATATGGCAAATAATGTTGGTGTCATCAAGTGATTTTACCATGAGGTGTTCTTAAGCACAACTTTTAGATTCAAAACCCTCACCAATGAAACTAAGCACAGCCTTTAATGTCTTATTGCTTAATCCATAGGCATATGCAAGGAAAACAAAGAGAGTGTTGAATATCTGCACTGGATCGGCTGAGCGTATGCTGAAAGTCATTACAATACAGATCTTTTAAGATTTTAAGATGATGAGAGATGAAAGAGCGTGTCTTGCCGAACCTGTGCTATTTTAAACATCTTGGCGTGTTCAGTGGCTGTTTGAAAAGCCATCGTTTCAGGGGTATAATTAGAATCCAGATCTGCCATGCTTGGAGTGTTTAAATACCTTGACCTAAAGAATTTGACGCATGCAACTCTTTCAGACACGATGACTCTGTTTGGAAGCAATAATTGCCAGTTTCTTAGCACTGAGATGGTGCTGATTCAGGACAGGGTGGTGCAGCAGATAAAATAATCTGTCATTAATTTACATACAGTCTGATCCGTTAAATGGCCCAAAGCTTCTTGGAATTCGTCTGCCTATGGAGCGATTTTAGTCTCATTAATTATTCATGCGTAAAACAAGATACACACATGCGTAAACAGTTTCGCATGCATAAAACCTAATTTACGTGCACATGGTATATATTTACATTTACGAAAAGCAATTCACGTGCGTAAAACAAAACTATTTTCTCATAAAGTACGTTTCGCAAACATACAACTGCGCACAAAACTTTCGAAAAGTTAAAATGTACACGTTTGTATTGTTATGCGAATGTACAAATCGTAACACACGTGTGAATCGCCTTGGACGTGTGTGTGTGTGTTTTGAGACTCTCCTGGCAACGCACTTGGGTTGTCGTACTCTTTAGCCAATCAGATTCAAGCTTACCATTCAACCAATCACAACCCACTGAGGGTGCAGGACTCGAGGAAAACGGCTCTGCGCAACTTTAGTGCAGTTTGGCTCAAATACAACGGAAATGACGCATCACCCTCACCGCAGGTTAATCACATTACGATCTGTTCCACGCTTGCGCAGCTTCGTGGGTACAATTTATTATATTTTTTACTTTTAAATAAAATACATTACTCAATTTACTTCGCTGATGTCCACCTGGTCTCATTTCACTATATGTTCTGTCAAGTCAGTTTGAAATACTCTAATGTTTCCCCTGACTTTGTAGTTCTTTCTTCATGTAAATGAATATAGTCTAGTTAGACATACGTGTTATGTTCCTTATTCGCTTCTGTAAACGCCATTGAAGGGATTATTTTACTAATTCAGATTAAATGGATAGATATATTAGCCTATATAGACACATACTAATACATTACTACATTTAAAGTTAACTAGTATTATCAGATTTTAATAAAAACGACACAAAGCATCTTTGACAATACTACTGACCTCAGATAGAAACACGGTAAGGTAAATACATGATACAGCAATGAATCGCAAAATGGGAGGAAACTGAAGATTTGCAGTCGATAAAAACACTTTATTCCACATGTAACCAAAATCATGTTCATGTAACAACTCTATTATTTTGGATTGGCAACCACATAAACTGTCAAGTAGTGAACTATACTACTCTAAGAATTAAACTGGTCGAGGTGGCCAAGTATGAACCAGATTCCGGTCAAAGAATCAAGAGTGAAGGAAGACATTGCGGCTTTGTTTGGCAATCCTATTTATTCCTGTTGCCGCTATGATTGAACATGTGGGTTTGTTCTACAAAGGAACAAGAGAAATAATAACAATTACAAATTATCAATAACCATCGCTAACATTGTTAGCAAAGCCAACAGCGCTTATAATGCAAATATGCACAGTACAAATGTATAACCTACATCTCCACCTGAACCCTAATACAATGAACACCACATATAATAATATTTAGGGTAATATATTATCACAAGTAGTAATGTGCAAACCCGTTTGTAGCAGCTACATGTAGCGTTAGCTTAGAAACATCGCGGCAATCACGTCCGCAAATAACCGCTAAAGCGGAACAATACAAACAATGTAAACATTCGAAACAGCAATAGCTTACATAATACTGATTTCAACATTGTGCAAATAAATGAACACATTACGGAAAAGGAGCAGCAACATGAACAAAGGATGAAACCTTTACTGATAGGTTACACTAATACTGGTCCGTCTGGGAAACACTAAAAACACTTTAGTTCCTAAGGCAGGCTTTCTGACATAAACATATATCGTAATGGTAACGTAAGCAACGTTTAAAAACATAAAAACAGACTCGCCGTGAACGGTTAAACTATGTAACGTTAGCCTACAAAACAAAATATGTGCCGCCTGCACCAAAGCTGCGCAGAGCCGTTTTCCTCGAGTCCTGCACCCTCAGTGGGTTGTGATTGGTTGAATGGTAAGCTTGAATCTGATTGGCTAAAGAGTACGACAACCCAAGTGCGTTGCCAGGAGAGTCTCAAAACACACACACACACGTCCAAGGCGATTCACACGTGTGTGACGATTTGTACATTCGCATAACAATACAAACGTGTACATTTTAACTTTTCGAAAGTTTTGTGCGCAGTTGTATGTTTGCGAAACGTACTTTATGAGAAAATAGTTTTGTTTTACGCACGTGAATTGCTTTTCGTAAATGTAAATATATACTATGTGCACGTAAATTAGGTTTTATGCATGCGAAACTGTTTACGCATGTGTGTATCTTGTTTTACGCATGAATAATTAATGAGACTAAAATCGCTCCATATCTGCCCTTCCTCAGGGTAAGAGTTGTAAATCTGGGTGTTTGGCACGGGCTGTGACGGAGAACCTGCAGATGGACAAAGAGATGCTTTTTTCTAACAGAGGTTTTGTTTACTTCTCCCCAAGCCCTTTTTTATTCCGACGGACCTGCCCACTCCTCCTCATCGCTCAGATGTAATAATGTTTTTAAGTGTTTTTAAAATAACCGTCGGTACCTCAGGCAAAAGTGGCTTAACACGGGCTAATGTTCACAACAGCTCAGCAGCCTGTAAATGCAATCAGGAGAGATATTAGCCATATTATTACAGTTAATTCTCTTGTTCGTTTTCTCTTTTTATTTTTCCTTTTTCCATTTGGCCCTTTATCAATCTCGCTAATGAGATTGTTGTTCCCGATCATTGCCATGGTAACACATCTTTCCTGTTTATTGGATGCACAAATTGTATGGAACCGTGTCCAAATGCAGCAGTAATATAACCTACTTCTAATTTAATGTTCACAGCGCCTCCAATATCAACCGGTTTGCTCGATAGGGAATTGTTTTCCATCACCTTTATTGCCTTTATTAAGAGAGAATGGAGGCAATTTGAAAGCTCGGTTCCTCGTAATATAAGGTGACTGTATTCATGATGTGTACATTGATGTACTGTTATTTCTGTTAATTAAAAGTTACACTTGAAGGCATGCTACAGTATGTTTGCCTGACACATCTTGTGCAGAAGAAAAACGCAGAGCCGAGAGGTGTTGGGATTTATAAACACAACGTGTTCCACGCTAAGAACGGTCTGACAGGAGGGATTGTCGGACGCAATTCGCCGAAGACAAACGATAAAGACATAGATATATAATCCTGGGGTTGGATCTTGGACGGCCTGAATGGGGTATTAAGGGATGTGACTTGACAAAATGAATCATATTAACGATGACGTTATCCTCTCGTAAAACTTTTTTCATCAACCTCTCTCTCTTCTGGTGAACCGCTTCACAATTATATTGTCAGTGAGCTGTCAGATGTGAGCAGAGAGTGTTAATCCAGTCTCCTCTCCCTCTGTGTGGCCTAAGGGAGGTGCTAACGCCCTCTCGGATTCCCAGAAAGTGTATATCATCACATTGAACAGTATTTATTCCAGTGGGTGGAGAAAGAAAGACCTGTGCAGAATTCTGAACGTGTACTCATATGAGCAACCGCAATATTATAAAAGTAATACTAATTAGAGCATGCATAAATACACTAATCTACTATCATGAATACAAACATCCCACACAGGCAACCTTGACACAGCACTAACAGTTCTCAAAATGGCAGCTGTGGGTTTTCCTTTTACTCCTTTTTGAAGCATTATTTTAGTTTATACTCCACATTAAGTGGAATTGTGTGTGACATTGATACCATTGTCGTTGGATTTGTTCTTTGTTTTTAGATATTAGCCTTTTCCAATTGAAGCACGTTGCTTGGATAGAAAACATATTTTTGTCAGGGTACAGAACATATTTAATTTGACACATAAAAAGAACTGTGAGGAAAAGATATTCTGGTCAATAAGTTATATTGTCTTAACGTCCCATGTCACATTTAATTTTCATAAGCAATGCTTTGCACAGCGTTTTCCCCTCCAGAATGTTTATTTTTAGTGTCACGCCGGCTAAACGCTCAACACAGCGCAGGGCATTACACAGACTGTACGTCTAGAATTCACAGCCTTGTTTTCATTAGCGTAAAATTAAATATGCCGTCTGCCCTGACTGGGGTACATAGCCGCCCAGAGCTGTTGCCAAGATGGCCGCCAAGTGAAAGGATTTTCCTTAAAGGGACTTCACTGAAACACTGCGTAATGCAAAGTGACAACAAAGTTTGTGGGTATGGCATAAAATGTGGATTTGTCTAGATAATGGAACAAATCACACGTAACAATTTCTGTTGGCTGGTGAACAGCGTGTCAGGTGGCAGAAACTCTGGAGGCTAAATCCGAACGCAGACAGCACGCCTGCTGTCCTGTCCTCCCCGTTTGGCTGCTCAGCTGCTTTAAGGAACGAACATCTGTGGACGTTTCATTCCGGGTGTTTAAGTGGATTACTTGCATAGTGGACCGGCAGTTCAGGGCTGTCTAATTGAAGCATGCATGTTTGAGCACAGACACATGTCTCTGCCTATTTGGATAAAGGGGCTTTTGCGTGTCAAGAATTGCGCATCGCTGATTTAAGCGGTGGTCTGGTGATTTGATATCGCTCAGCGGGCGAATTCACTAAACTGTTAAAAACTGTTTTTGGGCAAGGCATTTTGGCATTAGTCTTATTAACCAGCAGGAATTTGTTTAACCAGCAGCTAAATACGCAGAAATTGTGCTGTATTTTAAGTATTTCAATTAAGCCTATGTCATTATTTTAAGCACAGACACAACTGTGAAAATTGAGGTAATTACAATTTGCACCTTATTCACGAAATTCTCACTTCTTGCTGTTTGTCTGCGCAGTTATAGCTACAGTTTACCGAAAAATAACAATTCTGTCATCCTTTACTCATCCACTTGTCATTTTAAACCTGTATGGCTTTCTCTCTTCCGCAGAACATAAAAGAAGATATTTTGAAGAATGTGGGTAACTGAACAGAGCCGGCATCTATTTATTTCGATCGTATGGACACAAACCATTGAAAGTGGATGGGTGGCAGTTACTAACATTCTTCCAAATATCTTTTTTTGGGTTCTTTTGTGTTGTGTTCTCTTATTAAAGTCATATGAGCCTTTTCTTCGGCAGATATATCTGAGAGCAAAATTCTCCATTTGATTTCTGATTAATTTCATTGCTGTCCAGGGAAAACTATTTCAATTAAGATTGCCATAGTCTGTTGAGTCTTTCATTCCCTGCCATTGCATTTCGAACTGACCCGTAAGATTGTGAATTGGATGATGCAAATTGCATTTAACACAGCTTTAGATTTTGTGGCCGTGTTTGTGCTGTTACCTGATTAACATAATTTCTAGTGAACCGGCAACACACGATACCCATTTACATTTATGCATTTGGCGGATGCTTTTATCCAAAGCAACTTAATTTGGAGTATGCATTTTAACAATCCATGCATTCCCTGGGAATCTCACCTATGACCCTTTGCCATGCTCTACTAGTTGAGATACAAAAACAATTTCCATGGGCACAATTAATTCTTAAGCAAATTCTCCTCGAAATGCCAGATTCAGCAGCTGTAAGATGCCTAGACAAATACGGAGAGACTGACAAAGAGAGAGAGAGGCAGAACTATTAAGACAGACCGAGAAGAGGGTTGTGAAATGCCACTCACATAAAGAAGCCTCATCTTATTGTATTTTACTGTTAAGGTTAAAGCATACTTTAAATATATCTTCCTTTTATTGGCATTTTTATTTATTTGTTGTCTGTTTAACTGTTGCCATAGTTGTTCTCGTATAGTGGCCATCACTGCAGATGGAGTGCTCTCTGAATTGAATTTGATTTGAATGGAGAGGATTGAGGAAGCGACTGATAGAAAGAGACATCGGGGGAGCAAGGAGAGCAGGCTTTTCTCCCCCGAGTGAGATGTCAGAGAGGAAGCTTGACGTAATTAATCATACTAAGTGCACTAACAATGAGAGTAAAGACAAATAAACATTCAGTAATCACATCAGATGGGCATTGTCGAGCGGGCTTTTAAGAGCCCTAGGTGAGGGAGGTCAGCTTTTATGCTGAGATCTCTGCACAGCAGCCTCTCAAGATCAATCAAGGACAGTTCCATCACCTCTATGAGTATTTTACAGTGTGTAATAAAGCAGAATTCATGCTTTATCCACGGGTGGACCGTAAAGCAGACAATGTCGAGTGAGCTAAAGTCGGATTCTCTGTGCAGAAATGGTTGAACTGGGAGTTTAAGCCCTGGATATCACAATATGATATGTACCAAGTAGAACTCGGTAGACAAATGCTATATAACATTTTTATTATATTATAGTGTTTTATTGTTTTAATTAAATTAGGTAAAACTTTTTTTTGAGAGATGTATGACGCTTGTGCCGGATGGCATGCTGGGTGAAGGACCTCTGTGTTTCAGTCAGATTGTCTTGCGGCTGGGAGTAGTAAAATAGATTTTGTTTTAGTATTTTGTCAACATTTGTGTCTGAAACTTTATACATAGTCTCATGTTTATCTACTACGAATAGAAGTAGTTTAGAAAGGCACTACCATTTTTCAAGGGTATAGTGTCAAAAACAAACAATTAGTGTCAGGTACAAAGGCTGCTGTTGTTACAACCTACATAAAAAAATTATTTTGTTACCTGAACATTGTTTTTTGCTCAATGAATCTTTAATATTTCTACAATATTTCTAAATTTTATTTCTGAATGATATTGTTATTTCAGGAGTTTGCACTGAGGTTTAATAAGACTAGCTCATTAATTCAATTCATTAACTGTTTTGGGCACTTGTTTTAGGCCTCAATGCATGTTTGCTCTCGACTCAAAAGCTTGACTGATGCGTGTTGACATAATCATTGTTTACTCTAATTAAAGCAATTCACTGAGTCAGTGGTATTGTCTCATCATCTCACTGACTTTTGTAATTGGCGAGAAACACAAATGAAGCAACATGACGTGAACTTTGAGACGTTCACACACACCCAGAATCATCTCTTGTATACAAAGTCACAGAAACAAAAATCCAAAATCTGGTATAATTCCTCAATTGATCTAATTGTTTTTCTAATCACACATTCGTAATAAAGCCTGAGATTTGTGTGTGTGTGTGTGTGTGAGAGAGAGAGAGAGAGAGAGAGAGAGAGAGAGTTAGAGAGAGCGCGGTGGGGGAGAGAGAGATGCAATGTACTTTTTGACAAGGCATCCCTTTCAAGTTTGAAGGTTTGATGTGCTAATTACATGCAAATATATGCAAACGAGCCTGCTTGGTGCCCAAACGCTGGCAGAATGTGTGAGGCGGAATTGCAGTCTGAGGAGCTGAGCGTGGCTATAAATAATCAAACTAAAGAGGAAGTTGTGATTTCACATTAGCTTATTTGAACAAATGCCGCATTTTTAGGTACAAGGGCAAACAAAAGCACTTCCTCCGTGATTGTCAATGCATTGCCTGTTGCATTTCCTGTTACCACGGCCCGCCTTCCGTGCCGTGGTACATGACGCAGATAAGCCACCTACATGGGGTGAAGATTACCAATGTCACATGTGTTATGATATGATCTCACGTCACGTAATTTGTCACCGGGGATTTTTTTTCCTTTGTTGAGGAACGCGAGAGAGGACGCCTATGAATTAGAGTCTTGCGGTGTGTCTATGAGACCAGATTTGGCTTGTTTCTCATTTCCTCCTGCAAATCAATATGGAAGGGAGACGAGATAAGAGGCAATCTTATTTGGGCTGAATTATCACTTGTGATTGTTACATCGGTGCAGCTTTTTCAGAATGCACAAGTACAGTCTCTGTGAATTCCAGACAGCCGGGGACGAATCAGGTTTTCAATATCAGTTTGAGGACAAAAATGGATGTATTCCTGAAACAAATGAGTCTCATCAATATTCAGCAAGCCGTGTGGGTTTTTTCTCAGTTTTTTTCACCAGGAAACACGTTAACCTGAAAGCCTAGCTGCAAGTGGCCGTGGCAGCATCAATTTCCATTTGGTAATGAACTGTTCAGTGTAATGTGTTGCTTTGGAGCAAGAAAGCTATTTTTTGCAGTGAGGTTGGTGGGAGACATCAGAGGTGTGATCATAGCCAAAGGGACCAAAAAATCCTATTTTCGACCGGCACCAAACCTAAAAACAGGCATTTTATCGAGAATAAAGAGCCTGTTTTCTTTGATGTTTGCTGTACCATAGCAGATCATTTGCCATTTGTAAACGAGGGCCTTTTGAAAAACCAGTGTTTATTCCCAAATCCTTGAATGCATGTTTGTTTATTCCTCACACAGCAGTTAGAGCAGAGCTTTGAAGGCAGACAAATGCATTAGGCATGTAAAATCTTTATGAGTGGAAGAATGTGCCGAAGCGTGAGCTTGAGCTCATCATTGTTCTTGAGCTGCAGGGTTATAAAAAGTTTTTGTAATCCAAAGCATTCTCAGTTTTAACACAGGGAAACCCAGCCTCCGGCACTGCGAAACCATAATTAAACATGTTACATTAATCTAGAACAAGAGAAGGTTATAGATAGCACGAGAAAAAATATGAATTATTTCTTTCTATAGCCATCTAGCAAACATTTTCCAGGGGACGCAAGACATAAACGAAGACGCTGATTTTTCTTTACTTCACGTTTTCGTAGACTTACAGATCTAGAGAGGGGCCAATAAAGCAATAAGGGGATTTGGTGTATTGCTTTTATAAAACGGTTATTCCATATGTGTAGTTAGGTTTCATAAAATAAAGTAAAAAATCGATATTTACCCTATGTGATGCGGGGTGCCGTGATAAATTGGGGTACGGCTTCGAACTTGGCTCGGCCAATCAGAATCAAGGACCAGAACTGACCATTTTATAATATCGCTTTTTGTTCATATGGGAAAATGTTACACATTTAATGACTTGTCACAGTTAATACGGGGTTGTAAAAGTGCCCATATTTATGCTGGCTTTAAAGTCAATGCCTTTTGTTTTCACAGGTCATGATCCATAGTGGCCCTTAATACAGAATTATACTAGAGTCACTGAATCGACGTGGTGACTAAATGCAAAGATTTTAGTTACTTTATTACAGCCTATTAGTAACAGTGTCTCCCATTATAGAGAGGTAAGGCCAAGATCGATCCGGGATAGGGAGTAGTCTTGCACACAAAGACCTATTATTCTCCCAATAAATCTGCATGTGCCTGCGTGCTCTGTAAACATTTATTGGGAAGCGTACTTGGAAATCACAGGCGTAATATTTTCACCTTCCTGTTCTGTACAGTAGATTCTTGGAAGTTTCGAGCCCACATATAAATGTCACCCCGTAAAACTGGAAAGGAGTAGGTGTGGGCTCACACTATCGATCTAAGCTGAAGGTTGTTTTTTTGCTGTTGTAGGCTTGATTTTGTTTAGTGGGGTGAAATCTGTCTTTTTCTTTTCAAAGAAAGTAACAACTGTCTTTTAAAAGGATGATCAATTCTGGAGCTCTCTGTAGTCTTGGGGTTGTTCATTCACAGTTTGTTGCCGACGTTCCATTTTGATCAAAAATAAGAGCGTTGAGACAAGAATGACTTGGCGCTTGCTTAATTTTCAATTCAATTTTAATGCCGGGTTAAGGTCAGAACAACATTTCATGGTTTGGGCTCATGGACAAATGTGCTCATCTACAGAGTGAGAGCAAGAATTATCTTAATGAATACCAATAAAGTGCCAACTCCAAAAAAATTATTATTTGGCCAGACTCAATTCGTTTGTGGTCAGTGGTTCTACAGATTAGAATGGGTTTTCTTAACATTAGATTAAACTGCTCGAGCATTGTGTTCTGCGAAAGCAGTTTAATTTAATATAAGGTTTAAATCAGCTCCACTTTTTACAAAGAGATAACACTCAAAACTCCCACATAACAGAAACTCTAGTACTCTCGCTTTTAAACGAATGTAAATGTAAACTTGTGAAAACCTTAATTTAACACATTTAAAATGACTATAGAGACCTAAAAGCGTACTTTTTCTGACACGAGTATGGGTCTGACCAACAGCAGATGGGAGTAGTGTTTTAAATGTGGCAACAGCCATTATTCTAGCATTTTCTGTCTGTTCGCACGAAAAATTACACGATTCACCTTCACAAAGGTTTTTAGAGAACTGGGGGAATCCTCTCATGGGCATTACTGTGGTACAAACAGGCTGTTCAACAAGATCCTTTCCCACAAAAAGCAACTTTTAGTCTCGTCTCCGGTTTTATCCAGGTTTCCTCTGGGGAGTTTCTTTGCGTCTGTGAATGATGCCCATGGCGCACAAGGGGACATGCAACGAAGGGGTGACAGGGAAGAAGAGACTGCCTCTGTGCTCTGTCACCATTGTGGGACATTCTCAGTTTCTCATGTTTAAGCAGAAGAGTAAATCCTCCTTCATCCTGGATCCATCAGATTATATAAAGTCTCATCTTTGCCTGTCACCCATGGTTACGCAATAAAGTGCTTTAGATGGCTTTGCCTCTCCATGTGTCTGTGTCTGGCACTCACTTGCTTCTCTTTCCCGTCTGTGTATCTCCCCCTGTGTCTGGCATCTGGACAGCAGGGGTAATGTGGCTTTGATGAATGATGATGTAATGCCTGATGCATGAGTGTTGTCAGCGCTGGTGTGTGGGGTTATTAAATTAAAGACGCAGTAGCACTAGGAGCGCAGTGTTCATAAATAAAACCGCTCCGTCGGCTCGCCGCACCTTATTTCTGATTGACGCTTCATTATTATTGCCACTAAGCAGTCGTGGCCTGAGAGGACATCTGTCATTGATCTAAACACGGGCCGGGTTAATTATCTGAACTTTAGATGTGAATAAGGGGTGTTGGCTTCTGGAAAGCAAGGGATGCGACGCCTCCTCATACTCATTAGGATGAGAAAATGATCTGCATATGTTTTTCTATCTAAGTGACTTATAAGGCATTCAGGCTTTTCCTTTTATCAGTATTCACGTTCCATGGGAATAGAATTCATGACCTGTGTGTTGCTAATGCAATGCTCTACCAGTTAAATAATAATAATAAATTAAGGATGCAAAAAGATTTTTGCACAAAACGTTTATATTCTTTTGTTCTTAAAGAACCAATGTGAAGATTTAAGCAGCATCTAGTGGTGAGGTAGTTGCAGAGTAGTTCTTTCATTAAGGGAAACTGTAGTAAAAACATATCGAATTCCACGCAAGGGGTCCTGCGGTGTACGTAGCTAGAAATAGCTCATTTTAATGTAATAGAAACCTCTGAAGCCGTAGTTATGTATATTATATTGCATTTCTGTCAGTAGATCCTCAAAACAATTACACAATGGAACATTAAACGAAACAACATTGTTTTGATATTTTAATCTCTAATATTGCATACTAGATACTAGACATATAGCATTACAGTTTGTAATAGTCAGTTTGTATAAACATATTTTAGCAAACATTTTTAATTTATATACCACCTTTATCACCAAAACTTGCGGACAAAAATATAAAAAGTGATGTTTTTGAAAAACAAAATGTGAAATAACCCGATTTAGATGTGACTTTGTTTTAATTATTAATATTTTTATGTAAAATGTATAAAATTATTTTAGAGCTGTTCGAAGTGTGCATTGTTGCAAAGCAGCTTCACAGAAAATATTTTAACACACAAGCCTGATAGCCTATGGTACAAATGATAAAATATGTTTTTGAAGCAATGTTATTTTTTTTACACATTTTAATGAGGCTTCGATGTGACTATTGAATTCAAATGTGTTTATATAGCGCTTTTCACAATGCGCATTGTTGCAAAGCAGCTTTACAGAAAATATTTTAGAATCTCGCAAATTATGCATCAAAAAAGTGATGTGGGACAATATATAACAGACGGGAGGAGATCTGTAAGAAAGATGCATAAATGGTTTATGTATACTATAGTTATTGATTACTTGTTTATGGTCTCTCTTTTAAAATAAATCTATGTTCTATATGCCTTTAGCCCGGAAACCATTCCAGTAAACATCAATGGTGACTGGAACATGAATGTACATTGCCCTGTAAAAGCAGCATCGGGCAGCACTGATGTGAATGGAGACTGGAATGCTTTCACCGTGTGGGATCAGGTTGCATGTTGCAAAACGATGGACAGAACTTTACAATGGGTCCTTAAATCAATAATGTACTTAGGATTGCCTCACTGCTGCAGAGCACATTCTGGGATCTCATTAAGCAAATCTTCCTCCTGCTGCCTGTCCAGCAGTCCACCAACCTTACAGCTTACAAATAAAATTTAGTTTGTTTCTGTGCGAGGCGGTCTGGGCATGCACACGTGTTATGGTATACTTATAGAGGATGGTACAGAAGACAGCTTAGCCTAAGAAGGCAATGCACAAAATCGTCTCATGGAATGGAACGAATCACGGTTCATCTTCTCAAAGGATGGCATCTCTAATTCTCTTTGAGTGATGTTCAGGATGTTAAACCGCTCTCTCTCAAAAGGAACAATGGATGAGACTCGGAGCATCGGCCTCTGTCTTGCAAAATTTATATGCCGCGCTGTGCTGTTGTTTTACTCCGTGGTGACAACGGCTCTTGCTGAAAATTAGACCTTAGTGATGCTCCAGACACAAGGAAGTTCAGTGGTATGTGTTTAAAGATTGATGCGCTCGCCAACAATATCTCAGTCTGATCTGGAAATGCTGCAGTTGTAAATAATTCAGCTTAGCCATCTTGCGTGGAAGGAGAGGGTCGGAGGCGAAGATGGAGAGACGCGGTGATTGGCATTTCTGACTCGGCTTCAGTCTTGTGGGCTCTTTGTGCGTGTGCTCCAGATCCAAATTACTAAAGAGCTAGTAGTTTCTAATGAGAGCGAGACTGCGAGGCGACATACCCATTAATTAATAACGCCAGTAGAATAGGTACAGCTCCAGAAGCCATGTTAGTGTACAAACAGGAAATTACCATCAGAGGGAACTGGTGGGTGTCTGGTTCTTTTTGCAAATGTGAGAAAGCTATTACAAACAAGACCTCGTCTTGCAAAAGATTACATGATGGGGTATAATTAACCGACACGGGCCACAGGAAATACCTATTATGTTCTTTTGTTACGTTACTGGATCTTGACGAGAAATAGCTTGCGAAGAGATACTGTATGTCTTCCAGCGTCGGTTTGTTGTTATAATTTGGTATAATTTTCTAAGTAGACCCTTGTGCTTTTGTTTTCATCAAGATTAGTTTGTTTTTACTCTTCCAGGGCCATCCATGGTAATGTTGACCTATTTAGCTAACTGACTGTATATGCTTCCGGCCAGAATAATATTTTGGGTTGACGGAATTAGCCGTAGCATAAACTTCACTCGCTTGCCATTACTCTTACTTAGCCCCGCTGCCTAAACAAGGTTTAATCCACTTTCATTGGTCCAGGTAGGAATCTACATAAGAATCCAAAGGTTGTGGCTATATATCCGATCATTAGCAAACTTCCAAGCCTTGACTGTCCCTCACGCCACGAGCTGTTATCAATTATTGTCTTTCCAATTTAGCGTCCTTGTTTCCACTCCAACGTGCCGAATAAAGCTTTCGGCAATCACAACTGTTAATTGTCGTAATTACAGGAGTGGATGAGGTTCGTACGAGCTTTAATATTGCACACAGCCTGCATTTTTACATTTGTAGCCCTTTCAATCTCGCAAGCTAGCGACCTTCTACTTCGGCATTTGTAATTAGCGTCATGTTGCCTGGCAGCTTGTATCTGCCGAGGCAGGCACAGTTCAGGGTGAACAGGAAGCTGGAAGGCCAGGAGACAGAGTAACTGTAGACGTTTTGTCAATACTTCATATCCTGTATCGCAGTTCCGCAGCGTATCATTTGGGCAACCAGGTAGAAGGATGTGCTGGTTACACTTGCGTTAGAAAGCTCGGCTTCTCTCGACATAAAGACTGTAGCAGGGTGTACAGCAGGCTTTGAGAGGACGTCTACGGTGACAGACGTTAACAAGATCAAAGCAGATTCTGCAACGAAATCATGACCCAAGAGACTCGAGTCAGTCTGTAGAAAATAAGCCTGGCTGTTGAAAATATGAAGCGGTGGCTGGACGTGCTGGAATTGCGTGATATGGGAACTGAGATGGTGATTTTCTTTTGAGGACTCAACTGTGGCTTAACTGGTGTTATTGATACCAGTGATGTGAAACTGTAACATGTAGAAGTGTTCCTGTGGTTTAAATGGTAGAGCACAGCGGTCGCAAACATCAAGGTCACAGAAGTTGGAGCGAGTCTTGAGGTTTTTTTTTCAAATGTTAAAGGGGTTATATCATGAAAATTACATTTTCTTTGATGTAATGTAAGAGAAAGTTGATTAATGTCATAACTTAAAACGAGACCATGTACTGACAGTAAACAGCAAAAGCCTTTCATTAAGAATTTCTCATTAGACAGATGAATACATTAACACAAAGCCTGTCAACATGTGTTAATTTATATAATGAAATGTTTAACTGTGCTATTTTTTCATTTTGCTCAGTGTGATTTTAAACCCCTTCACATCAAGGCAGAACATGTACACAGAGACTTTAATATTTGTGACCCAAATCCTGCTGAAGTCCTTTTTTTGTGATTTGCTGTTTTCTACATAAAGCATCTTAAATAAGGTAAAGAACATTAACTGAGTAATGGCATGTCAAAGATTGAAATGATAGTTAATAGTTGAAATCAAACTTTAATGCTCAATTTCTCATAATTAGATTTTAAGACTTTAGGGTCACATAGATTCGGTTTAGTGATTATGTTCTTAATGCACGTTGTTGCAGATGTTTTTAGGTTTTTGTTTATGCAGCTGTAACAAATTGCGGGACATTATTATTTGAATGGACTTCATGAATAGTACGAAATTTAAGCATCTCATCTCATGCTACTTCTGATGGAAAAAGGGTCTATACAAGTCATCAAGATATACCCGAAGGAGCAAAATAATTGTTTGTTTAACATTAAGAGGATGGAAAGGTCACATAAAATCAAATTACAATTGAAACTTGATCAACGAACCATGACATGGCCCCTTTATAGATGTACTGTATGTTTATTTATATTTAAGACGACACATCATTTATTCGTTAGTTTCTTGCTATAAAAAAGATTGACTGCGCAAATTAAAACGTACACATGTTTTAGGCCAAATTTCTATATCTTCAATACTTCCCTGTTGAAATGAATATTGATCTACTGCTGGAGGCTATGAAATAATTTTCTTTGTAAAAACGAAAGCAAAGCATTCATGCGTTTTCTCAAATTCTCTTCAAAGAACAAAGTTCCTCTTGTCACGTAACGAAAATAACTGCTGTCGCAACCTACAACCCTGAAAAATGGGGTATTCTTCTTGTGAGGAACAAAGATTTATGTGTTGTTTATACAGATGCACTATACGGGGACCCGGGGCATAAATTTGTATTCTGCGGCTGTCCATCAAAGATCCTCGTCCGTTGCATACACGGGTTGGCAATGATTCGGCGGTGCTGAACGGCTGTTGAAATGCATGCGTGCTACCGATTCTGTTCCATTGTGTGTCTGTTTCGGTGTGAGACCTTGTTGGTTTCAAAGTATTGATACATTTATTATTCCATTAAACCTGACTGGGGTCAGAATACCTCATTAGACCGACACTTTGAGTGCTGAGGAATTCATCTGCGGAGAAAGCCACGCCTGATTATTCCTCTCTCAACGCTGGACTTTTTAGTCCGCTTGTCTTGATTTCCACCAGAAACACCAACAACATGAGGACGGGAGACTTTTCCTCCACCGGTTGCCGTGTGCTTGTGTATTTTTAATCAATCAATTAGAGTTCCTACAGTACATGGCAATGCTGGAACGTGACCTCGGCCCTGCTTTAAATGCACGCCTTTTTGGATCTGGAAATGAGTCAGAGGAATTGGGAAAGGGGTGCGTCTGTTCCACGAAAGGGCAACCTTAGAGTGCCGTTAATGAGCAAGTTCTGAGTCGCTCTTGCCGGTGTTTGTGTGCACATGTACGCCAAGCAATGCAAGCAAAGTGAACCAAAGCAATGCTCATTCCATAGAGAGTCCTTCGCCAACTTCAGTAAGTGGGCGGTGACTAATGGCATTCTGGTGTTTGTTTACCTCTGTTTACCAAGAATCTGCATCCGGGAAAAGCCTCACAATGTCAGAGACTCTGAAACCGCAGAATGTTGCCGTGAGAACAGGTATTAAATGGAGAAAGAGAACTAAACCCAAAACATAACAGCACAGGGGCCGCAGAACTTTATAACAAACAGCATATAAAACAAACAGAGCCATTCCCTATGGAAAACAAAACATAAGGATAAATGTGGGTCAGCTGTCAAAACTATATTTACACACCAAGTAAACAAAAATTAAAGGCTGGCGCATTTGAAGAAATTAATAAGCCCCCAAAAATCAACATTTCCATAATTTACACACCCTGTTGCCGTTTTTTCAGTGAAACACACTCTGTTTGAACATGAGTCTCCTGCTCGAACCCTAGGGGATGGATGTTCGGTTCAGTACCCTACTGTACAGATCAAGTAAATAAATCAGTAAATGTATAAATGCCCCTGGATACATAGTTAATTTCAAATGTATTATTTGTGATAACACATCTGGCAAGGATGTATTTGTGGTTAAAAACCTGTAGATGTGATCTTACTTTAAGTATATTGTGATCTCTCGTCAGTAATGACCTATTAGACCTATTTCTTTTCACTAATTCTGATAAGTTTTTACGGTCATACAGGAATAAACGAAACAGGTTGGAGCCATTTGGATCTCAGACATTTCCTGCTGCTCTTTAAAGGCAAAACCGATCTGTTCTGTTGGGATTTTGTACAACTCCAGCCTCTGAAATGAAAAGAAGGCAAGAGGGATTTCCTTTATCTTTACACCTTGTTGTGTTCAGATTATCTTCACCTCTTGATGTGGAAATTGGTTAGTGTAGAAGAAGGTCACCTATCTATCACTTTATATTCCGCCGGCGCCATTGTTTAATGCTGGGATGGTGGGCTCGCGAACATGAGGCGGGTCACGTATTCGGGCTAATCTTGATTATGTTCCATACTCATGCTATGTGTTTGTTTGCTGGGTGCAATCAGATTTGATTTTCACAGACTGCTTCTCATTTTCAGAAGGACGTCAGTGATTAAGATTCCAGTGTATGCACTTATCAGGTTTATAAGCAAGCCGTGAAAGGAGAGACCTGATTGGAAATGCATACTTGAGCTGTATAGGATCAAATAAAGCTATTAGGTGGAACACTGTTGCCCCCGCCTGTAAGGTCTTTAATATGGTAGATTGTAAGAGAAAGAGAGATGTTATATGTAAATGACACATAACATAGGGAGAATAGTTCTCATTTTGTATTTAATATAAATAAATAGTGCAACAATGTTGAAATAAAACATGAATTGGTTTACAGTGTATTAAATACTAAATGCATAAAATGTAAATATGAATTAGTATCTGGTACGTCCCATCGTTACATTAATGACAGTGTTGGGAAGCATGGAATCCCCTTTCCAAAACCTGTTGAATGCTTGGCTTTGTTGACCTTTTGTATAAAGCAGTTAACATGGTCAAAACGAGAAAAGCTTACATTTGAATAGTGACCTAGAAATAGCAGAGCAGCAGCCACTGTCACTTGTAAGCTCGGCACAAAGTGGAGAACTACATCAGAGAAGCCCATTTAAGGAGCACTGACCCAATACATTGTTGGAATTCGATTTGGTTTAATAGAGCAATGGCACACTTTGAATTAAAAGCGCTGGATTTTGGACATAGGGCATATTAACATAACGCTTTCAATAGAAACTAAAAGGATGGTTTAATTGTGTTTTAATGAAATGCAAAGTTGCCTGTCTATCTGATTGCCGGTGGCCAGATGCTCTAATCAGATGTTTCCTCAATCTTCTCCAATTTGAGACCAGGGATTTGAAGAGAGTTGAGAATGAGGGGTTGGCTATAGTTTGGGACTAAATTATTGGTTCACATTCAAGTCAGCTTTATTTATATAGCGGTTTTTAAAATTTTCTTTGTTTACAAAGCAGCTGTACAAGAAAACATTGACTATAAGCAAAACATATAAGGTTATGCCAGTCAAATCAAGGTCAACTATCAGACCGTTCTTTTATGCAGTGTTAATTAATTTTTGTAAACGATAATTTCCTGTAGGGTACAGAAAAATGTTTGCTCCTATTTTCTCGGGATAACGTCAAGCCTACAAGAGCTCTAGAGCAATTTCTTGACCCTTTGCCCCTATATCACCATCTCTGTTAAAAAAATCTTGACACAGCAACATTTGCCAACCAGGCACACCACAATTTTGCAAATGTTATCTTGGGAACAAAAAACGTACTATCGGCGCGTGATCTTATATTCTTATTTACAGATTCTTTGTTGATGTCACTTTAAGGTGGGGTGTCCGATTTTGGAATTACCCTTGTTTAGACAAAGTCGGTCAGAGTACCAAAACAACCTTGTAGCCAATCAGCCGTAAGGTGCACAGGACGGACATTAGTCGAGCCGAGTGCTGATGAAAGCGAAAGATGGGGTCTGTTTTGGTGATTTGAACATCAACAACGTCTAAGAGACGGACACCATGCCTTTAAGGACTTCCTGAGTTAAAAGTCAAGGATAAATCTGTAAAAGAACTAGTTCTGTCAAATTCCAAAATAATTTTGTGTGTATATCATTTACATACACATGTTAGTGTGTATATAGATATTTATTGTTTATTATACACATATATGTATGTATGTGTATGTATTTGTAAATACATATAGAAATATACGCAACACACACATGTATTATATAAACACAAACAATTCTAATCATGATTAATTGATTTGACAGCACAAAATAAACTCACACATTATCACCATAAAGTTACATTTGAGTACATTTGCAAAACATTACTAGAATTATTACCATTGTGACTCAAGGTAAGGTGACCGTTTTAAATGGGTCATATGACACTGCTGAAACTAATATTATCATTTGTTTTAGATTTAATGCGTACACGTTTTAAGGTTAAAAAACGCTGTACTTTCGACATACTGTGCATGTTTGTATGTCCTCTTTGCCCCGCCTCTCTGAAACAAGTGGATTTATTATAAAAAAAATATTTCTCGCCCTTCTTGACTTAACCAGTGTTACGCCATCTCTCGTCGCCACTCAACAAAGACAATAAACCCCATTATAAACACGACATTTGTTGCCGCTAGTTGGAACAGGATTACTACTTATTATTAGGACTCATCTTGTCTTTTATCACGTTGTACGCATTTGCAGATCACACAAAGACACGACATGCGCTACAAACACATGACAAACTCAACTCGCGTTAGTCCATAACAAAGTATTTGACAATAAACATATTTACAGGCTGCAAATCTGAAGCGCCAGAATGTCCTTGCGAAGTTGTAATGGTTTTAACAAAAGCTTTCGTGCACAGCCGGCCTTGATCTCTCCCAGGTTCCTGAAGCAATCATTCGTGAAATGCGCTGCACACACTTGATTATTCGGATTGTACTGTTCTGGAAAAGCATTGTAAATAAAATGTAACCATTAGTTTTTTTAATTGTCCCATCTTCCGGAAAAACAAAAAAAGAGGCTTTCTTTTCGCAACTAAACACACAGCATCTCCAGGACATGGCTGTGGCGGCGACCATACAATGAGATTTACTAGTACGATCACATTACTTGCGTATACATTTTGGTGGTCTCAGTCAAGTCATACCACGAAATGACGTACATTTGTGGGGGTGTGGTTACACGAGGCGTTTCAGGCAGGTCTGTGTGAGCATTCGCTTTTAGATTTAGAAAGCACCTTTTGTTCCGATACTTTAATTTTAGCTATTTTACGTGTCTTATTCATGCACGGGCAACTTATAACACACCAAAGACACAGAAAAACACGTATTCGCGCCATTTGACCCTTTTAAACTGATTTGTTTACAGTACTTGCCCAATAACTTGAATTTTGTGCTAACCCTAGCTTCTTAAAATTCTAGGTTATTTGTTTATCTATTTCATATAATACTTCGATCTAATTTATCAAATAGTTTACACGATAAAAAACATGGACTATTTCCTCTAATAGTTTTTAAAAAGTAATAAGAAACCAAACCCTTTTCGTGAAAAGTGCCTCGCAGCCAATATTAAATTCTCCACTTTTTCTCCATTTCCAATAAGTCCTTAAATTAAATATGTGCTCTTGATAGTAAGCCCCTGTGTGTAGAATTAATTCTATAACCTGCCATCATAACACCGGCTTAGAATTCTGGACAAGATAATTCATTATACTGTAAAAAGAATACTTTGAAATTTACAGCAACTTGCTGGCAGCAATTGGCAAGTACGTTGCTGCAAAACAGTACATTCCACAGTATGCTGACTAAGTTTAATCACAGAAAACACTGTAATTCTTTATTACAGCAACAATCACAGTTTTGTAATTGCAATTAGAGTATTAGAATGCTGTGTTATTTATCACAGCAAATATTAGACTACTTTATCATGCATTACTGCATACATATTTGTTTACTGTGAAATAAAGACACCGCTTTTATCACAAAAATGACATTTATTGACTTTTTATTGACATTTCTCAATGCATAAAGGCATAAAAGTAGGCTGTTAACATTATTTATTTTGTAAATGTATTTTTTTATATTTTGTAAAATTAAAATGAGAAATGTATAAAACACAATCATTTAAAAATGATATAATATCCATTACATGTTTACAATAAAAACAATATTGTAAGATCTGTACAATATATCATTGAAAAAAAACATTATTTGAAACTGACTCTGGTCCTGTAAGTTTTTCCTGAACTGGAATCATTCTCCTGGACTGAAGTCTTCTTCCCTTCAGGAAAAGACAAAAGACATAGACTCATTATATTCAGTGATATTTAATCTGCAGAAGCTGCATCTGGTTTATTACACAGACTACCGGTATTTAATGCTGTTCAAGCTGTAACTGTATTTACACCACAACTCCATAATGTATATAAAAAAATATATTATTATACATTATGAAAAGATAAAAACAAAGTTGAAGTTGACTGCATTAAACTTCCATTGTAATAAATGAATCTGACTTACATCGTACCTGTTGTTTTTACAAGCAAGCGGTGACTCATCTACTTCAACTTCAGATTTTCCATTACGTTAATGCGGCATATCTATGACAGGTTGTAAGGCTAAGCGCTATAAATAACACACGTAAAAGATATATGCAGTGATCAGATGTATATAGACACTTTATTCACAATTCATTTTAATCAAAACAGTTGTAACACATTTATTTCTTCTATTCATGGGCATTCTATTTACTTTTATGTTGAATTTTGAGGACATTTCTTTGCCCAAAGCCCCGTTTTTCGCAGACATTGAATCTTATACAGATTATTAAATGTAAAACTCTTTAGGGTCTCACCTGTTAATGCGTTTTCTTTCAGCTCACACACAAATAGCATACACCCGGACACAATTCCGGCTTATTTTTTTATCCTACAGCCTTCGACAAACTGATCAATAAAATCTTGCCAGATAAGAAAAAATATCATTATATGCTCTAAGCGTTTATTTGTAGTAATATGCACACGCTAGCGTACCAGTTTAGCTCCCTGTATGTTCTGTCGCTATCTCTCCCTCTTAAAAGATACAACACACTGACAAATTGACAACAATGGCAACAAATAATGAGAAAAACAATGAGAAAAGCTCATGCTGTATACAGGTTCTACAGTAAGGATTTGATCATTTCACAGTAATAAAGCTGTGAAAGATTTTACGTTTTTAATAAGGATAAGAATGTCAGGCTTCCCCTGGTTTGCAATGCCTATCACTTGAAAAAATTCCTTCTTTTTTGTTCAATTTGTGTGGTGCAATGAAAGTCTGGAGGAGACAAAGTGCCTCCTCTGGAGCTGGGATGAGTTTCTCTGTGATGGGGCGTTACCTCTTTGTCACATCAGATGCAGGAAATGCGGAGGTAATGAACGGTGACAATGAGACACGGTGTCGCTCAGCCCACAAGATGCTAACAAGAAAAGTTGTTAGAAAGTGATGGGGTGACTAGATATCTACAACATTTACAGGAAACTAACTGCAAGGGGTACAGGCAGACGATGTATTAAAATAGATAATGTACATAAGATAAAATGGGAAGAATAAACATTGTAGTCTAGAGTGCTTGCCTTAGACAGTGGATTTCGTTAATGTTTTACAATTAGGCTGCATTTGTTAACATTAATAAATGCATTAAAGGTATACTTCACCCAAAAATGAAAATTCTATCATAATTTAGTCACCCTCAAGTTGTTCCAAATCTGTATAAATGTCTTTGTTCTGATGAACACAGAGAAAGATATTTGGAAGGATGCTTATAACCATACAGATATTGATCCCCCATTTCCCCCCATAGTAGGAGTTTGGTTATAAGCATTCTTCCAAATATCTTTCTCTGTGTTCACCAGAGCAAAGAAATGTATACAGATGTGGAACACCTCGTGAGTAAATGATGATGAGGTGAAGTATCCCTTTAATATACATATACTGTATTCCACAGTGATTCACCAAAAGTGGCAATGGGACATGTTTATATTGTTCATGTTTTATGTAATGCATTGATATTGTACATTTGTAATGGATAAACACACTGTTTTCCCCCAACGATCTTTAATTTCTTTAAAGAGATTGATACGGTAGAAGGATATTTACATATTATCACAGTATCTGATTTGTTTTATTGACAGACAGAATGCTTATTAGAGCACAATCATGAGTGTCAGCCGACATCATGACAATAGCCTCGAGCAGCAAACATTCAAAAGTGTGAAGATAACAGTGCCGCAAGACTCAAATGTAAACACACGCAAATAGCTCTTTGGCAGGGAGACAGACGGAATCTATAGCACATTCACAAATGAAAAATGAGTCACTGAGGCATATTTATGGATGGAAAGCTCATTAGAGCAAAATCGCGCTTGAAAAACTACCTCCCAAAATGCTCTTTGTTTCGCAACCTTAAAGATTAATGGTTGTCCTCGGCTGACAGTGATGCATACGTATTAACCGTACTTGTAAACACACCGATATTTTCATATTTATTCACAGATGGGTTTTCAGAATTAAAGCTAAGCGTAGGACAACTGTGAATTGCTATCGATTTCATTCTGATTTCATTACTTCAAAAGCCCGTCCCTTTCTTCCCTATAAGGAGAGGCGCCTGCTCTCAATATGCTCTGTGTGCAGGCATACGTGACCCATGACGCACGTGTGCCTTTCATGTTGTACCTGGAGAATTCTGCTGTGAATTATGTCACATAGACAGGTTATGGATTTTAGCCAAATCTAAGTTTTTAAAGCTTACATTCTCTTTTCCAAAAATCCCGTCCTTGACACACGGCTGTGGTTTTCAGTACAGATTGGTGACAAGCCTCTGGCTTTAGTCTCTGCAGCAGCTGTGGCTCAGGAAGCTTTAAGATGGCCGCCCTTCACTTCTGGTCCGGGGAGGTGGAGGAGAGAAGAAAACTGGCACATCTCTGTGAGGGAGGACCTTAATCCATCACCAGTAGATCTAGCAGAAGTGCCCTGAATCTGGCAAAGGAAACCCTCAATTTAATGCGTGTGTGTAATAGAAGCATAGCCATGTGTCTTATAGTTAGAGAACATATGGCCTAGTTTAGTGTGTGTGCGTGTGTGCGTGTGGAGAGGTTTAGCTATACCTGTTAGGGCCAAAGTTCTGAAAATGCCCTTAAATATTGGAAAATATGCTCAGAAAATGCCAAGTAATGTCTTCAGGTTTATATAAGGTTAGGTTTAGGGGATAGAAAATACTGTTTAAATACTGGTATGAAACCGTGTTTTTAGGTTTTTAATCAATCAGATGAACCGTGTCTTAGAAGTTTGGCTTTATTTATTTGGGCCAAATAGTTTTCGAATGTCCTCAAAAATTGTTGTGATGACATTTGTGTTGGTCATGTTTGATTTAAATAATATTATGTCAACAGGCTTTGTAAGAGTTAGAAGGTCCAGTGTATGAAATTTGCGTCCAGTCGTGAGATTGTGAATTTCAACCAATGGCTCATTCCACCCCTCCCTTTTGAAGCACTACGGTGGCTGACACAGGACAACGATGTCATCACAGTTTCACTTCTTTGCCGAAGGGGATTACGTATCTACGAAACGCGCTATTTAGAGCAGTTTGTCCCTTTAGGGCTACTGTAGAAACAACATGGCGACCCGCAGTGTATGTAGATGGAAATAGCTCATTCTAAGGTCAGAAAAAATAATGCTTCATTATGTAAGGTCTTATATATATTGCATTTCTGTCAAAAGATCTTCCAAAAAAAATACACATCAGACCTTTAACTCTAGGGTCTAATAAATATCATCTTCATTTTGAAACCATTACGTGTATAACAGTTCCTCATTAATATAACTTCAGGACTTTGTCTGTGTATGCCTAGCATGTCAGCAAGTCGCTGTCCCTCCGAGCACAATCTCATCCTCAATTATTTTAGCCCAGTCATCCTGAATGTAGTTGACAGGATTAACACTGCACAAACAAATGTCAGAATAACAAAAGTTGCTCACAAAGGCAACGTTGTCTTTATTTATGCTAAGTAGTTTGAAAATGCCAGTGAGCATCCGGTTTTTGGCAACAAGGTCACACGAAAAACACTCTGCAGTTGGCTGGATAAACAGAAGCATAGAAGCGTTGGGCCAGCCATGGAAATGTGAGGATTGTTTGATCAGGCAAAGATGCGAATGCTGATGGCTGCCAAAATCCAGCGCCCAAAGCTCTTGTGTTCTGTCATGCATGAGGGAACGCAATGCCTCTGAGCACCGGGTTTGTTAGCGGTGCCTGGATAATGTTTCTGATGTGATCAACAGACCTGCTACGTTGCCACTTAAAAAGGCAAAAAAATGTATAGTGTGTGTTAATGTGGTAAATCATTTGCCTTATTTTCTCTTATCTTTGTTTGATCCTCAGACCTTCATAAGAGCGGCTAATTACTGCACGAGAATCTCAAAAGTGGGGCTTTGGCCTGTTTAATAGACTAATACAGTATATTTCCCATCCAAGCAAAAAAAGGCCTCATTTTTAGATGAAACCCTGAGGAAATGCTTCAAACTCGACTCAGTAAAGTGGGTATCCCATGTGTAATCTGCATCTGCTTGTCCTCACTGAGACAGACATTTTCAGCTAAGACCCATGGATAGCAATGCATTTGTGTGCTGTTAATATTCCTGACTGAACCTAGATTCATCTCACCATGCCCCAGGCCATTTCCACTGTTCCGCATATTTTGCACATCAAAAGATGTGCACTGGTGGGGAAACTCAAAATTATCACCCCCAGACCTTTTGCTCCCTGCCACCCAGGGTTAGAGTGTGTCACTTTTGTTTAGGACTCTCAGTGGTGTTGTGCCACAGCGAGCATCACTCGTGAGAATGAGGAGGCTTAAGTGCTCTGAAACACCAGATTGGGGTGCTGTCACTAAACTCACAGAAACTTTCTGAACGTTCTTCAGGGAAATTCAAAGATGGTTGTGCACAGTTTGTATAGTGGAGTCCTTAAGCAATAAGGATAGAATAGAATAGAATAGAATAGAATAGAATAGAATAGAATAGAATAGAATAGAATAGAATAGAATAGAATAGATTTTAAAATATATAAATAGTTGTAAAAGACAGTGTTAATGCAGATTTGTAGCTTACAATGGTGTGAACCGTGTGGGGTGTGAAGTTTACAAATAAATTAAATAACAACAAATGAAATATCACGTCAACGGTTACATATCATGCCGAAACGTCTTACACTATGAATTATTAGCCACCTGTAATTTTCAGCCAAGCTGGCCCTGTTAGCTTGTGATACGATAGATTGGTGTTAACATATTGTTAACATATTGGGCTTCTTTATAAAACCTGTAATTCCGTTGAAGGCTTCCCAAGGGATGCTTGGCATGTTTGAATACATTGTTTCCTCTTTGTTTTATGAGAGAAAACATTAGCTTGACAGCAAATGTTTTTTGAGAAAATAGTTTAAAATAAATGTAAAGAGAAGTCCATCACATTGATAAGATCAGGCATTTGTTTATTTGATAAACCATGTGTTAAAGCAAAGATAACAATGCATTTAATTGCATCTTCAATGTGATAAATACAGCCTCTGGCACTCAAGAGTTCTATGAAATTCTGATAAATCTCAGATAAAAATCTTCAGTCTAATGAGAATGAATTAATAGAAAACTTGCTCTGTTCCCATGGGACAAAATGTGAATTCAGAGGGCAGGCAAACCTGTAATACGTGGTCAATCAAAAGCATTGATTTTTAAGAGGCACACTTGAAACCTTTGAATCTGTGCAATGATTGTCCATGTAAACGTTTTCGGCCATTGAGTGAGTCTTGAGAGTATTTAACTTTTTTTAGCAACCTCCACCATCTCGCTAGCAACAGTGCCCAGCTCCCTTGTTTTCGGATGCGTTTCCGTGGTTTTGTGGAATCTGGTGGGCACCAAACTCACGAACATGCCAAGTTACCATGGCGAACGTTACCTCAGAGATTTAAATCTCCCCATTGTATGCGACCTTCATCCACACATTGATTCCGTCAATGTCCACCTCTGTTCTTCTCTACAGGGAAATAGAAAATTAAATAAACGAGAATGATGAATACATCAAAGCGACTTGATTAAAAAGAAGGGGATTAACCAGATTAACCGGAGTCTATATATGTAATATTTTATATGAAGAGCGAGAGTGAGAAACGATAGGAAAGACAATATCGCAATTTAACGGAATTACACTTATTGCCCTGACTGCAGATGGGCCATGTAAATGATATTAAGGAGGATAAGCTTTTAAACACCTCTGAGAAAGACTGCCGCTCTCACGGCCTTAATTGTATTATCTCGCCATATCTGATGAGAAATGAGATATTCATGCTTTCATTGTAAAGAGACATACAGCCAAGCCAAAAGTGACGGCCCGGTTTTGCAGCGCTTTGGATCAAACTTAGACCACTTCATGTGGCGATTTACCTGAGAAAATTCATCAGGGCTGACCAGAGTGGGACCGCTATCTGGATTTCTCCCCACTGAAATCTGTACAAGAGCTCTCTATCTGTCTGACAGCAACGGTTTGGTGTTTGCTTGTGAAACGACAACAGAGCCCCTCTTTATTTACTGAACTGTGATCGGCCTTTTATCAGAGCCGCTCGGAGAGCACCTGCATCCGTGTCAGAACAGCGAAACGCACTCACATGTGAAGATGGCCTTCAATGTCTCTGACTTGTCCCTTTCTCTCCCTCCGTGTTCTAACACTGCCCTTCAAACGCTCACTGTTCCTCACACCAGTTGATGGGCTCCACAAGGACTATTTTGTTACGTGACGCTGCGCTTGCACTTATCTCGAACCGGCGCTCCACTTTCACAATGGCGCAGTCGAGAGAACTCTCGGTTGAATATTTGCACATCCTCAAGTTAAAGCTTAAGAGGGAATTATCTGCTCACACGTGATTACCATTTGAATAGGTTTATTTTCGAGTCTTGCTTTTGTGGTTTTAAAAAGCATGTGAAAGGTGGAAAACTCTTAGTTTGACAAAAGCTCAAGGAAAATGTATGGCTTTTGAAAGGAGACTCATTTATCTTTCTCTGTTTTTCTTGTTTGTGTAGGTGGGTCATTTGTGTACGTGGGTCGAAACAGAAAGGGATTTTAGACAGTTTGTTTGACCAAATACATCAATATGTGTTAATAAGTCTCATAGATTTCGAGCTTAGTTAATACATTTAATTTATGTTGGCTAATTGGTATTAGTTTGATGGTTTCATACGTCTGGTATTTAAAGTAGAAATGTAGATTTTCTATAAAAAATTGTTGTTATAAGACCCACTTTGTGTAAGGTGCTTTCTAAACTTAGACTTTTAATAAACCAAAAACAGATTTAATTAAACACTGATGAACATTAATTCTTTTTGTTGGTGGTCTTATTTTTCTAATGTTTGATTGCCCAAAATTTATGATAAAGTAAATTTCTATTTGTCATAAAGTGCCACAACCCCCTATATTTCGAGAAATATCCATATTTAGTTTCGGTGTAAGTTGTTTATTATCTAAATTCGTGGTAACAGGGATAATCATTTTTAAATGGTCCCTTACTTTCAAATTTAATAAACGTAAATGTTACTTTAATTTGTCTGGTTCATGTTCAATTCAATTCAATTTTATTTATATAGCGCTTTTCACAATTTGCATTGTTCCAAAGCAGCTTTACAGGGGAAAAACGAAAAACCCAAGAAAGGGTAAAACACACTACATGGTGTGTTATATAATAAATAAAATTATTCTAGTAAATAATATCTAATGTCAGCATCTCCTGGTGGTTTATTAAGCATATTTGCTTTAAGTGAATGCTTGGCTGAAAAGATGTGTCTTTAATCTAGATTTAAATTGGGCGAGTGTGTCTGATCCTCGAATAGTGTCAGGAAGGCTATTCCAGAGTTTAGGTGCTACGTATGAGAAAGCTCGGCCCCCTTTGGTGGATTTAGATATTCTAGGTATTATCAAAAGGTGTTTAGAAAAATGTATTGAATCACTTTTAAAGAATGTTCTATATTCATTTCAAGTACATGAAGCTCAAATGTAAAAGCACGGCGCTAAAGCAACACCAAGGTCGCATTTTTGATTCCCAGAAGACATACAAGCTGATTAAAACTATTGAATGCCCAGTAACTTACTTTGGCGAAAAAGAGTCAGTTAACTGCATAAATATAAATTTAATGTATTTGTTTATGTTTTTTGCTTTTAGTAATGTATCTTTAATGTATTTTATGTTTTCTTTACTTGTTAGAGAGCTAGTTTAGTCACTGAATTTTAACTGCACTTTGCAAGGTTGTGTCACATACAAACATCCCGAATGGTGAAGTGGGCATCAGTCAGTGTCATTCCACAAATAAATCACTCTTTTTTTCAATGCTGCCTCCTCCCTCCACCCTAAACCAGGCAGCCCTGAGAGATATGACTATGTTTTGGGTGGCTGATAGCGCCATGTTTTTCTTCAACAGCACTTTTTGACAGGAATGCAGAGCTAGGAACAATTGAATGAAGATTGTTTCCAATACCGGCCTCTATATTCATCAATATTTGAGATAGGTGTCAGGATCAGATTTGACCATTAGCAGGAAACATTGTCGCAAGATCTTGAGATCTTGAAGAGAGACAGGATCTTTGAGATGTGCAATATGTGGGTGTGTGATTGTGGGTATTTGTGTTGGTATAGATAGCACCGACATGCAAGCTATGAGCTCAGTCTGTTATGTAGGTGTTGTTTGAAAAGGAGTAAAGTATACCACCACTCACATCCCACTCACAAGCACGCGTTCTTTAACAAACAAAGCACACCTGCTTATTTAAAACTTACATCCAACAACTAAAGATGAAATGTCATTTGGGTGCCAGCAGCATCGCCAAATAGAGTTGAAATATAACTCATGTTGTTCATTGAGTGGGTAAACAGAAAGTCCCGCCCCAAATCGTGACACAAACCGTGCTGTCAGGCGGGAGAATACAAGCTTTTAACAGGATGCATAAGTAACATAAAATTCATAAATATGCATATGTGCAAATGACTAATGCACTATATCTTAGTTTTCTATGAATGTCTGAAGGATTTGAGCATGAACCTGTTCCTTGAGTTCAACTTACAAACTCAATGATCTTGTCACATCAGCAACAGCTCACTGAAGAGAAAGATAGTCACTTACATTTGGCTCTGTTTTACACTTAAAGGTACCCGATGGCTTAAGAAGATGTAGAATATAGCGTGCATGTTATTTGCACATTTTTACTTAAATGGTGTTAAATGTAACATTCATTTATACCCAAATCTTGAGTTCCCACGTGTGTCTTTGCATTTAAAGGTCCAGTGTTTTTTTTGTGGCATCTTGTAGTGAGGTTGCGTATTTACAGAACGTGCATAGTTTTTGATTTTATATTGCATTTCTGTCAATAGATCCTCAAAAATAATACACATAGACCTTTAAAAGAATAACCCGCTCAGTTTTTAGAATTAGTATTGTACAATATGGGGTGAGTAAATGATGACAGAATTTAATTTTTTAAGTGAACTTTCCCTTTAAACTAAGACACTTTTAAGTATTTTACTTTGGTCAAAATGACACACTTATGCTTTAATTAACAAGCTAGCTTGTAGTCAAATGCAGGTCCTGCTCATTGCCTTGGATTCCTTGAGGGGGATATATATCCTCTCTCTTCCTCTCGCTCGCTCTCTCTCTCTCTCTTACTGAAATGTAACCAATCAATGATTCTAGGCTACATGTCCTTGAGTGATAATGAAAGCTCATGAAGGTAGATGCTGAAATTTACAATGTGGTTTCCTCTGTAGACACCTGGATCGTCATAAAACAAACATGTGTATTGACTTTTCTTATTCCTTTCCTCACATGAACAATGATGCATCAAATCATTTGCCATTTTTGTTTTCGTTTTCGTTTCACACTCATAAAAGGTGTAACGTACCGTCTAGCTGAAAAGGGGGAAATAGGAGAAACAAACAAACAGAATGTCGACAGACACGGCCGTCATCGTGCCGTCAGTATGTGAGTCAGTGTTAACCAGGCGGTGAGCAAAGGCTGCAGGGAGGCGGATGAGACTCACCTGCTTTCCTAACTGTAATTACAGTCTAACTCTGTGTTTCTCCCTTTTGCAGTCGTTCCTCAGCCTGTTCTCGTTCTGTTTCACAAACCTCAATCGTACTTCTCTAAATCAGAGAGAACACATACACACAAATGTGAGAGAGTCTTGGCAGCTGTCACACTACTGCAGAAGAAACCGGGTGAAGCAACATCAATTCAGTCAGCGAGGTTAATCTTGTTAAAGGGGCGGTTCATCGGAAAATGAATTTTCATTCGTCATTTATTCACCTTTATGTTGCTTTAAAGCTGTGTGAGTTTCTTTTGTGTTAAGATAAAAATATCTGAAGATTGGGGACTGGAGCTATCGATTTATTGAAAAGAGCAAAGTCAAAAGAATAATTTATTTGCTTTTGCTCGCTTATGAATGAACCAGGGCAAATGTCAAGATTTTCTGTAAATAATGACTTTCTGGGATTTTCATGGAACATATATACTTGTGATATGTGTACATGCAATGCCATGCAATACTTAAGGGATAATCCATGGCTAGCCTTGCATTAAAGGATTTTAATACATGACGTGGAGGCCAAGAACCACCCTAAGCGAAGCAGAGGCTGTTATTGATGTTTAACGGTAGTTTTTGTTCACCAGTTAACTTCTAAACTGTCTGGAACTACAGTTTTAATGCACACCTTTCTGTTTTAATGCACACCTTCCAGCCAATCAGAATCAAGTATTCAAGCAGACCATGGTATAATACAAATATAAGGAATGGACCGTTTTATCCGACGCACACACATGGCCCTATAATATAACACTTTATTTTATATTTAATTCATATTAATTTTTATAAATATTTTCTTGTATATCAATTGTATTATATTAAATTTAAACTACTAAACAGATACTAATTCCTCTTTTTAGATCTTCCGGAAGTTTGGGCCACTTAACATCTGTTTATGTTGTTCTAGCTGAAACCGTCTATTAATAGAGTAAATGATGTACTATGCTGTTTGGTGTTGTTGTTGAAATTTAAAGCTTCAGTCCCCATTTATTGTACGGATAAGAGCAACCACAGTCTTCAAAATGTGTTGTTTTCTGTTCAGTTGCATAGGTTTGAAAGACGAAGTAGGGTAAATGATAGCAGAGAATTGTTATTTTCGGATATACTATTCCTTTAATGGTTTATTTGGAGGTTTTGAGCCCGCATGCCTGTTTTTCTTTTGCGAGCCATCATTATGATGGTATGCTTTGTCAAAATGATGTTAGCGTTATGCACAGGAGAGACACGATCACAGAATTGGGCAATTTTCAGCAAAGCAAATAAAAAGGCTCGATGCTGCTGGTAAACGCAGATGAGTCTGTGCTCAGAGAATCTGTAGTTTGTTTTACTTACATGCACAAAAAGAGAGAGAGAACGGCTGTCGGTTTAAGAGATAAACAACAAAAGCAAAGCACAAAGAAAGGGGGCGAGGGAAAGATTGGGAGAGAGAAAATAGCAGGTGTGGAAAATCCCTTGTACAGGTTTGGCTGGAGGGAAGCTGGTTGTCCCTGTGTTTTGTATACATAGGCTCATATCGGTACTTTAGTAAAATCACCCAAAATCTCTCAGTAAGAGTGCTGTAAAATGTTTGCTTCTTTTCCATGTGGCCTCATAGCTCAGAGATGTGACATTAATGTTAGGACTGTGTTATCTGTGCAAGTGCAGGCTGCTGAGATCTTGCCAGACCCGCCCAGACGTCACTATTTTTCCTGGTTGTATCATTTTCTTTTTCTGCATGGGGTTAATTTATAACAGTTCTGTGTTCATTTCTAATGTTGTGCCTCTCTGTGACAATGACATAATGATGGATAGCCACATCAGTGCAGTTTTATAATGGTTGTTGAGAAATACCAGATCTGTACTCCAGCATGGGTGGATCACGTGACCTGTCAAGCAGCGACATGAGTACCCTGCAGAGTGACAGGCAGTGCTGTACCTCGGCTAAAGTTGTTTTAAACTAATGGCTTTAAATTCATACTTTTATTTTTTATTACATAAGCAGTTTTTATGACCACATATCATACCACAATTCATGTCACGGGGTAGAACCAGGGGTAGAAGTGAAAAATAAGTAACATAAAAAAGTAAACTTTTTTAAATGAACAGCTTATCACAGCACAGGAAATATATACTAACCCAATATATATTATAAGTGCTTCATTTAAACGAATAGATTTGTTCAATGTAGTTTTTTTGTAAATTATGTTACATATTTACATATAATATAGTAATGTAATGTAATATTCAAATATAAACAATAAAAATAAGATGTACAAATGTTGAAATACAAGGCAGTATGTATTAATTTCATAAAATGTTTGACATTGTTTCTTTTTTGCAGGTGTAAAGAGGGCTACCGCGGACTTCGTTGTGATCAGTTTGTCCCAAAAACAGACTCCATCTTGTCAGACCCAAGTATGTGTTCTTCTTATAGCATTCTTTCTGACTTTTCTTAAAATGATGATACGTATAAACACAAAGTTATTAAGCCTTACATTCCTTAAGTCTTTTTCTTGAAAAACGCCTCATGCATACAGCAAACCTCTCTGAACTCTCTAGAGAGAACATCGTTTATTTTCTACTCTCAGTTTTAGAAGATTCTAGCATCAGGTGAGTCTCTTAGCATCCAGGGCTAAGAGTTCTCCACCAATTTCTCACAACCACATATTGCTTAAGTAGTTAATTATACCTCTCTGTGTAAGTGCTGAAATTGGCGTCACCCTTACAATACCACACTCTCGAGAATACCGGCTTGCGCAGTTAATCAGAAAGCATTTGCATATGCTATTTTCTCCAAAGGAAAGCTGATCTCTAACTCCTTTAGTGCCGAATTGTTTTTAGACTAACAAATATAGTGCATAACCAGTTCAAATTTACTGTGTAGCGCACAATGCGAGTAAATCATTTCGCCGAGGTTCAAAGCAGCAACAAAATGTTATCGAATGGCTATTTTTCACAAAGAGTACATTTCCCCTGCCACCAGAAAAGCTCGGAGTCCCTGAATGAAACTAATTGCTTTGCTAATTTTAGGTTAGTGCTAAAACCATTAGCCGTTTCTGTGTTAGATGAGCCTCAGTTTATTTGTGGGTAGGAGACAGTGATCCCAGGTCAAAAAGGGACAGTGAATGTAAGTAGCCAAAGTGAAGTTAACCGTCACAGAAAAAGCTGTCAGCGAGAGGCGTTCAGTTTCTTTTTGTTTGTTTTTGGAGAGATTTGTGAAATTTCTCTCTGCCTCCTCTTATACTGGTGTACCATCTATTGTGCGAATGAACACATCATGATTTAAAACCCTCACAAAGCCATTTCTCCTGTGACTCAGCTTTCCAAGAAAGCTATTATATTGATATGAAAGCTCTGTGGTAAGAAGTAAGGTATGGTGTCTTGAATGATAGAGAAAGAGAGGGAGAACAAAAACTGTTGAGCACAAGATGAATCTAAGTAGGAATTGTCTTGCTTTTATGGAGTGATCTGTTACTGAGTGAGACGGAAAGCTAAACTCTCATCTAGAGCTGTTTTCGACTTGCCGACCCCACTGATTGGATGGTAATGGGATCTTGCTGTAGCCTCTTTGCCAAGACCTACTTTACTTTACGTTCCAGATACTTTTGTTTCATATCCGATTTTCTCAATGACAGCATTCATATCCGCAACCCGTCGCTTCCTGAGATAAAGCTCGCCTCTCCATCAGTGCTGCTGTCACCTTCTTCACGGATACACCTACACAAACCTGCTATTCTTTTCTCCTTCATCCTTTTACTGACACTGTTTAAAACTATTTAAGGCCACTACTCGTGTAGGAGGTCTGCATAGTTATATTTATTTTTGTGTCCCCT
Source organism: Barbatula barbatula (assembly GCF_947034865.1). Classification (NCBI taxonomy): domain Eukaryota; kingdom Metazoa; phylum Chordata; class Actinopteri; order Cypriniformes; family Nemacheilidae; genus Barbatula; species Barbatula barbatula. Next base: position 7,319,053 of record NC_136779.1, read on the forward strand.
CGCGGTTAATCCAGATTACGTGCTTGATTTGCAATCCATCCCTGCTTGGAAAACAAACACGACAGGTTTTTCAAAGCAGCCCGCGTGAGATGAAATAGTGGCGCTCAATATCTCATGTCAAATTACACCCATTTTCATAGCCCATTATGCTTTCGATGTATCTTTACACTCTGTTGAGGCCGGTGTTTGTTTTTCCCCTTCCTGGCTTGAGTCTGATATGTGTGGCCCAGTGCATCTTTATTCACTTAACCCACCAAACGAGCCGCAAATCACCCCCCGGGGTGGCTTGGCTTTATCTGCCACGTAGTCTTTTGTCCCCTGAGCTTTTTTAGAATCTATCTCTGCTCAACACACAATTGCAAATCATGGGCCGACCGGCAGATTTGTCTCTGTATCGACTGCCACATGAGAGAGACGCTCCAAAGAGCATCGCCTTTACGTGGCCACTGTTTCTTCCAAGCTCCCCGGAATGGAGGAAAACACTGCGGGTCATCATCTATAGAAACCTTACTGCTCGATATGAAGAATGCTGCGTACTATTTTGTCTGCAGTGTTTGAGGGGAGGTCTTAAAGGGATAGTTCCACCCAAAAGTTGACCCATTCTCAACACAACACAAAAGAAGATATTTTGGAGAACGTTGGCAATCAAATATCATTGGCCTCCATTGACTTCCATGGACCCAAAATGTCTCTAAATATGTTGTTCCACAAAAGGAGAGAGTCATATACAGGTTTTAAACAACATTAGAGTGAATAAATGGCAGAATTTGATCCATATCCACATCCCTATATCCATTTTGTGCAACTAGCATCTTCATGCAAGTGTAAAAATACCAATGATTGATTTCAAACATCTTTCCTGAACACAATAAACGGTCTTTGCGCATTATACAATGTTTTACTATGAAAAATTGACACACTGAACCTTTAGGAACAAGTTGTTCGGTTGATGGAGCATGTTTCAGAACTGTGGATAAACCGGGGTTCAGCCGGTGACTCGAGGGAGACGGATTTCACGACTGCCTTGCTCAGGGGACAGCGGCCCCTCTCATTTTTGTATTTATCTCTCGAGCATTAGGCTATGTAAGTAAGCCGCACAAAAGAGCTTTCGTCTATTCCTCTGACTAACGGAAGGATTAAGAATTTGAGTCATTTTAGCAGTTGTTGGACCGACGCTGATTCAGTTCCCTGCATCTGGTGCTCACCTATTCCTCTGTGATGACGCAAATGTCTCCCAAAAGGTGACAGGACAACGAATGGGCGGCCGTGTTTTATAGTAGCAGTACATCAGGACCGTGCTGCCAAGATTCGAGGAATGCATGCATATCCATGCTTAATGACTTTGCGTGCGTGGCTCATGACAGCACAACGATTATGACTGGATGAATGTGGCAGTTATTGTGGGCAATCAGAGGCAGCAGCGGTCTGAATGGGCCAGGCAACGCTGGCAGCAGGAATATGATACAGCCTCTGGATCATCGCCTGGGCCTTTTGTTTCGCAGAACTGTGTTCTGTTTTTTAAAAATCACACCCGACTGCACAGCACACCACGAATTCAATGGACCCAGAGGAGAAACACTGTGCAAGTTCTCGGGTGGGAGCGTTACCAACAATTCTGCTTATATTAACAATCTTTGAGTGCTTCCAAATAGACGAGAGAGGGACTGCTTGCCACACTTTTTACTCCAGTTTCTCGGGGTGTGTTTGTTTTTGATGGTCAGGTGTTTTATTGAATTTTGTATTGAATATACATAGCATTTTTTAACTGTAATTGGCCAGAAAAAAAGTTTTGGTTTTACTAAACAGGGGAGTGTATCGAGCACAGAAATAATACGTTATACATCCAACTCGTTTTTGGACGTCAAGTGGACCATGTTTAGCATGAGAAGACAACACGTTGAACATTGTAAGATAGTCAGAATGCATGACAAACCGTTGCACCACCCCTTTAAATTAAATTTAAACAATCAGGTAACTCAGAAGACATAAATGCAACTATTTAATATGCAAATAAACAGTTTATTAAAGACTAATCATAGTATATATTCTGTTTTAAATTTAGTTTTTTAACTTTTTAAGGTTTTTTAATTAGCATTTATTTTTTATACTTTTAATTTTTGTTCATTTTTAGGAACTTTCTTTTTTTTGTTTTTGTATTGTTTCAGTTACATTTTTGTATTGTTTGTATTTATTTTCAGTTGATAGTTTTAGTACCCCAACTCAAACTTATTTTACTTTTTCGCGAAGGCAACATTTATTTTAATCAGCTTAAGATTAATAAAATTATGTTTATGCAGATAGTTTATTTGATTTTAATTAACAGAAATGTTTTAATAGGTTTAGTTTTATTAAAATATAATCTTGGTATTTTAATAATCTATCTTGATTTAGACAGACCAACAACATAGACAAACGTTACTGCATGCAAGAAGTTGTGGCCCAAACTTAACTTCCGGTACACATCCACAAAGAATAGAGTCCCTGATTATTTCTGATAAAAAGCAAAAGGAATAACAAACCAATTACATTAGCTAGCAACTTAAAACGATATCTAGACAGTGTTTTTTGGGGTTACCAGCAGAAGAACCGTTACTTGGCTAAACTTAAATGCGACAAAGTTGCATGACCTATTCAACAAATTGTTTATTCATTAAAATCAATATACAAGAAAACTCAACAAATTGTTCATTTATTACAATTTTTAAATATGAATATTAAAATAAATTGATTAAAATCTACATATTAACTAAACATTAAATATGTAAACAAACCCTTTCTTGAATGTACTGCCTCAACACCGTATTTTTGTTATCCAAGAGGTATATCAAAAATATAATCATACTGGTGTTCTAGTTTGAATCCAACATACAAAACCACCGCTAAAACACACATTCGTATAATTGGATTTATTAGTGGCAGCCAATAACCAGAAATTCTGTTCCTATTCACCCTGAATTCATCATGAATTTCAATGACAAACAGGAAGGATTCTGACTGTCATTAAAAACTGAGGCACATTCTGCAGTCTACCATTACTGTTACATTCTCTCTATGAGAGGAAAAAAGAGATTATGGATCATTATTTTCCCACAGATCATATTTAAACTACCGCATGAATATATGCAAAATCCCACAGCGTTGAGAAATGGTGTCTGCTATTTTACAATTCATCATTTGACAGGGGGATTTCTGTCGCTGTGTTTGATTTCTGCTTTTTTTCCCTAAGCATGTCCACTAAAATAATCTTTCTCGGGCGAGCCGCAGTCTATTTAAAAACCTTAGACCACCTCTGTCAGAAAAGCAATTAAGTGTGAGGGTTTCATTTTAATTTAAATGAGATAATATTACAGTGGCGTGAAAAAGGGGACTATTCAGATGAAAAAGGCATGAGTGTTCGTCTCTTTATCAGAAGCAGCAGTTCTGAGGCTTTGGCGGGATAGACAGAGAGAGAGTGTGTGGATGAGAGAGAGACTGACTACATTTAGAAAGAAGATTCGTCTGTGCAGTGCTCTGCTGGAGAAAGCGCCCTTCATGTCGGTTTCAAGGCTCGGGATGAAGTAATAAAATCGTGGAAGTAGCAAAGACAATTATAAGCATCTCTCGGGCATTATGGTCGGCATTTCTAAACCCCATCCCTGACAACATCTAGCTTCTCCAAAAGGGAATATCAAGTCGGCAGGCAGCTAACAGTCCTTTGTATGCTTTATATAATAAGCTCTCTCTATCTTCAATATTGTGCCTGCTGGTATCTTGGGTAAATCAAGAGAAAGCTGTTTTTGTTTTTGAATCGTTGCGCAGAATGTTTTCTCTCAAGGAGCGGTTTTACTTGACACTAAAATGGTTTTGCTTTTATCCCCATTATTAAAATATATGCATGATACAATCTCAGTCTGGTTTTTTTTTAACCACTTTTCTCTTCTCTGTGTCTCCCTTCAAGCAGCAGACGAACTGGGCATCGAGTTTATGGGTAAGAAAGAGAAATGTATTTGTTTTGACAATGTCTTTAACACGCATTTATGTTTAAACGTCAGGCTCGTTCTCGTGCACACGCGGGCGTTTTGTCTCCTCCCTGACCGGCGTTAATGTATACAAGCTCACATGATGCTCTCTGTTCCTCATAGAAACCTAATGTTCTTGAGTCTCCATGGAAACAGCAAAAGAAGTGTGTTCTAAAGGCACAGGGCAGCATCTGTATGGGTGAAGCCGACCGTGTGACTGTCATATGTGTGTGCGGCTGTTTGCTCGCGTATGTCGCCGTGGTTAATTATTGCGAGGCCTGGAGGTGTGTTTCATGCTGAGGTGGCACATTGCGTCGAGGAGCCACTCTAGGGATAAATAGCTAAATAGCTGCCTTTAGCCTGACAAACCGTAGTATCCTCAAACTTAAAACTACAGCGAAAATGAATTTCGCAGGCATTCCTCACCACTGCATCCACACACACCATCTTCCCTCATGTGTTTGACAACCAAAAGCGTTTATTTAAGTGAACGAGTGATTCCTGTGAAGTTTTCTATTAGTCTTGCGTCAAGGTTTCCTCAAATCCTGTCAGCAGAGATATATATACGATGGATCAGATATTCTGAAATGGCTGCTTTAGTGATTTGAATCTGGACGGTGAATGAGTTCAGTTGTGGCTATTAGGGTGCGAGCGTTTGTGTCTGTGAGAGAGATGCACGTGTGCATGAATGGCCATCTCTGTGCGTTTGTGGTGTGAGAGAGCATTTCAGTCACGGCTGGGTGTGTGCGTGCATGTCTAGCCATCTGCTGTAGACTAGGGACTCTCCAACAAGGCTAAATGTTTTTCTATCCCGGTAGCGTGGCTTGGTTTTAATAAAATAGATATAAAATAGACCGGATAAAATAAATATGATGTTGTGGTTTCCAAGCATATGTACGTCAGACCACCGGCTTCATCGCACACGCTTCTTGGATAGCTTGACAGGATAAGTTTGCATGCTCATGCATGACTAGGTTTTTCAGCAGGAGCGAACAACAGATTTTGACAGCGGTTTTGGTTTCCTGTTTAACAATAGGCCGGATTCTATTAGTATTTACAGCGAGCACACATCTGCTAGAGCCACGACACACATGAATGCTTGCCCATGCATTAGCCTTACAGCTCCCTGCTCTCTGTCTCCGATCATCAGATCAAACAGAATTGCGTGCACGTTCGTGCACATGTTTGCAAGCTAGCATGTAGCAGTTAAATAAACTTGAATGTCAGCCAATTAGTTTATGAGACCAATCATTACCAAAAATGCATATTGGGTTGCATTGGGAATATTTTTCATCACGGTTGCGGCATTTACTTTTCTAGCAACCTGTGAGAGACAATTCACTACACAACATTGCGTCGTTCGGTCAATATTTCCATTTGATTATTTCTGTGAAGAAAACTTTATTTTGTTTGTTTTTTCTTTTCAGAAAGCGGCGAAACCTATCAGAGACAGATTTTGTCCATCTTCAGCATAGCCATGGGGATCAGCTTGCTGGGAGTGGCTTGCATGGCTCTTTACTGCAAAAACAAGTGAGTCCAAAGCATCCGTGGATCCTGGAATAACATTGTTGAGAGGGAATAACGTGTTTAAGTTTGTTTGCATTTAGAAGGACATTTGGAGGAATGTTATTGTGTTATCAACGTCTTGTCAAGCAAAAGTCACAAAGCATGACTTATTCACAGACTCCGCCTGCAATCCACTTTAACCGCGCGCTGTTCACTGGCAACATTTTAATTGTTTTTTAAATAATTTTTAATGCTAACACGCCTCCTTTAATTGTAAATTAGGGTTGTCACCGATCGTGCCATATGCACAAAAGGCAACACTGTTTTCTTGTTGCGTCCCCAGCTACTTTCCACTTAGAACCAGCGTGCATGTTTAAGATCAATGCACATTGCGTTGCATGCGTTTTTTGGGGCTTGTTTCCTGATTTGCATAATTGTTTTAGTGAATCTGTGCTAAAACTACACAAACAGCATGTGCTGAGTAAACAGTGGGCGCGATGCATTCTTAGCTAATTTAAACATGACTCTTCACAGGAGGCAAAGAGAAAAGCATCGGGCTCATCTGACCGAAATCCGCAATTTGAGGGACTGCACTGTCAACGCCTCCGACCTCATGTCTAAATCCAGCCACAGAACACAGAGACCCCTCCAGCTCCAAAAGGTGATGCCTTCCAGCCGGTTTGTTTGTGTGTCTCTGAGCACAAATTTGCATGATGTCCGTACTTGTGCTGACACTGCACATGATGATCGCTCTTCCAAGAACCTACATCTCCGCATCCATGCATACCAAATGTACGTATATGGTCAGGCATCAAGCCACCCACATGTGTTGTTATAGAGATTCAAACAAAATCCCCTGCGCATAACAGTCACCAGTAATGAATACAATTGGCCAGCAGGCTGCTAGAGGAATGATGCACTCCACAGCTTTACTGCTTTCCCACCTGCTCCGAAGATCCCTCAAGCTGACAGAAATAACGCCGCATGCAGCTCGGGGAGTAAACACTGCATCCATCTGACGCAACAGTCAAAGGCAGCCAGCCACCTAGATGCTAAATAAGCAGGTGACTAGAGTTGCATTAGCAAAACCGGATGATCAGTCTCTCTCTTTGCCGCCACTTAGCGGTTCATTCTCGCTCGGTACAGATGTTGAAAGCTCATATTCCCATGTGCACGTATTCAGCAAGAATAACGAATGAAGGCGCTATTATTCCCTATGGTTTGCGTTCCTTGCTTTGGGAGATGTTTTTATATCATCAATTTATACTGTCAGAGTCCCTGAATTGCATATATGACATTCGTGCATTAAACCGCACCCTAACCAGGTAGAAATGGGGATCTGGGATCTGGGATTTGATTGGTTGTATAAAACAGCCGTTGCATTTTGAAATGGAACTGGGAGCAGACTGACAGTTGAAGGGGAGGAACTAACAGATGCCCGCCCAAGCCGTCTAACTCACGTCATTTCAGATGGATAGTCACTACAGGAAGGAAATGCATATTCAGGTTTTAACTGAAGATTATGAGGGCACATTCATTTTAAAAAAGGACCCACATTGGAAAGCTATTTACGATAAACGCTGCAATATTTCAAGAAACAATAGGAATTTTTATTTCTAATTTCACTTGGACTTTTAAAGTACTCATTTAAGATTAAAACATACTGTCTCATTGGCTGTGGTTGTGTCACGACAAATGGTGTTTTGACGTTCAGTTCTCGTGGAAACCCACATCAGGTCCTGACACAATGTCAATGTTACACCTGTCAATCCAAGCATGTAAGAAAGCCTTTAATTGAACCTTTACAAAATCCTGATGGTAGATGACACTAGAGATGACAGCGAAAGAGTAAAATATTCATTAAAAAAAAAGATGAGCCAGAGAGGGAAGGAAAAATGCCATTTCCAAACTTTAAATTTAACAAAAACAATATCGGTTTCCTGTTTAGCCCATGTCAGGGAACGTTTTTTTTAAATTACAGCGGCATGTGCTGCCGCTCAGGTTTTCTTCCTCGAGTTTTTTCAGCCCACTGAGGCAATGAAAGGGTGGTCAGAAATCATCCAATTTTCCTGCTGCAGGAAACAACAATGCTAACAGGTCCCCAAGGAGGCAGCGGTGTTGGAAGGACATGCTTTTTCAGCAATTTGGCCCCAAGTTAAAGTCAAAGCCAATCGGTTTAATGATGTTTCACAGGACGGAAAGAGGAAAGGAGATTTCGATAACTGGACTAACTTCATTATTGGCTGCCTATAAAACTCAGGAAACATTGGGTGGCATGGAGTACTTATTTCAGAGTGCTCTCCAAGTGCCGGCCTGTAAGATAATAGTTTTAATTTTAAGAGGGGTAAAAAAAACTTTCGGAATTCATTAATGTAATCTTGTCTGGGATTAATTCCTGACTGCTGCAGAAGAGCGGAGACTTCGGAAGGGAGAATAATCAGTGTCTCGCTTAATCTGCAGTGTAAATGTGAAGTCTAATTAAAGTGGCTCTCCCTCATTGAGGGGCCGGATATCGCAAAACGAACATCTACAGTGACTTTCTTTGGGGTTTGTGATACCTTTATTTCGGCTTTGTCACTGCTCAAAGGCCTGTAATGTGTCTGCATTGTGTGCCTCCGTCTGTCTTTCTGTCTGTACAAGTGAGGAAGAAAGATAAGATGCTGTAAAGCCCTGTTCACAACAAGAACGACATTACTTCATGGACATCATTCTACTGTTAATTTGGTAGACGTTTGCTGGATTTCACGCATCTGTAGCTACAGTTATCAGTGGGCGTCCGCATACTTTGGCCATGTAGCATAAATGTAATGACAATGGGCAGGATCATCCACTATACAGCTCTGTTCCCCTGCAATAATATTTTTATTTTCTGTTCGTCCCCACAGAGCAAAAGAACCCAGGGTTCCTCTTCTCCACATGAGGCCAGTGTGGTGCTCAGCGGCTCTAAAGTCTCCCTTCCAAATGATAATCGCAGCCTCGCCATGGGGAAGCACTGCAGGTACTTTTCTTAAGCTTCCTTTTCATTGCAAAACTTCTGACATCTGCATTTCCCTCTTTTATAAAACGGCCGGAGAAATGTATTCAGCTTTCAGTATGGCACCATATATCAACATCAAAGAATAAACAGCACTTAAAAGAATTATAATAATTGTAATTGTTAACCGCCACGACATGAGCAGGAATTTTTTCTTGAACAGTAAATTATGAGCATTGATTGATAGAGAGACTAAAAATGGGGCCGGTAAATATTAGCCGTAATTCAAACATTATTTGAAAGCACACAACAAATGGAGTTCATTCAAACACATCTTGTATCATTAATCATTTCTAAATGACTATTTTTATATATACAGCAGCAGAAAAAATTAAGAGACCATTACGCATTTTCAGTGAATCAGAATTTCTAAATGTACTGTGGCCAAATCAGTCCAGTGTCTGTTGAATTTCAACAAATCAAACCTCAAGAGTGACAAAATCATCCAAGAGCAATGTGAAAGGCCGACATCATGACAAGACACATGAAAACTGTGATAAAAAGTGTTAAGGCGGGCGTACACGGTGCGAATTCTGATGGTCGGAAGATCGTATGTCCACGCACACGTCACGAGTGAGTTTATCTGAAAATCATACAGACGAGGTGATATACGACACGATTTTACGACCTGCCGATTTCCGAAGCAATCGCACAAAGTTCCGCGCCAAAAACATGGAGTCAGAGGAAGATTTGCTTTTTTTGTGGCAGCAATGGCTTGCGAAAGAATAAAAAAGAAAAGAAAAAGAAGGGCATGGCAAAGAGTTTGGCTGAAGAGCAGAGAAAAGCATGGACTTTCAGTTCTTCAAAAACAGCTGTGTATCTGTGTGCGCATGCTTTGATGTGGTCGTGGAAGATATGGCAAAGTATATAACCATAGCGTGTCACGCAAGTTTGTGCATATAGTAACGTTGTTTTTATATATTTTTTGAACAAAAGTTATTGCTGGATAGTCTAGGTATAATAATTGTATACATACTGTTTTTACAGGCCAAATGTTTGATATGGAATAGCCTACATATTGTATTGTGGGAGAAAAGTGATGCAGAAAACTGCCTTCAGGCCTTTTGTTATATGTTTAAATCCGCTGTAAAATATCATCACGGATGACCCTGTCATGGTAAACGCTGCTGGAAACATCATACAGCGCTCGCTGTTCCTGCCAGACTTCGGCGAGATTATCCTCTTTTTCAATAGTCCACATTCGCTGTGGCGCTGCCATCTTTGTCTATCTTCTTCTGTGGTTTTCCTAGTTCGTGATTGGTCAACTTCAGATAGATCAACAAATCGGCTCGTTCAACCGCACACATGTCACGAATTCAAACCGATAGCTCACGAACTTTTTAGACATGTTTAAAAATGTTCGGGAGGTCGTAAGGCACTCTGCTCGGATCGTAATTCCTCGCACTTGATACGAGCCGCGACCATACGAGCATACACGATTTCCACACGATTGAAAAAAATCGCATGCGAACTCGTACGACAGCAAAAATCGCACCGTGTACGCCCGCCTTTAGGGTGTACCGTCGGTGAAGGTGTAAAATCAATGACGATGGAGAAGAATTCACAATCCAGGGTGTTTATTTTGGTACAAAAAGTGATTCCCAAGCAAAAAGACAAAAAATTAAAGCAAAACAATTATTATTACCAGTCTATACGAGGTTCACTTGTGTATTCTGGCTATGCCAATATTCAGGCCCAAACATACTAGGAAAATCCCCCCTTTAAAATGGCTACCAGGAGCTCTTTTATAGGAGTAGGCTCCTCCCATTTCTGGAACATACCATGTAGCAGTAATTGATCATTTTTAAAGAAGGATCACATTACTCAAATAGTTTAATCAAATGTTATTAATATGCAACCTATGCATCACTCTATTAATTACAACAGGATGTCTAAACATTGCAAAGAGAAATGTCTGAAAAATGTTAGTTTCCCTGATTTACCCCTATGATGTCACTGACAATGAAAGTGCCCTTCCTACTGGGCAATTAGAAGCTTTCAAAATGGCAGCCGTCGCTGCACATGGGTTTGCCAGTAGAGAGGTAACCCACAATGTGAGTACAATAGTATTGTATATGTGTATATGTATGTTGGTTTGTTACAGGGAAAATAAACTTAACATTTGTAAAAGAGTTTGGTGTGGTTTCTGTAAATGTTAAATCATATAACACAACAAACATTAAGCCTTGAGAAAAGTCCTTTTAGCCATAAGTCACAGGCTATCTGTGACAAAAAGGTTATCGCATACAAAAATACAAACACATCTTTTCTGTTATTTTGACCTGTTTCTCCAGTTTTCATTTTCTGTAAATAGAAACATTTCTGAGCAGCTAATAAAATTAGTAGTTCACAGAGTGAAACAAAAACTATTTTTACCTAAACACATACTTATGAATAGTAAATTCAGAAAAAATGAATATTCTCTTTAGAATGGTCTCATAATTTGTTTCACGGCTGTATATTTTGGCCTAAAATACGTATAGGTGCTGTAACTGTCTGCAAATGGGAAAAAATAACCTGGCACATTTGATCTAAACTACAGTTTCATACGATTTTTTATAAAGCATCCATGTTTGTCATTGACATGTTTACAGAAGCTGCTCTCTGTCTTCAAGCCCCTCACCAAAACAAAAGGCAAGCAATTATCGAGCTGTCTCAAGGTTGACGCCGCCCATCTCTAGAGCAGGCCATCATTTCAGTGGAGGATCTAGAGATTCCCTTCATTCCTACAAACATCTGCAAGAGGTGGATGTCAAAGAAATGATGCCAGAATCTTTGAGAAGGTGAGCAATAAGACATTTTATTTCCACCATAAACTGCTCTTAAACAAACGATATCTAAATCGAAATCTAAAAATGAATGAGAAAATTACATAAGAGGAGTTTCCATGATGTCTAAATATCCACTATTAACCATGTTAACAGGCAGATCATGCCCAAAGATCAATACTGGAGGAAAGTGATAGTTCATCCAAAAATTCTGTTATCATTTACACTCCCTCGTGTCATTTCAAACCTGAGTGCCATTGCTGTTTGATTAACAACATTCTTTAAAATATCTTTGTTTGTGTTCTGCGAAGGAAGAAAATCATAAAGCTTTGAAATGACAAGAGCGGGAGTAAATACTGACAGAATCTTCATATTTGGCTGAACTATCATTTAAAAGATGAATTGTAACAGAAGATAATATACCGTGGACTGAGAGAGATTTCATTGAATGTGTCCATGACATGAATAATGTCCTTCAGTTAAGTAGAGGCTAAAGTATGTGACCAAGTAGCAGTTGCTTTTGGATTTTCAAGAGACTTTTTTTATTTTCATTGCCAACTTGATCCATCTTCACAGTGACTTTGCTCACTGCAACAATCTTTCCATATTTGACCTATTTCCATAATTTACATTCTTAAAGAGTACAGGATTGAGCTTGGAGATTCTTCAATGAGCTGCGATCACGCACATATGAACTTCAGCATTCACAGAAGGGGTGTTTCTGGGTCTCCATCAGGGATATCTCTTTTTCGGTTACCCTTTTTTGGATTGATTAATTTTAGCAGAAAAGCTCAATTAGTGGGTTATCCCTCAACTGGGGACTGCAGTATTCAGCCCTGCTTATTATTGTCCGGGCTTTATTAAATATTGATAAGCCTATCGCAACCTTTCTACCAAATGAGTCTCGGCCATACCGAAGAGAGACAGGCTGGGCTGAACTGACCTATTTCCAGACTTAACAGTCTTAAAACACCAACACCATCCCCGAACCTGTCTCTGTTGCCATGGAGACACCCTCCAGTCTAATGGAACTAGAAGTGAGGAGAGAGAGAACAAGAGAGATGAGCACACAGAGCATGCTTTCCCCCTCCCTGTGACAGCAGGACCCCCTGAATGTTGTCACTTTCACAGGAATCTTTGCAAAGATACATCTACCTGTCAGATATGAAATATGAATTGCAATAGTTGTGGTTATATTTAGATATTGTTTTGATTTGTTTAGATCTGCCGGATTCACCTGCAGCAAAGAATGCACTTCTAATACCTATGCATTGTGATATAGGGCTCAATTATTTTAACCTTGGTCTTTGATGTAAAACAAGAACAGTAACAGTAAAATGAAGTGAGGATTAGAGAAGTGACAACATATGCCATTTGTATATGTCAGAGGTTTTTACTTTTTGACAGAAGCAGGCTGATATTAAACTAAAGCAGTAATGTTATTTAATGTCAAAGGTTTAGATAGGAGTAGGTTTGTGAAAGTATAGTAAAATATTTCATATTCACATTTTATATCGAGTTTTTCTCATGTGACAAGTAGCTGTGTAATAAGCGGGATAATGTACAAGCAGCCAGCTGTTATAGCGAAATAAACCCTGCGATAACAACCAGCTGCGTGTACATCATCCCTTACTTAGTCGCTCTCAGGTAGCTGTCTGTAGCCAGAAATATTTTCATTTAGCCTATTATACACAGCACACACCCAATTTGTTGTCCATTTGAGCTGGTTGATGGAAAATAAGCTAAAATGCATTATTGAAACTCTCATGGAGATTATTTCAAATGATTCACATTGTTGTGCTGTGTGCACAATAACAATATTGTGCATCTTCATTATCGATATATATGTAATTTTCTTATTACACTGCTGCTAACCTCATAAGTAAGTTATTGAATACAAAATATTGATTTGAAATATTTCATTACCTCATTTGTAACGAATGCAGACCTTTCGCAAGGAAAGGCTGTTTACTTTCAGTTTGAAATGGACAACTTGGTTTTCAATACAGAGTGGAATAATCTGGATCTGTTTGTATACTTTAGCCACCTCCAATGATAATGGGGGTCTTGAGTCCCTGGTTATTTTAGGGGTCGCGGGCTATAAACTTTCACAACCCCTGGTCTAGATAAGCATGTGCCAAATGTATAAATGTGCCAAAGTTAAAGATTAAAGCACTTTTTACACAATTCCATTCCTCTCATTGGATTGGTCAGATAATACCAATGGGACGTCCTTCTGTTCCAGTGATTGACTATGTGTTTGCAGAATTTTAGACAGAAGTACGTCTTATTTTGTCAGTCTTTTCTAGCTGAAAGGGAATTGAGTTTCTCTTGCTAGTGAGAGGTTGATCTGGAAATGAAAAACCTGGATTAGATCACAGAACACATTGTTTCCCTCACATTGTGTGTTTTTTGGTGACACGCTGATCTTAATGTTTTGTTTGGGGAAAAAAGACAAGCGACGGGCCAAATTTTGACTGAAATGTGGAGTAAAAAGCAGAATCACTCTATCACATCATTGTGTCAGCAAAAACTTTTTATGATTTATTTTTGGGTTTTTCCATCTCTCACTGCAAGGTGTGCCGGATTCGATAAGGAGTTTCTTACAGATGAAGAAGTCAGCCAAACGAAGTGGTGTAGTCTTCATAACCTTATATGTTTGAGCGAGGGATATACAGGCTTTGAAGGCGATGGCTTAAATCTAAGATAAGGCTGTCAAGAGAGGAAACAGCTTTAGTTAACATTAACGCTACCACAGGCAAACAACCCATGCTGAGGATTATAAATAATTACACAGAGATTCTAAATTCCCGCTACCTCGGAATCATTTTATCACTGCTGTGGTTGTTTTTTAAGTAAATTGTTCTCACCACGTTCTCGGAGGCTGAGCACATCCTTTCAATGCTTACAGGAAAAATAAAGTGAAGTGTAATTACTAATTCCCCTCCCTCTCTGTCTCTCTCCTCTCTTGCTTTAGGTTCCAGGCTCACACCAATCAGCAAAGCCGATCAAATTCGAATATGCAAATTGTTGTCTCCGCCCATTCCAGAGGAAAGACGGGCGGTGGTGATGTTCCATGCACTCGTCTCGACCAGGGAATGGGCTTTCTTTCTCCATCGTACCGAGCACACTCTGTACCCATAATCCCGTCCATTCAGGGACCTGATTATGGGGAGGGGCCTGGGAAAGGGGGCGTGGTTAAGATGCACGACGGAGGTGGAATTTCTTCCAATACTGAGACTGAGGCGGAGTCACTGGCAAATTCCGGCCAATCACTTGCCAGCTCCTCCGGGACAGTGCAGGAGCCACAGACACTTGCCGGCTCCGAGTCGTTACTGATGTCAAGGGGCCAAATCAAACACAAAAGCCTTGTTACCTACACGACAGCCTTTGGATCAGGCACGGGCTACAGGAGAGCAAAGACTGTACTGGGATCAGGAGTGAAAACCACGCAGTATACCGCCAGTCTGTTGACCGGGGAACACGGGAATGAGCATGTTCAGTCCACCTTTGGAGATACTTCAGGACGGGAGATGGATGGTGATGGTTTGCAAACGGCAGTTGTGGGGAACGAACAGGAAAGCTTGTTTTCTGCTGGGGTTAGAGGTGGGGCCTGCCTCACGTATCCCAAGAGCTGATTGGATAAATGCAAATATCACTTTGGAAACTTCACTTATGTTGGTGTTGATGAGGGGTAGGACCCCGTTTGTGTTCACCAACCATCAAAAGACTTAATTTTGGAACTATTTTACTGCATTGTGAACTCAAGAGACAACTTACTGACATCAGAAATCAAAGCACTGAATTACTGACAACACAATGTGAATAGATAACGGGAGAAAGATTACTATGGCTGGGATGCTGATTTAAAGAGGAACTGAAAAAGATTTATATGCCACTATTTAACAAAAGCTTCAATTTAGAAACCAAATAGTGTGTCATCTCAATGTTGTTTCTTTACTGTAAAGAAGAAAAATATAATAGATGTCAAAACTATATGTATGTCATATATTCCGTGTATATGACATACCAAGTGACAACAATAAAGATGAAAAACATGGCAATGCAGAAGATTTTTTTCCACAATAAGCTCGACCCAGCTCTGTCTTTTGTTTGTTTCGCTCTTGAGAAGAAAACGTCAGTTTCTGAATTAAATGTGAATGTCATGTCGATCAGAGTCCATCCACATGCTGACTGTGATCAGTGTCGAGCTTCTAACGCCTTCGGTTTTTAGCAAAAAGGGTTGGTAAGCACCGCAGTCAGGTATCTGTAACCATCACCTGAAACGATCCAGCGAACGCGCTGAATGGATAGAAACATCTAGAGTCACCGTCTGTCTCCATGGCAACAGAGATCGGAGGAGTCTGATGCGGCAGCCCTCTATCCAACTAAACCATCAGCGGATTTAATCATTTACTTGTTTATCTCCTGTTAAAGTAGCGCTGCTAATAAGACTCAGGCTCATTATTTTGCATCAGCTATTTTGAAGCCGCAAAAGGGGAAGAAAAAACTTTCTTTAACTAGATGATTTTCAGGTGAGGGTGTTTTTCGCCTAAATTAATCAGTAGAAAGATTAAAGATTAGAGCTTAAAATGTCATTGATGTCTCTCATCGTGTTCGCCTCAGACGAGGCCGACGTGGGGGGGGATAGTCGTATTTCAAAAGCTTTATAAATGATCCAGCTAATTCTCCTAGCATTAGCATGGCGTGGAAACACATTATCTATAAATAAGAAAAAATAACCACTGGCTCTCTCTTCCAACGCAGATTTCATCCACTTGAGACCGTGAAGAGCAAATGTGGTAGTTTTGTAATTAATTTGGAGACAAACAAATGTGTTTTCTTCTAATTGTGTGCCTTGTCTCCCATAGATCTTGCGTAAGCCATTGGCTTGGAAACTCATAATAAATGATCCATTCATTTTGTGAGAACATTACACATGTTCATCCAACAGCAAGTCAGTCTTTGTTCCTAAGGGAGGAAGGCATGAAAATACAAATGAGGTGTACAAAGAGCTGGAGTCCTGTTTGGATATATTTGAGTTTTCTTGTTAGAACAAAGCAGAACCAGTGCATCTGTTTGAGTTTCTGAAGAGCATGCCTATACAGCATCTCTATGGTGATATTATTAATGAGCGCAGAATGCTTCCTCTCGGGCAGACCGCTAACATTAGACAGAGTACAACAGTAGAGCACTACAGGGGCTAGACCAACAGATGCTAGTGGGAGCTGAGCAGAGCTGAACAGAGACCATGATGATTTCAGAAGCAACATGTGAAATGTTTTCGTCACCTAGCACTATCTTTTAAATAACACACAGCGATGTTCGCCTGGTCACAGTTTTCGATTTGTTCGAAGGGTTCGCCAGAATAAAGCTGCCTTCAGTGTGAAATGCATCATTTTTGGATAACATGTAATGAAACGTTGAGAATTCAAATCACAGCCCTAACCAAAACAAGCAAAAGGCACTTTGTGATGGATGACTTACGTTTTCCATTATTCAATAGATTAATGAAAACTGAGAGAATAGTGTCAGTGATGTGGTAGATAAACAGATTGCTCATTTTTAATAGTTTTGAAAGGCTGTGAAGAACTGAGCGTGTTTAATGACAGAACGCAGTTTATGGGTAAAATGGGTCACTGAAGAAAATCAGACAGGTGCAAATTCGCCCGTGAAGACAAAAATATAATGAAGTAATAAATAATTATAATGATAATCTAGTCATAATCCAATCTTGGGTGAAGTTGTTTGCAAAAGTAATTTGCCTTCTCTTAGAATGATTTCGTAAAAAACATCTTATCAGCTGCTTATCAGTCGAATTTTGCATAAAACAATGAACGGTGACTACAAAACATATCACCACTTTGACATGTTTATATTGGTTCCGTTATTGCTGGCCATTTAAACTGAACTTTGTTTATATTGTTAGGCGGTGAAGTGAAACTGCACATTGTTAACATTCATCATTTTCAAGAGGCACTTAATATCTCAAAGGCCTCTTATAGATGCACAAGAAACTCGCTGTAAGTTTTCTCTCAGGCGAGAAACGGCAGGCTGCATGCAAAGATAACTCATGAGATTTCCCTTCCCGTGAGATCTCTTTACAATCTCAACTGTTTCTCCAGGACAGTAAAGACATAGTATGAGAAGCAAATGTTGACTTTCTTCAGAGTCTTCACCTTATCCTAAAAATACAGTATGCACTAGAATTTACGACATGAAATGGACAGCTCAGCTAGCAAAGTTTGCAATCAAATGTCAAACATTTTTAACTCTAATAAACATTTCTATAACAACTTTGAATTTAGCTGTATGTTATCCACATTTAGTGTAAAGCTGTATACATAACTGTGTGTATACAATTGTGTCATTATTGTTTGTTTATTTTTCCCGAGGACTTGAAGAAACATAAACAGATTAAATAAATGAGACAACTGAGAAATTAAAGTCCCATGAGTTATGAAAAACAGCCTCTGAGCAACACTTCTCTTGGTTGGTTTGTTATTTACTACATCATGGTAGATGAAGTAAACATTTATGACTTAATTCACTTAATTGTAAATCTACAGCACGGCCATTCACAAGAATTATGGTAATTGTTATATTTCTATTGTTTAACATTTATTGCTATTGATGAGCGCAGTGAAATCACAGCAAATGAAAATAGAAGGAACATTTTCACTCATTATCTGTTTAATTCAAAATAACCAAAATTATGAATTCTGTTTAATTTAAATGAAAGCAGTAAAATTGATTTTTCACAACAAAATTCACAATAAATCGGTTGTTTGAAATAATATAACAGGATTGTGTATTTTTTTACTCTAAAGCCATTCCTGTTGCAGTTGTTAAAAATTTGATGCATTTTTGTTACTCTAAATTTCAAACTGATTTATTGACCAGTCTGCCAAATAAACAGGTTACCTCTGAAATATCACAAATCTCAGCAACATCATTAAGACCTTACTCATATGTTATTAGTCAAAAGTCGGTAGCATTAAGAAAGATGAATATTCTTGTTCTAAAGATTTATTGGACAAAATGAATGTATGCAAGATGAGTCATCAATATTTTTTTAGTTTTTTTCCAAAGTGTCCATGTACATTACTCCAATTAAGATTAAATGCTGTATTTTATTTGAATAATTAACAGCTATTTTATTAAATAAAACCACAACTATTATTGTTATTGGAAATATATTTATTGGGACA
The DNA here is from genome assembly GCF_947034865.1 of Barbatula barbatula. Taxonomy (NCBI): domain Eukaryota; kingdom Metazoa; phylum Chordata; class Actinopteri; order Cypriniformes; family Nemacheilidae; genus Barbatula; species Barbatula barbatula. Next base: position 7,337,570 of record NC_136779.1, read on the forward strand.
GTTCATCCAAAAATAGAAAAATAAATCTTTCATCATTTACACATATTTGAGTTGTTTCAAATCTGTATGATTTTTTTTCTGATGAACACAAAGATATTTGTAAGAATTTTAGTAATTTTCAGTTCTAGGACACATTGACTAGGAAAAATGACAATGGCAGTCAAAAGTGCCCCAGAAAACCGTTTGCTGCATTCTTTAAAATATATTCTTTTGTGTTTAACAGAACAAAGAAATTTATAAAGCAATTTTTCCATCTTTGTTACAAACATTCTTTCAAATATATTTTTCTGTGTTAATCAGAACTATAAACTGTAGACAGATTTGAAAAATCTCCAGGATAAGTAAACAAAGACATTTTTATTTAATGGGTGACCTTTTCCTTACAAATGTCTGCTTGCCAGAGTAGGAAAAGTGGCCCATCTCAGGTTTGTTTTTTCACAACTTTTCATCCTCATCCACCTTAACATCTTTAGAAGTTTCCTGTGGTCTCTAGCTTACTCACTGGGGGTTTTAAAGCACTATTTTGTGTACAATTAAAAAATAATATGCCCTGGAAGAGGCAACATGCAAATAAAACTCAGCCAAGCAAGTATCAACTGTTCTCAGTAACCACACACGTTTGCATTTGTCATGCAACATTTATGTTATCAGATGAGTGATAAGCATGGGGTTCGGCTTTGTGAGATTTCTCCCCACTGATGTTGGTATGGCTTTTGTACTCATGTACAGCAGAATTGATAAGAGCAATGAGACTATGCTTATGAGCTTAATTAGAAAGATGGTATCTAATTTCTCATGCAAATACCATTACAAGAAATCATAAGAGAGAAGGGGAGAGAAACTCTATGCATGACTGAAGAGAGGACAAGTTAAATGTGAACTCAATCTCAGTGGGGAAAAAATAAACAATTATTTCTAAATTAAAAGATGTGATTATTTGCCAAAGATTTGGAATATTCACTGCCGTATGAATAAGCAAACAGTGCAAAATGAACCTGATGAAAATCTAATATTTGCCAAGGACACTGTAAAAGAAATTCTGGTTTTAAATCATTTCAGATTTTGTATGTATTTAAAAGTTGGGCTACAAAGGAACCCATGTGTTATTTTGTTTCTCCTTTCAGAAATAGTAAATCATCGTTTAAAAAAAATCTATACATCATTTTCACTAAACTGCTGTTAGGCAGACCATGAAAAAGTATTTTAATAATATTAACAATAATGACTATATTACATTTCCGCTTGTATATTCCATTATACAATTAATAATTATTATCATTAGTAGTAGTTTTATTTGTTTATTTTTAACAGGTTTTACACTTGAAATTTTTGTTTTAAACATGATACGATAACCAAGAACTTGCCCTGTCAGCCACCTGTGAACTGTTATTTACTTGTATTTATTAAGCAGATTTTATCCCACGAACAAATGACGGAGCACTTAACATTTGGGCTTAAGAATTTATGCTTTATAGACACAATCATCCAAAAATGTGGTTTGAAAGCATAAAGGTTTAAACATCACCTCTGCATTTGCATCTCACTTTAACTGCTTCATAAAACTTTCATATGGAATGAATTATAATCGTAATTCAATTCATTTTATGTAACCATGCCCTGGGGATGTCTGCATCCTCAGACAAAACTATTTTCCTTTTTTTTCTTGGTTGGTCGAACCGATTCATCCGCTACAGCGGAAAAGAGAGCAGAACTCTGTCTGCAATGAGCGCAAGAAAAATAGATGCAGCATGTTGAGGGAGCCCTGCGTGATCTCTGGCAAATAGACTACAGTAATCTGTTTTTGGTGTGTGAATAAATGAGAGTGTGGTTGGGGAAGATAAAGGAGAAGAGAGGGAGAACAAAAGCGTTACAGGCAGTAAGGCAAGATGCCTTGAGAAATGTAGATGGGAGAGAGAGCCGTGAGGGAGAAGAGGTTTGTTATATAGCACAAGAGGCGTAATGGAGTTCTGTTAGATTTCATTTAAAGTAAGTTAAGTCAACTTTGTCTCTTTGATGTTTCACCTAAAATTCCTTTGGAGAAATTTTAAATTGACCCAGAGAAGACAATTGATGTCAGAATAAAAGTACAGAGGTGTCATTTAAATGTATGTAGCATTGCTCAGATGGTTTGATCTTGAGAAGACTCATATGAGTTCATATTAAAATCTCTTCTGCCTCGAGTGTCTTGGCAAATCTGAGCACTTTTTAAAGAGAAACGGGAGATTTGGTCTTCATCTGAAAGGACAATCTTTGGTGTCTGTGAGAAACAATTAAGAAAATAAAACTCTCATGTTTGAATTTTTTTACAAAAACAAGGTTAAAAAAAGTGATCCATAAAATGAAGATGATCTCAAAAACTAAATTACCTGAAATAGTCATTCTTGTTTAAAAAAATGATGTTTAAAAAAATTTAAATTTGCACATTTAAAAAAAAATATTTCAACCTCGTTGGAAGATATTGTTTCTACTTTTTTCTAGTACAGTTCACTCAGTTTAGAAAACTACTACAACTTTTTAGTCATTTTGCTTTTTAAGTAATTGCGTTTATTTGCGAAATTTTTGATATTTTTACTTAAAACAAGACACAAGTATTGTTACTGGAACACAAGACAAAAATAAGAAATTAATTTCTGCCAATGAATGTGACATGAAGACACACCAGGACACAGTGAAAAGAATAAGTAAGAGAGAAAACACTTCTGTATGAATCAGCCGCATGGAAGATTTCCCGTAGTGGGGTCATGGGGTCAACACCGCTTAAACTAGATCTGTTGACCTCTCTGTCTCCTGAGCACGGAAATGTTTCTTTAGGTCCTGGCCAAGAGGTCAATGTTTCATCTGGACTCCATCCTCCACTTGGAAAATGGTTTATATGGGTCAGGATAATCCATCATTTTGTTTTTATCCGACGAGGAATAAACAAGTTGTAGATTTACAGGTCAAAGCAACGTTTTAAACAAACCCACCCATTCATGGCCACCCATACCTGCAGGATGAATAAATGTGTAATGTATTAAACCGTAATCTTTCTCAGTGTTGTGTGAGGTGGAGTACGCCGATATCAATTCTCGAGTGTGCTGCATACAGCTACTTATTATAGGACAGAAGTAGTACTATATAACCATTAGTAACCTCTGCTACTCAAATGAGGATTCCACCCCCTTTATACTTTAAAGCCTGGCGATGCGCTAGTACGCTGGAGAAAATTGAAAATAAAAAATCCACATGGGTGTTATAACAGGCTTCATTCTCACAGTGAAAAAAATGACCACCAGCCACACGCAGATGAAGTCTGTACAAATACAATCATTCAATGTCTCCAACAGTTAAAGATGCCAGGGTGATGACAATAATTTAGTGCTTCGACACAGAAGGCGGAGGTCCCTTTTAGCCGCTTGCTTTTTGTACCCTGTCTTTTCAAAATATGCCAAGAATCCAGCGTGCTGAGAGCAACCAATGCTCCTCTTTGGTCCAGGCTTTAATACAACAGTAATTTGTCATGAATGGCAGCTGCTGTGGCCCCACCAGACTTTGGATATTCTCTGCAGTCTGGACAGCACTCTAAAATGGCCGCCTGGCCCCTGGAATGAGCAAATTACTCTCAGTGTAGTCGGCATCGCTGACCCCGCTGGGGCCCAGACTGTCGTGCGCTTTTTCTGGCAATGCGCCAGTTTGCCAGGTACTGCGACTTCCACTTCAATCAGGGGGCAATTTCTCTCTCGGTCTCATTCACACACACAGACACATACTTCTCATCCCACTTAATTATTCTAATGAACATCAACACAAAAACAACAACAAAGCGTCCTAGACCAGACCCACAACCGTGCAGAGACTGCAAAGAGATGTTTGTGTTTAAATAAATCAGACGTTGCATCTGCTTCAATTACGGGAGAGTACCAGCGCACAAGGGGAGAAAAATATCGCCGTTATTCTTACATCAGAGATTTGTAGGATTTTAGATTTGTGATGTCAGCCGACGAGAACGCTAGGATGAACGAATACGTTTCGGAAGAGAAAAGGGCAAACAAACAGTTTGGGAACAGACGGAGAGATGACCATATACAGTTCAATGAAAAGTTTTCTAATGTCTTTGTAGGCCTCAGGGGAACAATAAACACCATGTTTCAGCACGAATTCTTGCAGATGAAGAAGTGAGAAAAGGAGACCAAACGATGCATTCAAATGAGTTCAATCCAAGAGCAATGCAAGATCAAAGCTTTTCCAGCACAAACACACGCTCTCCCTCTGACCGTAATTCAAAAGGAAAACTGAGCGAAAACTGAGGATTGGAGCAGTAAAAGGCCCCCGCACAATATTCCCCTGATTTCTCTATCCTGACAAGATCTGTTTGCGTGGGGGGAACTTTGCGCATACATCCCAAGAGAAGTCATCGCAGGTTACATTGTCCACATTGTCACACATTAACACACAATCCCTAACACACACACACCGCATCTGTCAGTCCGTGTCAATGTCAGCCGCACTTCTTTCTTCCTCCCGGTGTCCGACTCAGCAGACCCGAGAAGAATCTGGCAGGAAGACACGAAGGGTCATCCAGAAGAGTCAAACGGCTGCAGAGAAGTGCTTTAAAATAATAACCCCACAAATCAAAAAGCTGTGAGAGGAAACACTCGTTGAATGACAGAAGAAGAGCAGGAGCTTGTCACATCTTAGTGTCTATGTTCAACAAACAGCGTTTCATCTAAACTGATAGTTCTTCTTGGATTTTGCTATTTCAATCTGGGAGACAAAGCTTGTGCAGCAGGAGCCGATGTGTGCAACGTTGCGCTTTGTGACAAATAAGACAAAGTCATGTTGCAAGAGCATCTTCTCTACCTCTTTCCATGGTTCAAATTCAAAAGCAGCCAGATCAATATATAATAAAATGTACGTAAACGTGAAGGGCACCGACGCGACCTTCTCGGCAGCCGCATTAAAATATTATCAGTGTCACGGGTTCCGAATCTGTCTATCCTTTTGACTGCCTGTCTGCTTCAGTCAGGAGATGATGTCGCTTGTTAAATTCACGTTGACAGCACAAAGTGACTTTTCACACCTTTCCCTACCAGAGACACAAACAAAAATATCCATCTATATGCCGCTTCCACCGAGGCACAGCTGGCATGGCTGACAGAGTCTGACAGAGGCTCCCACAGAAGATTGACCCGCAGAATGCGTCCTTTGAGGAAGTGGGTGAAAGACAGCGGGGTTCTGGCGACAGAAACTGACTCACGCACTGTGAAATGAAGGTTTAAGACACTTTCTGCCTCCATCATATCATGTAGGCTTGAGGTATGCTTGACCTTTACAGTGTAAATGAGATGTGAATGCGAATTAGAGCACGACTGCTGTGTACGTGTATATGATTACCTCCCGTGCCTTCTCATCCCTGGGTCAAATTGACATGCCATGTCATCCTGTCTGTGTCATAATTGTCTCTCATTTTCTTCCACTTTCATTTTCTGAGCAGTTCTCATTACCACTCACAGAAAGAATCCAGCGGATGGAGCTCAGGCAGGCTGGGCCAATTCTGGCTGCTGTAATTATGTTTTGAGAGGGAGGTACGGCACAGACTTTCACACTGATGACACAGCCTTCGTTCGCATGAGAAACAGTGGCCTCTAGTGTTCAGTGCTGGATGTGGACTCTCCAGCAATGATAAAGTGACTTGATAACAGCAATTCATTTTCATGTCACTTTTTTCATTTGGGGAGAGAATGAGGAATCCCAACTGCAACCATCAGCGGGCAGCATACACCTGGATGATGTCAATAGTTCGTTGAAATCAGTTTTTTGAAGTACCAAGATGGTCAAGCATTTCCAGTGAATATTCAAAATGCAGATTCATGCACATTCTAATTTGCCCACAATCCTTACCAAACAAGAAAGGAGTTTAGTGTTCGTTGCTGATATATTCAATTCATTTCTATTTCCTATAATGAATGAAGAAAACTTGAACTGCAAGGATGTGTGTAATTGTTGGACACGATGTGTGTAACTAGGCAACAGCACTTGCTGCTGTTACTCAGTATCTACTTTAAGCCAACTTGATCTCATGGGAATTCGTAACTGTTACGAGGTGGCTAATTTTGTATGTATCCGTACAATTTGAATCGTACAAAAATGTTCGATTATTAGAAAAATTCCCAATGAAGCCCCTCCTCTAACCCCAACTCTAAATCTAACATGGCAGGCGTGAAAGCAAATCATACAAAAACGTACAAATTAGACTCTACGATTTCATGCGATCTAGCCACATCGTAAGATACAGATCAAATTCCTGTGAGATTGTCTTGTACGTGCACAGTATGTGTAGGCGAATTGTGACAATTCCCAAGAGGTCCCTCGTCTCTTCTTCTAGGAAATGACCAGCTCACCTTTAGTGAGAAACCAAGCAGGCGTGGCGGGTTGTTATCTGCAGGCCACAAATGAAAACAGCTCCAAACTGAACTCCTTCGCTTACATTATAACAAATGCCTGTCTTGCAGTCAAGCTTGCTTTAAAATCCTTCCATGACAGATCAAAGCGATGCACCATATGTTACTGTGTCGAACTAAATAAATACACAATCAATCTTGCATATGGCGTTACTGTGGATGTATGCGAGATGCACAGTAATCAAATGTAGTAAATAATCATTATGTAATGACCTCTCATCTCAGAAGCCACCAATGCGGTGTAGGATCAAAACAGTGCTGTCTTTAAGGACCAATTTGGATAACAGGTTGTCAAATAAAGACGAGCACTTTGATTTTATTAAGCAGAGCTGACATGCACACACAGCACATATCTTGAATAACGTTGCAATTTAAAAGCCAATGCTTGCCATGATGGAGGTAAAGGCCTCTGGGGTCTTTGGGGAAAACATGAGTTTGAATGAAAGCAAATGCAGAGTGCTGCGTGCAATAGGAAAGACTGCACAACATAATTAATCTCAATCTGACCGAATTCATCCACCATGAATGTCGTCACACAGAGCTCATTTATGGGCATGACAAGGTTTTGTTTTGGATTAATTACATTTGAGTTCATTTGATAAGTCATTTTTAGACATGATTATTACATTAATGGGATAACTAGCATTTGTTTGGAGTAAGCTTGACGAACACGGGAGCTTCTTTGACAGGTTTCAGCAGATCTGAGTGGCTGAGCTGTCTTTAGATGTGAAATCCCTCCAAATGATTTGCAAATGACAATCGCCGGGTGCATTCATTTTCTCCTGTCACATTTATGCCCACTGTCTCCGTGCACCTTTAATTTTTTATACTCGCGGTTCCCTCTGGCTAATAGTGGCGAGGATGAATAGGTTACACCTGCATAATAGCCAATAGAGAGGAGTAATTATGAGGTTATGGGGTCTTTATGCAGAACATGAAAAGGCCCATGTAGAAATCAGGACCAAAGGGCAGCAGGGGAGGGAAGGTGAAGAGGGAAGCGGAGATGAAATTGTTGATGTCACATCTTTACAAAGAACACGTAATGGAAAAGAATTCACTAGATGAATAGATTACTCGTTTAAAAAAATAGGTGCTTCACAATGCAATAGATAGAAGAACACTTTTTGTATAAATGGTTCCATAAAGAACCTTTAACACCCAATTCTGTTTCACAAAAGGTTCTTTAGATTATAAAAAGGTAAGAAAGAAATGACTGAATGGTTGAGCATCTCATTACAGAATTGACTATTTCAGTTTTTTTTTCAACAAATGTGGATTTTTGTTTGCATTAAGTCATCAAATCCAAAATATGAGGAACAGAAGCATGATCAATTTTTAATAATAGTTCTCTGCAACAGCAGAAAGTTTTATTCGTGGCATAGAAAAAGGTTTGTCTATGGCATGGCTGCAAAACATCCCGGTATATTACTGTAATACACTTCTGGGAGAAATATAGGCAGGTATATATATATAATATGTATGGCCCTTTGAAGCCTGCATGAAATATTAGCATGACCACTGTGTTGACACAAAACCGTAAAACATAATAAATAAATAAATAAACAAAAACATGTTTGTTTATGTTCAGTTGTCATTAAGTATGTACCGGGTGTGAGTCTGAAAAATTAAGTGTTATTTATTTTTCTCCATTACTCAAGCGCTATAGATGACCCAGGTTAAAGGGTGGTGTATGGGTGGGTTAGCACCATCTGCTAGTTCACTGCTATGGCAACATGAGTCACAGAGATTCAATTACAGCATGAAAAGGTAGAGAGAAATGAATGGGTCAGATAACATGCACGTACACACACACACGCATGCATTCATACACACTCACCCACAGAAATAGTGTATATTCCTACACATCTCAAACCACCAGACATAAGAAAAGTTTCTTTCCTCAGGCCATCTACCTCGTAAACAGAAAAATGTTCTGTAAAATATGAGCAATACCAACTTATGATCATATCTATTTATTTATATTAATTTTATTTAATAACTTTTTCAACTAAAAACATTTTCAACTATATGTGCTCTGGAAGCTTCTGCCACTAAGACAAATTCCTTGTGTGTGTAAAGCACATTTGGCAATAAAGCTCTTTCTGATTCTGATATTCACATTACATCTTTTGAAACAGTTTAACCTGCAAGTGAAAAAACACACATTTAGAGAGACTATTAGGACCTGTCACACACACCTGGGCTGTTTAGGGTCACTGCAGGTGGCAGTTGGAGGGGGAGAGGGGTGAAATTAAACCCCATAATAGATCTAAACACGAGAACAAAAGCATTGCTGGGAGTGAGCAGGGGAGAAAGAGACCAACACATAGAGTTCTAGAAAAGAGGACGGCATGCACTTGTGTAGTGTAAAGCAGGTAAACAAACAGCGAGATATAAAAAAAGAGGCAGAATATGTTTACAGCAGTTATACCAAACTCAGAAGAGCTTTAGAACCCGGACCCTCCTCGGCCATTGAAGACGATTTTACAGACCGTAGCGTCTGGAGACTAAGAAACTCAGATCAAAAGACTTAAGAGAAAGAAATACCTGAAAATCTCCCTTACACCTGTCCATCACAGCTCCGCAAGGATGATGCGACAAATTCTGCAGGATATGTATATAGAGCCCGACCTTCTGGCTGAGCTCAATGAGGAACAGAAACACATTCTCTTCTATAAGATTCGGGAGGAACAGGTGAGACGCTGGAACGAAAGGGAAAGCAGGGACCCCAGACCTGCTGTGCGCAAGAGGAGTGAGTCCACACTTCATTTTCTTTTATTACTTGTATCGGCTTCTGTCATCGTCAGTTATATGAATGAAACACTCATTTGATTTAGACTTAGTTTTACAATAAATGAAACCCAGGGTTATAAAAAGGATTTCAAAATCTAATTTGAACCTGTAAGCATAAACAGAAACCTATAATACGACATATAATATATATAAATAATATTATAAAATAAATAAAATAGCTATATAAAATATTAAAAACATATTATATCATATGATGATTAAACATTTTCTAGCGCACTAAGCAAATACCCATTTTAAAACACTGATCATGTTAACTTTTTGCCCTTGAACCGATTCCCTTGTTTCCATTGAAGCACACAGGATGCTCTTTGGCACATTCTCAAGTCATGCTGGGAAAACATGCATCATCATGTTTTATACAAACTTGTGAAGCCAGTGCCAGTTTGAGTGCATGCTGTCATTAAAGCAAAGGGGACATACCATACTAAAAAATTGGTAACACTTTAAAATAAGGTCTTCTTTGTCCTGTAAGAGCTTCACTGCTGGATGATACTAAAATCTCCACATTGCCCCTCTCATTAATTTACTAATGTTTACAAATAAAACGCTTGTAAAGTGTTACCAAGAAATTGCTGTTTTCTGTTTTAAACTTTAAATTACAATTGTTACACCGATAACACAATTTAAAGTGAAAACACAAATAGTAATAAATCAGAATAATACACGCATTTTCACTAATAGTCCCAGACTTTTTCAACTAAATTAAAAGACGTTATTTTATCCAGTTGAGCAATTGCTTGCAAAAAGCTAATATGTTTCTGCACTCTTAAGAAGTTACTGTGACAAACAGAAGTAGCCCTTGATAAAACTGCTTCCTCGTAAATTTGGTTAAAACTGTGTTTAAAAGGAGTCGACTTTACATCATCCTGGCAAGTGCAATACTGTAATATCTGTAAATCAAAGAGAGTCACTGATTTTGTGTGAGCGATGACAGGTCGTGTGCTCTTATTTTGAAGCGTGCTAACATTATCTTGTTCTGATGTTCCTGCAGCGAACAAGGGATTGCAGACGAGGATAATCTCTTTTCTCTTGGTCACGTTGTCTGTGTTATTTTGCCTTTATCTTATCTGAATACGCTCTGATGGGTCGGGAGAGCCAAGTGAAGATACTTTCCATCATCTTCTGCTGTTTCTAATACGGTGTCTCTGCTCAGGTGACCGTAGAGGCATTCAGTGGCGTTTGGGTTCAGATGGAGAGGTGTGGGTGTGGGTGATGGGGCAGGCCCCGGGAGACAAGCCCTTTGAGGACATTGTGGAAGAGCTGATAGAGGAGCGAGCCAGGAAGCAGGCGCAGGAAGAGGCGCAAGAACTCCGGTGAGACAACAGTGGGAAAGGGCCACAGGGAGGGGCAATGAGAAGCTGGGGATAATGAGAACAGGTGAAGATTGGCAGGCTAAAGTTTGAGAGAAAGAGAGAAAAAGTGAGCGGGTAATAATGATAAAAGTGAAATGAAATGGGAAGCGCATCACTCAACCCCTGCTGAATTTCCTGAGGCGTGTGAAGGAGGCAGAGATTGAAAAGAAGTTCCGAGACGCCATGGCGAAGGAAAAGGCTCGTTTTGTGGCAGAGAAATGGAGGGAGGAGATGGATGACAGAAGGGCAGCCAAGCAGGAAGAAGAAGAAGACCGCATTAGAGAGAAGCTCAAGGTGGGTCTGGCTGATGGTATGTTCTGTTAAAGGTCCAGTCAGTTATATCTAGTGGCAAGGTTGCAAATAGCAGCCAACTGCTCGCTCCACCCCTCCCTTTCGAAACACTACAGCGGCTGACAAAACATGGTGAATAACATGCAAGGGGACCTGTGGTGTATGTAGATAGAAATAGCTCATTCCAAAGGTAATAAAAACATAACGCTTCATTGTGTAATCTCTTTATACACCTCTGAAGATATATATATATATATATATATATATAATATTGCATTCCTATCAATAGATCATCCCAAAAATCACACACTGGACCTTTAAATGCAATGACAAATCGTGCTCGACCATGAAAACTATCAGAGCAGCAAATTATATATAAAGTTGGCATACCAAAGCTTCAAAAATATGATGGAGTTTTATAAAAACGCTGTTTCTTTATTTTTATTTGTTTTTTGGAGCTTTGATGTCCCTGCTTAATATTTTCTGCTCACATGTTCTTTAGATATTCACTATCTATGATTTTTATGATTTGATTCTATTATGACAAATTGCCTGAAAGATCAAATGTACATTTTAGGTTAATACAAATTATGCTCAATCAAAAGCCTTTCTTGGATAATACAGATTATGGAAAAAAACCATTAAACTTTCAAGCAAAAATCAAGGCTGCAATAAAGCAATTAAACAAAAAGAAAAGGTGTCAGCTTCCAGATGGCGTGATGCTTGCTTTTCTACGATAATTCTGTATTATTTGACCTGTTAGGTTGTCTAAATTGTCATTTTTGTCGTGGAACTACTATTCTAAGCTGAAGGTGGTTATTTTACCAGCGTAATATCTGTGGGTGTTGCTAATACATCAAACAGAGTTGTCACGAATTCGTTTGTCAGGTAAAGACACAGCAGGCGTCTTTTTTTAGACGTTCTGCCTGTTTTTGTGAACGGACGTTTTGAACAGATGGAGACAACAGGATGGAGACCAATTTATTTCTTCTGACGTCGTCATGACAACGAAGTTGAAAGATTGGGTATCATTTTACAAAGTCGAGGTTAGTGACATGTCACATTGATTCTACGATAACATGCGTAATATTTCAATCTTGCAGTCGCTACAAATGGTGTCGATTGAGCTTAAATTGTATCGAACTAACATTTCGATGACGGCCCTTGTATTTGTTCTTTTAACAGGCTTTTAATTATAGACTCATAATAGACATCAGGGTTAATTGAGGTTAATTACGATGCGTTCCATGTTCTGCAAGTGAATTATTTAAAAGTTGGCCATCTTGCACAATGTAGATAGCGATCTCTGATAGTCAAGGCCGGCGTTTGTACGCCCGATCTGTAATGGAGTCGAAGCACTGATGTTCGGGTTAATGACACTGTCCACCGAATTAATCATGAAGATCCCGAGCTAAATGGCACCGTAAATGAGAAAACTAAAGGAAGACGAGAAGAACTTGCGTTTTTATGCAGGCTAGAGCTCATTACTGTCGCTTTCCACAGAAATGTGAGGAGGAAGAGAGAAAGAGAGGTGAAGAGGAAATCCGCCAAACGGAGGAGCGGCGGGCAAAGGAACTCTACATATCTCTGAAGCATGAGGACAAGAGGAACGAGAGAGATGACAAAGAATGGCAGGAACAATGTGCGAGAACAGAGGGAACGGGGGGGAAATGGGTGGATGGGCTGCTGTAATATAAAGTAGCTTCTTTTTATTGAAATCTCTTGCTGTCTCCGACAGTGCGACGCTCCAAGGCGGCGGATGAAGAGATGAAATGTAAAGCCAGACGGGCTAGAAATGAATACAAGCGACAGTCTTTGAGGTCCATCGAGAAGGGGCTGGTGGCCGGGCTTAGTGGCCTATTCCACAAGACGCATCTGAACGGATTGGGTCATGGTCGACAGCACGGTGTGGTCAGTGCTCATCCGGCATTCCCGACTGAGCATTCATCAGCCACTGACCCAGTTTCTTCGGCCCATTACCGGCGCCGACAAAACCACCGGCCCAGTTGCAGTCCAGTGACATCATCACTCACAGAATGGTGAAAACTGTGTTTATATTTGACCAGTGATTGATCTAGACCCTTCTCTGTGTTTTCGACACCTGTGTTTTAATAATCATTATTGTATAGATAAATAAGAAACACCTGTAAATGTTAGAAAGTGAAAAAATGTTTAGCGTCTATTCTAAAGACTACATTAAATGCTACACAGAAATAATATTATTTACTTTCAGTGCATGATGTTTTTTTCCTTTCAGCCCACTTTGGATTCGTCCTCCAAGGCCAAACTCCCATGAATCTATTATCCGCTGGTTTAGAGAGGAGCAGAGGCCCAGACGAGCAGGTTATGAGAGAAGCAGCAACAACATCGCCCCCTGGTTTCATGGTGCGAAAAGATAAATCAGCATTTTTTTTTATAATTATTTTAACAGTTATATGCTGCATTCACTGTAAAAATATTTAGTTCTCTCTGACACAAAATATTCTAGAGAGTTATGAATCGAACACTCAAAAAATGCTGGGTTGTTTTTAATCACGGATGGATGGTACTTAAGTGTTTTTACTCTCAAGTAAAAAATAATTATATCTGTACTTTATGACAGTGATTTCACACTTTTAAAATGCATATATCATACTTTTTCTGCACTACATTTTATAAATAAATGTTGTTTTGGTTGTTAAAGAACAAAAACTTTAAAAAGATTTATCGGCATCTTGCGAATGGCAAACAACGGTTCACTCCACCGCTCATCCCTCCCTTTTCAAAAGCACTACGGTGGCTCTCACAGGATAAAGATGGCGTTACGTTTTCCGAAGGAGATAAACTATATACAAAATTCCCTTTGTAGACCAGTTTACCCTTTTAAGGCTACAACTTTTCTATACTGTACGCATTATAGTGCAGTGAATTATATTTCTTTAGAGTAAAAACACTCATAAAGTAAAGATATTTGAAAAATGTTCATGAATAAAATAAAATAAATACTTAGGTACGCTTTATAAAGCAGTGAAGTATATGGTAAAAACACTCATAAAGTACAGATATTTAAAATAAAATAGATAAAATACTTCTGTCCATCTCTGTGTTTACTTTGGGTCAAAAACGGAACAAACTCAACCGCTGGGTTGTAATATTGCTTTGTTGTTTCAAACAAAAATGCAGGGTTGTTATAATCCATTGTTCCGTCAAATAAATTCATTTTATGGGTTAATTTAGCCCATTTTTGACCCAACAATGAAAGCCTGTTGAAAAACCTGTTGCTACATGTGATTCCTTTATAGATGAAAACCTCAGTCAGAAAATTTCCAGGGTAAAATTTAGGGTACTGAGTTCACATAGAACATTTGTATACTGTAGAATGTATGTATGTATATAACATCCTGCTGACACACTAAAGCAAACAAATATAAACATATGAACAAATTCATGGCGTAATGACATCCGTAGCGTGCACAAATTCAGGGTTAAACAACAACTTCTAATGATACTTTACAATGTCAACATTTTTCTTGCCTTGTCTGCCATTTTGGATTCATTTCATCACTGACCTTCTCAAAGCGTATTCCGCATGCTCTGCGACAGATGTTTGCGATGCAACCTGAAACAAGGTATCGGAGGATAATTAAGCTCTGCATAATGAACCTTTTGGAACAGACTTTTTGTGGAAAGTACCTACAATGCGAGGCTCATTAGGTTTTGAAACACAGCACAAGAGTAGGGAGTTGGTATGCCAATCCAAATATAGCCCTTGATTACATTGAGAAAATGATGATGAAAGGAGCTGGGAGAGGAGGAAACAGACAGACAGAAAAAGTCAATAATTCACAGCTTGTAGCGGGTTGATTAGTGCCACAGCGTGTGGCCTCTGATTGGACAATGATAAAAGTAATGAGTGTCTGAGTGATGCTATTTGACCAGACAACGTGAAAGCAGTGCCAGCATCACTTTGAGATTAGTGCAAAACACCTGTACTTCCTGGCACTCGCACTCAATCTTAGTCCATATCTCTCTCCACCTGTCCGTCACTCCGCCTCTGGCTTCTTTTCAATCTCCATCTGTCTTTCTCACCGTCACCTATTTCTTTCTCTGTACCTCTACAGGAATAATATCACGGCAGGAGTCAGAAGCTTTGCTGATGAATGCCGCAGAGGGCTGTTTTCTGGTCAGAGTGAGCGAGAGAATCTGGGGGTACACGCTGTCCTACCGCACCGCCACTGGGTTCAAGCATTTCCTCATCGACGCCTCTGGGGATTATTACAGCTTTCTGGGAGTCGACCAGAACCGGCACGCCACCTTAGCAGACCTCATCGATTTCCATAAGGTATAAACGCAGGACTCACATATTCCCAAAACCTTTAGTACACATGTAGCATGTCTGACAAACACGCTCGCCGGGCGATCGCAGAACCCTTGGGGCACAAGGAACGTAGCTGTGGCGAGCACACCTGTCCTTCCATCTGTGCGTTTGATGGAGAGAATTGATTGTGTCGCTAACGTCTGGCTGCTGCTGCTTGTCCCAGGACTGATGTTGATTTCGTTGGCTGATGGTCTGCTTTTCCTCCAGGAGGAGGTGATTACTACTTCTGGAGGAGAACTACTTCAGGACTCCTGCAGGCTGACAAGCACCACAGCTGACTACGGAGGGCTTTTCCTTTGATTTTTTTTCTTCTTTTAGCTGAGCATGCACTTTATTTTAGAAAGTTGAATCTCAGTAGGCATCAAACCTGAAATGAAGCATCGAAAGCATTTCACGAGCACAACAGCTTGTCCTTTCAAATCTAGATAAACATATTTTACTTGCTTGAATTTGCTCAATATGAGCAAATAGGATATGATGTCACAGTTCTGTTTTTAATCAATTATAATCATCGCGAATGTAGAAATATAACATCTTCGTTTGCCAGCATGTTGTGAATTGTTACCACTGGCTCACTCCACCACTCCCTTTCAAAGCACTAGGAGATGACGTCAAATCAACATGGTGAACCGCGGTGTATGTAGATACAAATTGCTCATTCTAAGGTATAACGCTTCATTTCAAGATCTTTATACACATCTGAAAATATTTGTATATTATATGGCATTTCTATCAATAGATCCTCAAACAATTTACACATTGGACCTTAAATGCTTGTGGTCCAAGTTATTTCGCTGTATGAATTGAAATTAATATGACTTGAAAGCCGGCATGCAGCAAAAAACCAAATGCCCATGCCCACCACAAAGAGCTCCTTACAGACATACCATGTCATAACCCTAAACACTAATAAGCCTGCGAGGCTGATTATCTGGTCAACATACGATACAGTCTGCATGCTACACACACTGACCCCAGATATGAATGGCCAGTATTCGTCACACGCTGATAAAAGGCAAGTCATGTTTAGCCGATAGTCTTTACGCCAGTCTCACAAATTTCCAGCCTACAGACAGATTGAAACATCCTTCTATCATTAGGCATGTTCCACGTCTCCACGTATAAACATCAACACCTCAGTTTCCTCTCTGCCTCCCTGCACACTCAGACATGGGCGTAAAGAACGATCAGGTTTCTGTGAAGTGCATGGCTGACCTTGCTAATTTGTGCTTTGTTCAAGGGGAAGGAACTATTTCAGCTGGTGGCAATGACAAGAACAGTGTGGAGGCTGGCGGGGGTGCGGGGTGACAGACAGGGAACTGTGATGAAAGGCGATGGAAAAACATAGGAAGTTTCAGTTTACCCATATGTTTCCAGTCAAGTGAGAGCTGCTCTGATGCTCATCTGCAATTGATAAGACCGGTGTGTGTTTACGTGCGTGTATCTTGGGGGGAATGGAAAACGAGAGGAGTATTGATATGCCAGTCAGCCAATGACAATTAGAAAATAGTAACAAAGCCATTATAGAACAGAAACAAAGGCTTCCTGTCAAATCTTGATAAAGCCAACCAAAGAAATGTGATACCAACGGGCATTGAAGTAGCTAAAAAATCTTGCACCTATATCTATTACAAGATATATTCATTTAAATTCAACCAAAAAGACTGGGATGCTTTAACACACTTTTTGGATCCAATATAAACATTTAAACGAGCGGCTGGGTTTGTACATTTTTTACCACTGGATCAGAAATAAACCAGCATATTTATCATTGATTATAATAATTCGATTGTTATATTCAATTCAAAATAAGAAACATAAGAAATGTCAAAATTGAAGCATAGTTAATATACTGTAGTTTTGCTTTTAAGTGTTTAAAATACTATATAGTTTAAGATTCAGTTTAAGTGAAGAGCCAACAATATCCACAAGGTGTATAATGTATATAAGGCAATTATTACAAAAAGGCAATATATAGCAATACTGGGGTTCAAAACCAACAACTTTTACTAACCACCTTGATCTTTAGCCATCATAATGCTCCAAATTTAAACTTGCCATAGGAATACGAAGATGATACATCATACATAATCACAGCTTTGAAATGCTATTGCTTTTACAGCCAAATGGCTTTTAAAACCAAAAAATAATTTGATAATTTGGCAACCATGTCCGAGAAATAACTTAAGCCAATAGAACAGGACAAAATTTGTGAGTAGCAGTGAAAAGAATTCACCGCATTTAATCCTGGTAAAACTGGCATTCACAGACTCAGCGTTCCAGGTTATACAGGTCGAAATATGAAAGTGAGAAATATCGCTTAAATGCTCTCTCTTCATCCAAACCCAAAATAATCAAAGCAACTTACTTAATTGCCAATAAATCACAATTACACGTATAGAGACACTCAACGCACTATTGAACATCTGTCCATACAACCCCTGATGCTGAAACATTGCAGTATAGTTGCTATTCATAGGCTTTCCATCTAGCTGCCTTCAGCTCTGTGAAAGAAAACAATTTGAAGCTCAGCAGCCGTTGCTGGATTATGGAGACAATAGTGCACAGAAGGAAAATTCACTCAAATTTAGGGTCATCTTACCTGTGGCCTATAATAGTACATCAGATGACCCGGATGAAGAGGAGTCATTTTTAACAAATTGATGCATTTCTATTTTTGCAAGCATCATCTCACCTTGTCATCTGATTCTGAAGACAATAAACATTTCCTTTGCTTTATCAAGATATATGATTTTTATTTAAAAACCAATGCAATAAAACAAACCTAAGTGTCATTTTACTGGTTATACAGATGTTTCATACTGTTTCACCGATGTATTTTTTTTTGAAAATCCTTTTTAGATATAGCATCAGTTAACCAGGCAGTTTCATTGTTCTTCTTTATGGAGAACTAGTATCTGTTTTCACCAAAACCCATTTTCAGGTCCCCAGCTAGGTCAACAGCTGAACACCTCAGCCAGCTTAGAAAGAACAGCTGGTGTGAGAATTGAGTCAGTGGCATATTGCAAACAGGCCTGGAGCCATATTTAACAGAATCAGGTATGTGATAAGGTAGCCTCAGTTGTCCTTGGATGCTCCCTTCAAGCTGGATTTGAGTTTCTTCTTCTCCTTCTGTCCCATGGCACGGTAGATCTTCTTCCTCTCCTCCTTCTGTCTCCTCTGCTTCCCCTCCTCCTCGATGTCTTTCTGCTTCAAGAATTCTTTGTGCTTTGCACGATGTTCTGCTTTCGCCTTCTTGTTCTTGTGTGAGTAGACCGTGCTTAAAGCGTCAAGCAATGCTGCCACCTGGTGGACGAAATAGGGATTAAAATAAAAAGATGATGCATGAGCCCTAAGGGGTGGAAATTTAGCAAGATCACAGACATTGGATTGAATCTGAACACTTTTTAGGTTTAATGCAGATTAAAAGCAAAATGTCAGGACAAATGAGCCACTAGCAGTGGTAACTACAAACTTTCATCGTATTGAAAAATTCTCGATTTTGCTTCAGGTTTGGATGAAATAACATGATTTCATTTAGGAATTAAACGATATTTGTTAAATGGACTCGTCTGCTGAAGCTAACAGAATTAACTTGATCGGGAGTGACTAATGAATTTAGAGTTCGGGCAACTATAAAAAAGTGTTTTGCAACTGAACAAAAATTAAGCTTTAGGTTGTTAAACCATATTTACAAAACAATCTCCAAAGGGAAAACTTAAAGTCTTTAATAACTAAAGTATGATGATTTAAAATCGAACTCTTAAATATTTTGGACGAAGAAATGGATTTAAAAAATAACCCCTCTTTCCGTGTCTTCTTGAGGGCAAGAGGATTTCAAAGGAAATTGGTTAAAAATTGGCCAGTAAGCAGTCGGCGGTATTTGCCAGGGACATGGATTAATGAAATATGATATTTCTTAGCCAACACTCTGGAGGCTTTGCTTGCTGGATTAACTTTAAACTAATAGTGGATATTAAAAGCGTCTTTGTGTAATGACAGTAAAACAGCTCAGACACATGGCTTATATAACACGGAGACAGAAATTGAGACAGCTCTCACCTTTTTCTCATGGGGTTCTCTTATGACAGCCGGCCTCCGCAGGTCTCGCGGGGTTTTGCCTTTTGGCAGATGCTGTTTGGGTTTGCTTTTGAAGGGGAGGGATTTCTGCAGCTCCTTGGGAATGTTGAGAGGGTTGAAATGACGAACTTTCCTCACGATCGGCTGTGGAGGACAGAAGAAGAGAATGAAGGGGACACCATACGACCTAAAAACCCTTATTTTTAAACTTGGGAAGTGGTTGCTTACCTTGTACAGAGAATCCTTGTTGGGTTTGTTCCGGATGCCCAGGTCATGCTTCAGCTGCCCGAGGGTTCTCATACCGGCCCATGTGTCCTTTTGCCCAACAGGCATTAGCAGAGACGTCACTGGATTGTACAGCTGAGGAACCGAGACGGGATACCAGGAACGCAGGAACACGATATCTAAAACATGCAGGGGGGTCTTTTAACTACAGGGACTTTAAAGGGATAGTTGCCAAAATAAAAATGGACATTTATTCAACCTCATGTCCTTCAAAATTAATATACATATCTTTCTTCTGTTGAAAACGAACAGATATTTTGATTAATGTCTTCATGGTTTTGTGTCCAAGTCCTTAGGGCCAATGTTGTTTGGCATCACATTTTCTATATGTGAAAGTACACAACAAACCGGTCCCGTATTTACAAACCACACACACTGCATTCTATAAGTGAAAGTATCCCCCTACCCAAGAAAGAAGGGTCACATAAAGCGAATGAGAAATGCTGTGTCTCGTCTTTAAACACCAAACACTTTGTTTTCTATAAGTGAACAGACTCCTAACAAAGGCGTCACGTTTTTTGGGGGGGAAAGTAAACATGTTGTTTTCAATAAGCATCACACCGGTTTCCCCGCGAAGGCGCTCTGGTCGCCGTTCGTCCGGTCACGACTGCTTTCAGGGGTGAGCACCGCGATCGCGTCCCGGTGTTTCACGGGTGAAATAACAAAACGGGAGTGTTGACAGGTCTGTCTATAAGGGAACGGACTCCTAACAAACGAGTCACGTTGTCTATATGTGTGAAAGTACACATGACAAACCCGTTGCGTTGCATACACACTGCTTTCTATAATTGATGGTACTTGAGACAAATGCATCACGTTTTCTTTAAGTTACACAGGACAATCCAATTGCGTGTTTATAAGCCATACACACTGCTTTCTTTGAGTAAACGGACAAACGTTTCACAGTGACATTGTACCTACTTTTAAGTTCCCACAGCTCCCTGAGGTCTTACTTAAAAAATACCGATACTTACAATGTCTTTATTTGCAGCTTTGCCTCGTTAAGTCTGGAGGATTTCCATTGAAAACAAAATAAATCCATTGCTCTCGTCTCCTGTGAGGCTGGGAACTGTGTTCTGTGTTGGTCTGTGCAGCCAACTCTGCCATGGTGTTGGAACTAATTCACGTATGTCAATTGCGAAAACAAAAATAGAGGTAGTGCCATAGGTGGACATGTTCAGAAAAAGGACCGGTAATATAATAATAAGAAATGCTACCCAGATTTTAGCTCTCTTTTTAGCAAAACAGTTTTATCGAACACTTTTCCATATATAACCTTGAAACCAGCCTTAACAAGAAAAAGTCGTCTTAAATCAGAGTCTGTTTTGGGATGTCATGAAAATGACATTTAAGAAAAATGTGCTCTTGTTGCTACAGTACATACGCTGTTTAAAACATAGAAAGTGTGACATGTGGACTCAAGAGAAACCTTAAAACACACTTGGCAAAAAAGTGTCGACCCCGGAGCCAAAGAAACAATAATCATCTCATAAAGATTCCGTAGACCTAATAAGGCTTGAACTTACAAACTGCACGAACTGCGATTTTTTTCACATGCCCATCTCTCCAGAGAGAAGTATAATAATCAGTTATAATACCTCTCCATTTAAACAAGATGCTTGTTTATGTACATGGGGCCTTTCTTGGGAGTTATTACATTCGCAGACACTTCTGAGAAATAATGCACGGTGAATTAAGTCCCCGAGCACAGCTCATTATACGCGCATTTAAACGAATAAATACGAGGGCAAAACGAATGCAGAAAATATTTATAAATAGAGAAACAAAGATGACTCACCGCTCATCAGTAATCTGTCTTCAAACGTGGCTCTATAGGAGCCCAACGGCGTCCGTAAGGCTTTCTTTATCTGCCCTTTAATACCACTGACAGTGCGAATGGACGCGCCCTCGAACTTGGCTACCTCCAGGACGGTGTTGAACATTCCCTTAGAGTCGAAAAAAGACAGTTATAACCAAGTCTGAGAGGATCCAATTATTCTGAGAGAGCGCAAGCGTTATATTTCAGGAGATCCCTGGTGTGCTCTGCTACTACGCTGCTGAACTATTCCTGAGTCTGCAGGACTCCCTACCTGGACGAAGCAAGTGTTCTTAAAGATTTTATAAGGGTATCCAATCAGTTTGAGCTTCTTCACAATGGTCACTGATTTGTCGAGGTCCAGAACGACTCCAGTGGCAGCGATGCGGAAATTGGCCTAGGGGGAAATAAGATGGGTTGATTCAAAGAGAAGCCTTTCATCCGGCTGTGGCTATAGGGCAAGGAGCTTGAATTGAAGGAGGTTGTGACCCCAGCTGCTCGTTTGCTCTCGTATTATGCTGGGTTCTTACCCGAGTACCTGCAACAGTCTGCACGGCCAGGAAGCCTGTGCCCTGAGGTGTTATGGGTCCTGTCGAAATGAAGAAAGAGTGGAGAGTGCATGATGTGAAAAAAGAGAGAAACTGAAATGAGTAGTGCTGCTCAAATTATTTCTAGAATAATAATAATTAAATATTAACAATAAAAAAATTAATGAGTAAAATATATACTAAAATATGATGCTGCACTTATACAAAACTAAACGTAAAGCTAAAATATTTTTAAATTATGACTTAACAATATCATTTAAAATTAATTACATTTATATTATGAAGTCATCATTTAATAAGAAATATCTTAATTTTATATTTGATTTTGCTTTAAGTTATGACCATTTTCTCATTTTTAAAAAAGAATCTTGAAGCACTGCACGCTTTGTGTATACAAAATTTAATAGCAGTTTTGTTTGTCCTGCAGCCAAGAGAACACTTGAGAATTCTCTCATTTACTGAAGCACAAAATAGCAATAAAGTAATTCACAGTTCAGAGTACAGTAAAAAAGATAAAAACATTAAGAATATGTTACACAGTTGGCCAACATAAAAACTAATCTACCACAAATTCGATTGCTTTAAATTAATATTCAATATTGAGGGAATTTATATATTTATTCCGAACTAAATCAAGCAACACTCAATTCAAGACATGTGCACTGCAGGATGTATTTGAATGGCGGTGGTGTGTGTGCCTCATCTCACCCCAGATGGTGGCACCACAGTGCATGTGCTCAGGTGTGTATTTCAACAGGCGGTGACGTCCATTGTGGTCCTCGATGTAGTAGAGAGGGATGGTCTGAAAGCGCCTCCAGCCCAAAGACAAGATGAGAGGGTCGCGGGTTTTCAGGATACGATTGTGCCAGCGATGTTTCTTCAGACGCATCTGATGAAGAACCAGAATTGTTTACCATGGTTTGCCTTCCAAAGACATTTGGCATAGACTACTATATTAACCTGCAGGTCAATGAAACAAGAAGCAGTGGTGTATGTGACGGCTCACCTGCAAGTAGCCAACATTGCCCTCACTCGCTCCCAAACCGCCGAGAATGATGGGATAGTGGGGGTCAAAGTTGGTGACGAACTCGCAGGGTAAAGCAGGAATCTCCACACGCACGTACATGCCTGGCCGAAAGCCTTCATACTGAACCCGCAGTTCATCATCCACATCTTCGAACTCTTGTCTGTTTAGCTGCAGAGAACAACCAAAACGCTTCAATAACTTAACATCAGTAATACCTAAACAAAATGAACAGGTCTTAGCTGGTTTTGAAACATGCGCAATTCAGTCCTCTTCCTGCTAATTCAGTGGTGTATAAGACTCCCAACTAAAGGCACATTCTAAAGAGGAAAGCATTTGGTCAGTCAGGGCGGCTCAACGTAAACTTCTTACCTCAGCCTGTTTGTGCAACTCCTCCTTTAGGTCATCGAAGTAAGTGGCTTCCCCGTCGTCATATTCGGAATTGAATCTCTCCTTCAGCTTCCTCTTTTTCTCCAGACGCTTGTTTTTCTGAATTTCGTCATCATCATACTTCACAAGAGGAGTCTCCTCTTCTTCGGCATCATCATCATCATCGTCTCCCCCATCACCATCACTCCCTCCCTGTGTTTTATAAAGCACAACAGAACACCACAGAAATATTACTAATAGACTAATAGGCAAATAGGTGAATAAGTGTTTTGTCAAAATGTTATGTGATAATGACCAGTTATATTATTCGGCATGCTACATAGCTTCTTACCAAATACATATGGAAATGAAATATTAAGTGATTTTGATCATACTTGAACTGGATCACAAAACCAGTCTTAAGTAGGATGGGAATTTTTTTTTTAAAAGCCAAAAAATTAATTATTTATTATTCTATTATGACAAAAATCATTATATAAATATAATGTAAATATAAAAACTTAAAAATAAATGTTCTCAATATTTTGCCTCCTCAGATTCCAGAGTTTAAATGGTTGTATATCCGCCAGATATTGTCATATACTAACAACCCATACATCAAAAGAAATATTAAATATTTAGCTTTCAGATATGTACAAATCTAAAATTCGAAAAATTCATCCATAAGTTTTGTTGTCCAGGGTCACATTTTACTATGTTGTTATACTTGCACATTATCTTTCATTTTACTAGATTTGATATCCCTGTAAGAATAGATTATTAGTGAATTATACTTTCTTAAAACATTTAAAACAAACCAAGCAACACAAAGTATTCAGAGAGTTCCGTAGTAATGCATTAAAACTACTTCGATTTTAAAACCTCAGTTTGGTCCTTAGTGCCAGCCTTCGCTTTGTGAACCTCTCCTGTTTCCAGATCTTCAAAATCTCCATAGAGGTCATCTATAACAACAAGAGAGATTAAATAAAGTAAAGAATACACATAACCCCTGCATCTGTGCTTGAGTTTAGTTCTCTTACCATCTTCCTTTAGAAGCGTTGCAGCATCCTTGTCCTCTTCCCATTTTCCAGTCACGAAACAGTCTCTGATAGAGGCCAGCATCTGGAAACACACAGTTCCTCATTAAGAAACAGCAATAACCCAACACAGAATACAAAACACACATTTACTTAGTCTTTTACCTCCTCCTGGTCCCAATCATGGTTGCTGTCTGGCTGAAAGCGAGAACAGTCCAATGCATCTGCTCGTACTCTCTTACTCTTCTCTGGTCGACTGACTTTAAATAACCCACCCAGTTCTTCCTCCTCATCTTTAGAATCGTCTTCCTCTTCCGCCACAACTACAAAATAAGCATTAAACAGAAGCATTGAAGTACAACCTTTATGTCCGTCAAAACAGATATTTATTCAGTGACATTTACATTTACATTTATGCATTTTGCAAATGCTTTTAAAGCGACTGGTAATGCATTCAAAGTGAAGAAAAAAACGCGGAAAGACAGGGACCACTCTTGTGCTCACCTATGCCGTACACTAACTTGCGCAGGTTGGGGGCTGCACGTTGTTGTCTTAAATATGCCTCTGTTGCCTTCTGGGCCAAACCTTCCTTCCATCGTAGCGCTCCTGCAAGAAACACATCTCCATAAACCGAATGCATTTGATACGTTCGGAAAAAAGCTTTCAGAGCAGTAAAATCCAATAACATTACAGGCACAAACTTGAGCCAGAGGGAAAGTTTGAATGAAAAACGACTTAAGGGATCATGAAACGAGAGAACAAATAAACACAGATTTTCTTGAGAATTCTCACATCTGAATAAATAAAATTCAATAAGTACGAAATTTCGTAATAAATTCTGAGAATGTTAGGGGGAGCAGGCTGGGTGGTATGTGGCAACAGTAGGAACATGTGGAGAAGAGATAATAGATTTTGCTACACCATTTCCTTTGTGAATGTGATGGTTATATTTGCAGAGCTACTAGTGGGAAAGGCTGCATTATTTGTACTCTATAGAGTAAATTTTCACTTTTTGTGTTTTAATTTTCCTGTAAAGCTGCTTTAAAACAATGCAACTTTGTAAGCAGGAGGTCCTTTACATTATCACAGCCCTTAGTAGTCCAATCTTTTATAAAGAACATGTTTTCGGTTAGCTTTATTTGATACAAAATCATGAATTATTAATACACTGTACCTGCAGTTTCATAACCCATCTCTACATCTTCCTCTAAGTCCATCTCATCTTCTGGATGCTTTGATGATGTATTATCTTCATCCTCCATATCTGAATCTTCCTCAGAGCAATGACCGGAGTCTGGACCTGAGCCTCTTTTAGCAGCCATCTCCTCCTCTTCAGTGTCATCATCATCATCCTCTTCTTCTTCACTATCATCATCTTCGCTCTTTTCCAGCTCATCATCACTGTCAGCGAACGCAGGCATTTCCGCCACAGGCTCCTTAATCTTCTGCTTCTTCACCGGGGGCCCTGCCTCATTCAATGCTTTCTTACCCAGTGTTGTGTTGCCAGCTTCAGTTTCCTCATTATCATCTTCCTCATTCTCATCCCCCTCCTCCTCACTCTCGTCATTGCTTTCGCCGTCATCTGCCTCCTCGTCTCCATCAGCAAAGCCAGGTGCTCCCAGTGTTGTTTTGCCTGCTTCAGTTTCCTCGTCTTCCTCATTATCATCTTCCTCATCATCACTCTCTCCCTCGCCGTCATCTGCCTCCTGGTCTTCATCAGCAAAGCCAGCTCTTCCCAGTGTTGTTTTGCCTGCTTCAGTTTCTTCATCTTCCTCATCATCATCTTCCTCATCATCACTCTCTCCCTCGCTGTCATCTGCTTCCTCGTCCTCATCAGCAAAGACAGCTCTTCTCCGCTCTCTCTGAGTTTTTGCATCCCATTCTCTGCTCTCCACGGGGCTCTGCTTCCCACTAGTTTTTCAGAACATCACATAGAAATATTATAAACATTTTTGTAACATTTACTTTATCATTCATCAACTGTTTTAACATTCAAGTAAAACAGTATAATCAAACCATTAACAAATCTCACCTGTTTTCTTGTACCTCCTCATGAGTGAGTGCATCCGTCCCTGTGAACAGCGACACTTTGCTAGCTGCCATTTTTACATCCAAAGTGGCTTGTGTTCCAATAAGAGACTGAACAAGTTCAGTGGTAGGCCGCACCTCCTAAACACACATTTATCACACAATTACAACCTCATTTCCAGCAGATCACAAAACTCAAGGTCATATTTCTTGATAAAACAAGCATATTAAAAAGAAATCACTAAATTATTGCTCTGTGTAGTAAGCTTCAGTTGGCTTATAAACTAATGACAATATTTTTTCCTGCATTAAATCAACCATGTAGGTAACGATGTCATTAGGGATGTGCCGTGACAAATTCTAACCTGCTGTTGGTTGGCGTGCCCACCGGGCATGTCGATGTAGACGGCATCTTTATCATACACCAGTCCCCCGACTCCCGCCATGGGGGCGTAAAGCAGCCGTTCCTTTTCATTTAACGCCCTCTTCTTGAGCGTCTCTGGTAGGGGGCAGGGGTCTGGAAGGAAACTAACGTCCGCTACTGAGAAGTCCCCTACGCCTGAAGAGGAAGGGCAACATAAATCAGTGGTTCTCAAATGGTAAGACCACCCAAAGAAAAGTTTTTTCCTATTTCTGTGCGTTATGCGTGTTCTAGTAGTAATAACGTAATAATGAAGAAAATTTTTTGTTCGTGTTGCTTTTCACAAAGGCTGTCCAAAAAAGGACCAAATTAGCAAAACATACATAAAATGCTAAAAAAAGACCCAGAAAACATCCAATAACAGCACAGAAAAACCGGTTGAGAACCACTGACACAAATCACTGAACATCTTAAAAAAAATTGCAATACATTCATGTTGACTGACCAGGAATGTGGACCTGGCATTTATTCTTCAAGAATGTCCCACGCAGGTAGCCGTACAGAGAGACTGTTCTGTCACATTTGGGGTTTAACCTTAGAGTCTCTGGATCTGTAAGATCTTCCATACTGTCCATAAAAAAAGATTACTGTCAGTAATAGAAATGCTTAGAAAGATCACAAAAAAGACTCTCAGATGACTTACCGGTCAGCAACAACATAAGGATGAGAAGTTTGCCAGACAAGAGGCCTAAACTTGATGACTGAGATGAAGCGTCCCAGGTTCTTTATTTCCTGTGTTTGGTATTCTCCATACACCATTCCAGACAAGTAGAATAGCTTGGCTCCCTGCAGATTACACAGAAGACGTTCATATTTTGATACGAGACAACTCTCATTACACATGTAATGGTTTCTAACAGCTGTGAATATACCTGGTAAACCTCAGTCCAGAACCTGTGTTTGAGGCGTTTCTTTGTTTTTCTAAGCGTCTTGTTGTTCTTAAAGGAGTCTAGATGTGTGAGGACACCCATGATGCGAGGGAAGCCATGAACTTGACAAATGTTCAAAAACTCAAAGGTCTCCATTTCAAAGCCAAAACTGGCATCGATCAGCATCAGGACCTAATGAAGTTCAATAATTTCAGTATTGTTTACTGTACATTTACAATGATAAAATGTTGATTTATTTTTATATTTAATTATTATTTAAAAACATGAATATTGTGGTCAAATAGAACAAGACTGTTAGTAGGTAAAAGAGACAGCAGAAACACAGCAGAAATATTAAGCTAAGTACTTTTAGCTTAATAAACTTTTAGTTTATTCCCACAATATACAAGTAAAGGCTCCACACATTTGTAATAATTTAATATACATGTGTTAACAAGGTATAACTAACACCATTGTACTATATAACTGCAAGAATCTAACCTGGTCAATGTTGAACATTAAACATGTCTAAACTCACCAAGTCAGCAACCTTAGCCAAATCAATCATGGTGTTGATGTCATTGTTGCACTCAATAAAAGTCACACGCCGTTTCTTTCCTACAAAAAGAAAAGAAGTTGTTGTATGTCAGAAATTTGATGATTTGATTAAGAACATAGACAAAGTGAAGAATCTTACTCTTTCATAAAAATCATCAAGTGCATTTTTGACCACCCTAGAAGTGATTAGAAGTTATGAAAACATTTAAGGCCACGTTTAAAATCTTTCTTTGATCTATATGCATCACCTAAGATGATGTTAATATTACGTGTAAACAGGCCCTGTACATAAAAGAAAATACAGCTGTATTAATGTTGTACAATAAAACTGACCGGATACTATAGTCACAGGTCCACAGATGTCAGAAAGCTTATGCCGTGTGTAGGTTTTGATCAGGCAGCGGATGAGGGTACTTTTGCCCACTTTTGGAGGTCCCATCACAACTACAACAATAGGTGGGGGCTCCAAAGGGGTCCGGTCTACCA
The DNA here is from genome assembly GCF_947034865.1 of Barbatula barbatula. Taxonomy (NCBI): domain Eukaryota; kingdom Metazoa; phylum Chordata; class Actinopteri; order Cypriniformes; family Nemacheilidae; genus Barbatula; species Barbatula barbatula. The sequence goes on from NC_136779.1 coordinate 7,366,345, forward strand.
GAGGAATGTGATGTTTCTTAGTTTTTATGTCCTGAGTCCTAAATAAATGGATAAAAACATGAAATGAGATTACTGGTAAAGTAAAAGCTTACATACAGACTAAAATGTAAGATCAGAAAAGTGGGAAGGACACAATAAAAAACATCATTGCTAATTCATACACAATGTAATGTACGGTCACATCAAATATTTATAAGCGAAGCTAAAAAGTTTGGCTTGTGTATTTGATAAAGGGATACTACACCCAAAAATGAAAATTCTGTCATCATTCTCACCTTCGAGTTGTTCTAAATCTGTATAAGTGTTTTTGATCTGATGAACACAGATCATATATTTAGAAGAATGCTTATAACCAGACAGATTTTGCCCCCCAGTCAAAAGTGCCCCAGAACTGTTTGCTGTCGTTCATTCTTCAAAGTCTTCTTTTGTGTTCAACAGAACAAAGAAACGGTAAAGTATGGTAGTCAATGGGTGGCAAACTGTGTTTGGTTATAAGCGTTCTTCCAAATATCTTTGTGTTCATCAGAACAAAGACATTTATACAGATTTGCAACAACTCGAAGGTGACTACTGACCTGTGGAAGGATCTTGCCATTCGCACAGCTGACTGACAGGCAAATGCTCTTGGGTTCCTCTTGCGTGCATCCTGCTCCGGTTCGGACTCCTTCTCTTTCTTTCTGTTTTTCTTTTGTGCTTTGGGTCCACTGTGCTTCTGCTGGTGCTTCTTCTGCTCCTTCTTCTGTTCCTTCTCCATCTTTACTTTTTTAAAGCCAGCAGAAAATTAGAACAGATCATCCTTTACATTTTTGGTCATTAGATCGAACACATCTCAATAATACGAGCACCTTATACAACCCTTTTGAAAGCATTATTCATCTGAACGACAAGTAATGGTGGCCACGACTATCCTTTGAATATTCAGCATCAGTGTGGCATTATTTTCTATGCATTAAAATGACAACGAGAAGCTGAAGCTGCTTTACAAACTGAATAAAATTGACATGACAAAATGTTTGTAATATTATTGTTAAACTTCAAAACACAAACGATTACAAGGAAACGAGTGTTAATGTTGCATATTTTAGAAGACATAATCTGGTTATATATCATGGTATATTAACAGCCAGACTTAAAATACTGGAGACAAAATATTAAAGCAGCTCCCTCTATACACTCACGTAACTTAAAATATATGCTTACCTTCAGTGTTTATACTTAATTCTAAAACGATGCACGTATGTAATGAAATGTGAAGATGTTCATTCAAGTTATCAATCACAGAGCCATAGCGTGGACTCTCTCCACTGTTTACACGTGTGTTGCACTTCCGGTGACAAGCGGAAGAGGTTACGTTCGAAAATGTCTGTCGTGTCAAACAGTACTCGCCGTAAGGAACGATCCACATGCAAGAATGCATTTCACTCTTCGATGACTTTTCTCTTTCTCTTCCAAAACGTTATAATTTTGGATAGTTAAATGTAAAACAAAATTAAAGTAAGATAAAAAAATGTACTGATCTAAATAATAAATGTAGTTGCGTCGTCTCAACAAGATATGAAAAGAAATCCACTGACAAATTCATTCATTTTTTATATTTTATTTCAAATAAATAACAATAAATTAAACAAAGCGTCACTATACGTAACCATATGTTGAAATAAATATCCCAGCTGCATTGTCATTCTTTAAAAGAGCTAAATAATAAATAAGTCCAAAATTATTCACTGGAGCAACAGTATCTATTATTTCCACACTGCTCAATTAAAATAAATAAAGTTCATAAGATTATTAACCAATGTGCATGTCTGCTTTTTCTGCATAAGCTGTATTTCCACAGCATGCTTTCCGCACAATTATTCATAATAAATACAGTTCAAAAGAACCAACAAAATCCATCGATCAGTATCCCATGTTAAAACATGATGTTGTCTCTGCTGGTGAAAAAATGCCGGGTCATGGATATTTGAAAGATTATTGCAGATCCATCTGGCCATTTAAGTTCCACCAAGCGGGCTGCATTTCATCTAGGACATCCTCCAGACACTCAGGACCTAGATCTGGAAGTGGGGCCACAGACTGTTCCTCAGCAAGCATGTCCCAGGGGCTGTCACACTCAGTGTATGGCACATTCGGTGTGCTGTTTTCCAGTCCCATGTCCCAAAATGCAGAATCAGAAGAAGCAGGGGATATTGGCAGTGACTCTAGTCCACTAACACACTCAAATCGGGCACTTCCATGTGGGTATGGAGGTGGTGGGTAGAGGAACATATGAACTTCATCGCTGTAAGAGTTACCAAAACTCTGCGCTGCTGGACTCCATATAGACTCTGGAGAGGACTGTGTGCTTCCACCAGAACTCCAGCTGTCTGCCATAGCTTGGAGATCAACAGGAAAAGATGGAGAACAAGAACTGGTTCCCATTAGTCTGCTTTGTCTCGGCTTACCAGCTGGTGTGCTGTAGTCTCTTGGTGGAAAGGTAAAGTGCTGTGGTGATGTCTGAGGCATCTGGGCTTGAGGGATGCTGAAAGCCTCTTCTTGAATACCTCTCTTTTGTCCATTGGCCCCAACAGTGGCCAGGTAAGGAGGTAGAAAGGGGCTTAGGAGAGGAGAGGTGCTGTCTAACTGGGGTGAGGTCCGAGTGATTCTGTTTTTTAGGGTTCTGGCCCTCTTGTTCTGAAACCACACCTGGAAAACATTAAAATCAAATATGTTAGAATCTATTATATTATATTGACTTTTATAAACAGTTACAATATGAACAGTTAATTATTTGTCTATGTCAATATAAAATGATGTTAAAATACCTGAATACGTGACTCTGGTAGACCAGTGGCTTGAGATAGACTTTCCCTTACACTTATGCCAGGGTAAGGGTCCACACTGAAAGCCATTCGCAGAAGTTCCAAGTGCTCTTTGGTGAAACATGTTCTCTTCCTGCGGCCTGCAATCTTACTGGCCTGTGAGTTTCCATCTTGAGCTGAAAGAATGAGAAAATAAAGTTACACCAATGCACACCATAAACAAGTAATCCAGATAAATACCAACTCAAATAAAAAAGTAAGTTCTCACCAATGCAGTCAGACCACATATTTGGTTGATTTGGTCACTTATAGAATATAATTCTAAGGTCTGAGCAAGTCAAATTGGATCCTCTGTTACTGCTCCTTGAGCTAATGATTAGGGACTGGAGGCTGCCACTATTTAAACCCCCTTAGGTCCAGTGTGGGACGTCCTAACATCAGTATACTTTGAAGTTAAAGTGGGCTCTATATGATCTTTAATGGCAACACCTTTAAGTCACACCTTCGTACATGCCACACCTTAATTCACACCTCTTTCATCCACTTTCTATTTTGGTCATCAAAAACATAATGCTGAAAACAGCAATTTGCAAAAAAAAATATCAAGGCCATTTGTAAGACTGTTTGTAAAATAATCCTTATGATTTACACGTTTTAATACTTACAATTGTTAAAATTGTTTGTGAAACAATCCTTATGATTTACTTGTTTTAATACTTGGAATTGTTAAGACTGTTTGTGAAACAATCCTTATGATTTACTTGTTTTAATACTTTCAATTGTTAAGACTGATGGTGGAATGATCCTTATGATTTACTTGTTTTAATACTTGCAATTTGTGTTTGTAAAATAAAGCAAAGTATTAATAGATTTATACATTTTAAGAGTACATACAGAGTTAGCTAATAAATATATTTTCAAATATTTATTCATTTGACAGAAGCTTTTATCCAAAGCGACTTACAAGTAGTTTTTTTACAGTGGCACATTACTGCAGAGCAATCAGGGGTAAGGTGCCTTGCTCAAGGACACTTCAGTCATTGACTGGCACTGAGATTTGAACTAGCAACCTTCTGATCACAAGCCCAACACTCTAACCCCCAGGCCACAACAAACATCAAATTTATTGTAAAATTTAATTTTATGAAATCACATAAAATATAATGCTAAATATATTTTTTGAAATTTGTATACAATAAAATTGTATGGCATGTTTCCTGAAAATTGTCATTTACTTTAAGAAGGTTAAGGAGTAGTTAATTAGAAAACAATGCTTCACCTGTAATGTAATGATGTTGTTAATTTTATTTAAAATATGAGAGTATATTATTATTAAAATTGTATGATGCAGCCTACATTATATTTAATTATTTTAACTTAAAGAAAAACAGCTAATGTGGTTCACAAAATTGCAATGTAGTAACAAATGTGTGTTTGCACAGCTAATATGATAAAATATCATAAGCAGGTTTGAATGTTACATTAAAAGTGGTTACTATTTTGTTTGACAAATGAAATCTCAGTGGTTGTGTTGTATCAGGAAATGATATATCCTTGTTTGCACTAAAGTTTCAACATTTGTTATATTCTGTTTAATCAAATGAGAAAAGATGACCTCACGGGTGCGAATGGGTTTGATGAATGTGCTTTAGCCTCTTTGATTGATATTGCCCAATCAGTTTGTAAAAAGACTGCTATAGTGATGATTCATACCCTTTAACTGCTGTGATAATGCCCCAATTAATACGAATAGGCCACAGTCAGATAGACCAATAATCTATATTGACAATAATAAAACTGCAGTGATTAATTACTGATTTATATATCCTTAACTACTTGAAAACAGCCCAGATATTATGGTCTCAATAAAAAAAGAAATGCAATAATAAAGTTTGTGAAGCTTAATCATTGGTAGATATTTCTCTACTAATGGTTCATTTCAAAACATCCATTACCTTTAATAATTTATGATTATAAATAACTCCTTCCTGAATGCTTTTCATCCTATATTTCAATGTCAAATTTGGAAGATTTTAGATTGTATGACTGGTGTATAAGTATCAGCAGTGACACATGAGACGATTGGTTGATATAAGCTGGGGCTAACATCTGTATTCATTAAGGCACATGCAATATATGGATTCACATTCAATTGAGGGTTTTCTCGACTGCCTCACAACAGCCATATGTCCAAGGAGGAAACATTAAATGCAGTATCAGAGGTTTAAATGCAAAGGACTTTACTTTGGTATTAATATTCAGGAGCCTTTTTCTTGTTGCATTTAATTTCAAATACGTTTTTGAATAAGGTACTTAAATGCTCTCTAAGACCAAAGAGATATAAACATATACATTTGTAAATATATCAAATATGAAATAACAAAAAGAAGGAATGCATTATGAATTTTTGTCCCTACATTCTATCACATCTTAGGGGACCAATTTTGTTGGCCCTGATATTTCTGACCCAGAATTTATTTGATTATACAATAAATCTAACTTATGCTCTATTTGAGACAACTTTACATGAGTAAAAATCGAGCAAATGTTCTAAACAACCATTTTAATGGATTCACTGTTTTAGTCTTTGGACATGTCTGGTCATATGCTATCTAGGACTTTAAGTAATGAAAACTTGACTAATATTCTCATAATTACAGTTGTGGGTTTTTAATGGGTTTTGTTTTTTTGCAGCTGAGCACTGTAATATTTTAAAGAAATGTGTTGATTAACCTCAGTATTTAGCCTGTAAGATTTTATGGATCCCCATTTAAAAAAAACATGCCATACTTTCAACTTATTAGAAATTTCACTACAAACACTTGCTTGTGTCAATGCACACAGGGAAATAAAACAAAAAACTCCACTATTTATATCAGTCTTTGATATAAATTCATTAATAGAATTGAATTAATTTATTCATATAATTAATTGAAATAACCAAGGTAACCACTGACCACAGCAACATATCTATTAATGGGCTTTTCTAGCTAAAACAGTAAATGTTATCGGGACTTTAGGTAATATTGACTAAACATTCTCTCAGAAACGTTTTAAAGACGTTGGCATAAAACCATGTTCTTACATTGTGAGTGAATCATTTAAAACATTTTAAAGTGACGTCTTCGTAATTTAAAGGGGAGGACATATTTGGCTGTGTTGCTTCGTAAATATTTATCTGTTTAAATTCCTTATATAACTCAAAACAACTGTTTATATTGTAAAAACAACAATTGTAGCCTGCTACGTCATGTATGGGGAGATCATATTTGACTATTATAGCAGGGTCTTTTAAAATTTGTTACATTTGTTAGATAACCACCATGGAAGAAATATCACCATCGTTACAATAGCACAGTGATTCATACATCTATTTGCAGCATCTTTGGGCGCCAGTATTAATAGAAACGATCTGATAAAAGCTGTTGTAAGTATGTAACATTAGTGTGATGATATAGTAGGTCAAGATGGCGCGCTATGATCTACAGTGAGTCATGGCGTCCCTGGAGTCCACACAACAGCAGCATGCATGACCAGCTTTAAAGCTGAATTTAACTGCTGTTCAAAACCGACAAAGTACTACCCGGATCTTCGTTTACTTGATATAAATTAATCGGAATTATTTATTTTATTAATGCGAGTAACGTCTTTATTTATCTGAGATAATTTACTTTGGTAGAAAATAAGTATTATGTGTTGGTAAAGCCAACCTAATCAGCCTTTGCAGGTAATCCATATTCATCCGCTCTGAGTTCCTGCCTCACGCGCAGCGAGGCGAGCGGAACCCGGATGGAACTGTCATGGCTGCCGTCACCGACCTGCCAGTCTAAAGAGAAAAAAGAGGTAAATTTATCGAAACTGCTCAATTTAAAAAGGCGTTTTCAAGTTATCACGTATTCACACACCACACTATTGTAAGCGTCACTTTTCTGAGTGATTCGTCGTTTCGCGGACTTCTTTGCTTTTAATCGTTTGATTATGTCTGGCGTGGGTGGGGGCGAGTTGCTTTTCTGTTTATCGTGAATAAATAACCGGGTTATGGTTGAATTACTTCATTTGGCGTGTAGATGTGTTCGGAGAAATAGACGCGGAGTAGTCGGTTTGCATCCAGAAATGCACGGCCATAATTGTCGCGTTGAGTCGATTGACATGGCACTTCCTTTAGTTGCCTGTGTCATTATGCGTGTCCGCGTTGCACAAAGTTGGTAAATGTCAAGACAATTCAGACAACAGACTTTAACGATCTGCTGATACAATTTCTTGTTGTTTGCTGTTGATTCTTTGTGGCATGTTTTATTTGTGACAAAGTTTGTTTAAGCATCTATAAAGAGGATGTGATGTGCTTGGTGCATGTTAAGCCTGGTCAAAAGTTTGCCAAATGCAGCAGCTCTGGAACTTGAATAAACGTATATTTGGGCTTTTTGTGGCATTAATGAAAGGCATGGACATGTATATCGATATTGGGATCGTACTGATGAAGTTTACTCTAAAAACATGGGTGTACACTTGACATGTTATGGCAATATATGTATAAGTGAAGCATTACTTGATATCTTGGTTTAACATGGAAGTCTTTAGAGTCTTTTGATGTTATTTTGGCTATGTAATGTACAGTATTAAAAAGCAGGTTAAATTACCGAAAGAAAACATGTTGTACACGAAGGTCACTCACCATACAGGAATAAATGTAAACGTATTAAATGATGTTGTAGTTGACTGCCAAAAAAGCTACAAATAAGTGACATGTATGAAAAAGTAATGATTTAGTATATTTTACATTTAAATAGTGAATATTACTAATATTTTTAGTTGTATGGTTATGCCTATATATATATAATTGTATATGCAGTATGCCAATATTTAATTGCAGTGCTATTACAGTAACATTCATAAAAAAGTGATTCAGACTGCTTAATCTGTACAAGATGTTATTGACCACTTCAGAAGACTTTAACCATGCTTGTCCAGAAAAACTTACTGTTTCATTTTTTAACACATTTAAACAAAATATAAACCAAAATAACATTTATAACTGAATAACAATTTCAAATGAATATCTTGAAGGTTTATTTATATATTTAACAAATAAGAAAAAAAGTGCTGATGGACCAGTGTTTAGATCTTGGTCTATAGAGCAACAAACAGTTGTGACAATGAAATTATAATGGAGTTGAAATGAATAAACCTGTTTCTGCTCTGCTATCTTGACACCAAGCATAATTTTTGATATACTACTATTATTAGTGCTAGTCTATGCAGAAGAGACGGCAACTTATTTTGTGAAGGTAATTGTAGTGATGTCCAGTTTAAATAAAATTATCTGTGTCATAGAAAAATAAAAGCATAGCGGAACCCTAAAAAGAGTGGACATTTCCCCTTGAAGATAAGTAAAACTGCAGTGTGAATAATGTGGGTAAATAATATTACTTATAATAGATGTTTTTAAATCTTGCAGGAACTTTTATTCTAAAGCATGGAGGTTGACCTGACATCATCAAATGATCCCCCTGAAAGCCATGGCAAGAACCAGGATGATGACACATCACTGGAGCACATTTTGCCTCTTGAGTTGGCACATCAGCTTCCCGAGACAGCTTCTTGCAATGAGCATGCTGACCAAGATGAAATAGTCCCAGAGGAGTCAGGTACCGCTCATCATCACGCAGACGGCAAAGCTCCAGGAAAGTCTCAGTGTAAAATGCAACAGGGTGCCATCTTCTCTGGAAAAATCCTCAGTTTCTGTTGCTCTGAATGCAAAGACGACGCAACTTACAGCCCTAATGACTTGCTGAAACATTTTCAAGGTGCTCACATAGGGACCCTTCCGACATATCCGTGCGATCTGTGCTCATTTGTCACCAACGAATTCTCTTCCCTTCAGCGGCATCGCATCGGACATCGAAACACTTTAGTCACATGCGAGATCTGCAACGACGGGGTTCAGTATTCGCTTCTATGGCTCACCAGGCACTACACCAACTGCCACAGCCTTAACGGACATTTCTCCTGCAAAAAGTGTGAATTTTCAACCAGAGATGCAGGCACCTTCGTTCAACACATTCATCACCACAACGAACGAAATCACAAATGTGTAAAATCGCCACAATTGAGCCCGATGCAAGGAGAGCTTCAGAGGCATAACCTGGTGCACTCTGCACAGAATTCATTTCCGTTCTCTTGTCAAACTTGTGGCTACAGTGCAGCCCGTAGAGAGTACCTGAGCAAGCATATTACTGTGGCACATGGCGACGAGGTGGATAGAACAAACAAGTGGAAAGGAAATGAGGACAATTCTGTCGTGAATTCATCTGGACTAAAACTGTTGCTTAAAAAGACACCTCCAGGTGCAGCATCCAGAGAATCGCAGTGGATGTCAAAACTAAACTCTCTCCCTGGCGTTGGCCTACTCGATCATAACGGCAGATTGTTTAATCCTGAAAAAACCTTGGAGGACACCCAGCAGTTCCTCGAAAGAGCTGTTGGGGTTACAAAAGAGAGTAATAAATGGACAAAGTCTCCCCTTAAAAGTGAGCCACAGGGTTTGCACGCCATTTCATCAACAACACTGCAGCCAAAGTTACAAGAGCATGAGAACAGTCCTGGAAGAGAACTTCTGAATCCAACCAACAGTAACGGACTGACTGTTCTTATGGTGAAAAATAAAATTTCAATTCCACCCAACTGCACCACTAAAGTAATGGGCTTTAAGATGGTAGATGGTAAAAAACACTTGGTTCTTAAAGTCATACCAGCAAAACAGGAGGAATCCACTGAAAACGAGGTTTGTGATTCAGGCACCGGTGTAAATGAAGATAAAACAACCAGTAGTCCCAGCTCTTCGTTCTCGCCAACAACAGGATCTCTCATCAGTTTAGAGTCTGCAGAGTCAAATGAGACTGGTGCTAAAAAGTTTCTGAATTCAATAAAGGAAGAGTCAAAAGAATGTGAAAATCACACTTGCAACCATCTCTCCTTTATAGAGGAGCACAAAGTAAGGGTTAAGAAGGAAATTAAAGCCACTCCTGCCTATGTGAATGTTGACACACTATCTACAACATCAAAAGATCTTACAGTTTCCCTGTGTCAGAGCACTCAATCCAATGGGAGTTCATCACCTCATGTGGTGTCTTTCTGGTCACGTGAAAAAAGCGCTAGTGATAGCCAGTCAGCAATTCCACTTTCTGAGATCTCACTTTTAGATTCGCCAATGGCTGAAACAGAATCATCTAAAGATAAAACGGTAGTGTCCGCTTCGGTCAAGGATGAACCCTCTTTATCACAATTGCCTGATGAAAAAACTACTAATGCAATTTCCCATGCAAATTCGGACCATGAAATGACTGTAGATGATACCAGTACAAGCACTAATATCCACCAATTGAAAATAACTACAGATAAAATGTCAGAGGAATCGCTTCTCCAGAAAATAAATAAATATCAGTCATGTAAGAAAAATGCCGACCAAAATGACTGTATTAAAAATCCCGTAGAGAACCAAGGTAGTGATTTGTTGGCTAAAGACAGGCAGGATTCTGATATTGATAAAGTTCACATCTTAAATGAGACGACTGCTGTTAAGACATTTTCTATAGCTGGGGAGAATATTAAGTTTCCACCAAATTTTATATATGCCTCAAATCAATCTTCCGAAGTAAATAAAAAAGACACGACCGAGTCAAATTGTAGCCCGCCTAAAATTAGTTCAGGTGATGCAAAAGATTGCAGTGCAGAGGTCGAAAAGAACTCCCTCAATTCTCCAAGTCAAGAGGTCTTCAATTTTCACAATTATTCTAAAGACACCTCAGGCAGCTCGCCTGAGTCACTGCAACCTGAAGAAGATTTACCACCGATTTTGGAAGATGAGGAATGTGAGGATGATTTTGGTGATTGGAGCTTAACCCTTCCTGCATCTCCTCTTCCAAACGAACAATCTGAAGAAGATGACAATAGCAGACAGGGAGGAGCTAATGACGGCGATGCCGAAAGCAGAGAGAGAGAGTTAGAACGTGTGTCAGATAGTGATATCGAAGTTGATGAGTGCATAGCTACTGTTGATGATTCATTAGTTCCTGTGCTGCCTGAGGAGGAAAAAGAACTAGATTCTTCTGTGTCAGACACGAAACAGGAAGGCGGCACCCTCATGGGTGATAAAGCACCTGCAAATTTGAACAGCGCTGCTGTGTTGGGAAGGATACTTGAGAAGCACTCGGATGCCATCATCAGTCACCAACTTGAAAAAGAAAGAATTAGTAATTCAGCGCAAGAAACAGTTAAGCCGACCAAAACCACACTTAGGATCCTGCAGACACCTGAAGGAAAACAGCAGATGTATCTTCAATCATCAGAGACTCCGTATGCCGTGCCGGTTCAGCTAAAAAGTGGCGCGGGGTTCAAATTAATCACAAAGTCCTGTTCTCCTAAAATAAACGTGTCGTATGTACCTGGGATTGAGACACCCAATAGGACCACCGGAGTAGCTCTCACGTTAAATGGAGGGAGGATTGGAATGGCTGTGCAGAATTCAAGCGTGGAAACCAAAGGCCAAACATCTGCCAGCGGTGGAAATCGTTTCCTCGTCAACGCTGCTGCTCTTAAAGGACAGATTCTGTTATCAGGTGCTGTCAAGTCTTCATCAGGGGACCAGGCGAACAACACGCCACAGACTTGTTATTTAGTTCAGAGACCGGTTCCCGTCACCCCGGAGTCTGGTGAAAGTTCCAAGACTGTTCTCGCAACCCGTCCTGTATTAGCCATGCCTGTACAAGCAGCAGATAAATCCAACACCTTGCAAATTGGGAGACAAGCTTACTTGGTGAGATACATTTCTCCAGCCAAGTCGGGTGTGCTTTTAAATAACTCTGATGGGAAAGCGCCGAACCAAAGTAACCAAGGAAACGAGGTCGGCAAACAGAGAGTTTTCCTAAAGATTGTAAGAGGTCCAAACGGCACCAGATTTCTCACCACGGCTCCGTACGCTGCAGGCAAGAAACCTGTATACCTTGCCACTAGCTCTTTACATTCGCCTTACTTACTGATGTCCTCCCATAAAGCTTTCTCCAACGCGTCAACAGGCCTGATGTCTAATTCCCAAGGTCTCAAGCTCATCCCAGCACAGATTAAACGTGTTGTATCCCAATCAAATGTTCAAAGTAGAGGTTATCATAATCTAGCATTAAAAAAGGGATCACTCGTTCCCGGTCCCACCCGTCCACAAAGGAAGAGGAGGAAAAAGGCTTTGTTTGAGGATTTTACAGAGAGTGCTCCTAAAACAAGGAGAATCTCTAACAAGTCTTCAGCCGAGAAAGACACTACCTCAATTTGGGAGCCCGCCGCGAAGGACGTGGAGAGAATGCTGAGGCTCTGTCCCTTTAGTCCACTTCAAGAAATCAAATGTCCACGTCGAAACCAGCCTGTGGTTGTGCTGAACCACCCTGATGCAGACATCCCTGAGGTCGCCAGCATCATGAGGTCAGTGAACAAGTACAAAGGGGAGGTTCACAAAGTGGTGCTATCGCAAAGTACAGTTAAAGCCCTTTCTGAGCTGAGTGGACTTTTAAAGCAGTATGCTTCCAGCAGCAACGCCGGTGCAAGACCCAGGCCGGTAGGACGCACCGTTGCGGAGAGATTCATTTTGAAACTAAAGTTAAAAAAGACTAGCAGAAATAAATATGAGGTTGTCAGGTCCTCATCTGCCGGCTCAGAGCAGCAGTTGACATTTTGTTGCTGGTTTTGTGGTCGAGTCTTCAGCAACCAAGAGGACTGGATCGGCCATGGTCAACGGCATCTTATGGAAGCGACAAGAGACTGGAATAAGCTGTTCTAATACAACTACAGAGCCCCTGGATTGTGCTTAAATGCCATTGTAGAAAACTGTTTTTATTATTGTTTCCTTTTTTAATAGTACAGCAAGATACAGTTAACCTGTCAATATTATTTTTCCATAGATTTTCTCCAGAAGCTTTTAAAAGGTATAATGTAATAGAGGAGAGTTTGGTACCTGCAACCAGTTTGTATGTAAATAATTTTAACCCTTGTATATTTAAATGGAAAGTTTTGAGTATGTATAGAACGGAACTGTGAAAACTGGACACACTGTATGTTTTTTGGTGCACGCAGGAAGATCACTGGTATGAAAAGAAGGTGCTGTCTCTTATAGACCTCTTTTAATGCAGACAATTGAACAGATTTCTCAGGTAATTCCATAATCTTTGAATGAATGGTCCACAAAGACTTGTCTTCATTATGAAGCTGTGTTTTATTGTAGATCCAAATGGCATACCTACATTGTAAAAGATCACAGAATCTATTGAACACGTTTGGATTTCCCATTAATGTCTTTGGGTGTAGAATTGTTCAGAATGAAAAAAAAAGAAAAAATTTAAAAGAAAAATCTTTTAAATGGTGGTAAAAGATTTGGGAATTGTGACAAACATGACTAAAATCGAACCAACCGGTTCCTGTGGAAGCCACCCTTTTAAAACTATTACGTCTCCTTCGAGGTGGTCTGCCATTAGTACACTTTTTCCCGATGTTCTCATTTTGTTGTTTGGATTTACGCTTTCCTGGTGCCATGCATCTCCCTTCGTTACATCAACAAAGACCCCGGGTCATTTTAGTAGCAATAATGGACTTTATAATAAGTGTAAAAGTTTTCTCTGTAAACATGTTGCTCTGAAGCCACATCTGTTAGTTATCACTTTAGTTGTTTTCTCAGTGTGTCTCCTGTTTTCAAATGAAGAAATGCACCTGTACGTGTATGATTATGCTTTACTTAAACATTTAACAGGATGTATTGAGATGCAAGCCAACAAACCTCAAATAGCCATCCAAACACTAACTGTATTTTCATTTTCTGTGATACTTGAGTGCCTCTTTCTGCCTCAAAGTTTTGAAAAGAGGGTCTTTTCATGGTAAAGTCCAGAATTGTAAGATTATTTTGCGCTTAGTGGAGTTCAATTCTTTGGTAGAGTTCATTGATATTTGTTTTTGATTGACTTGTTAAATATTTATATTAAAAGTTGTGATTCATTCGGAGACTCCCTAAAACAGTGTGTTCTGATAAATTTTAGTTATCGGTAGCACCAATATCAAGTTCTCAGTCGCACCATGTAATAATCAATAATCCATAAAACAGCCGGCTTAAGTATTACTTAAATTATTTGAAGGTTATTGCAATTATTTGCAATTTTTCAGAATGTGCCAAATTAGATTTTTCCCCCTCTGTATTGATTCTGGATAGACAACTCATAAGTAATCTGATGCTACACTATAATCTCATTTAGATCTTAATTTAAGGAGAGATGTTTTAATAGGTTGGCCAGTAAATCTTTATACATGGTGCTTGATAGTGTCAATGCTTTGATGGCAGAGAGGTAATAATCCGTCCTTCATTTCATAGTGTTCAGTGTTTTTATAGTTATAGAATGTATCGGTGGTCATTCCCTAAAGCGTTGCTTTCCTGTTTGACAGTTAATATTGCATCTAACCAAGTTGCAACTTTGTGTTATTGGACTAGAAAGTTTTGACTTAGTTTTATTAATGTTTACTGTTTCTCACCATCATTGTGACATGACAATCTCTGTTATAAAAGTGGAATTGTTTATGCAAACCATAACAGTTGACTAATAGCTCGAATGGCCCAGCTATAGACTAGTAATGTGTCATGTCACCTGTCAACCAAATAATGTTTGTCCTGAGTCAAAAATAAGTCTTTCCTTCTGGGTGTTATGCCCATGTCGCAGGTTTTATTGGGATCTGAGAGACAAGTTTATTTTTTTATGCTAAGTGCCTAAAATGTGATGCACCAGGTTCACACTATATATTGTACTGTATTTACCTCTTTGCAGTTCCTTCTTTAATAAATGTAAATATCTTTGAACAAGATGCTTGTTTTGTGACTGAAACATTTTGGAATTTTTTAACCCTTCTTTCTTTTTAAATTTACTGAATTGACCAGCACACTGACATTTGAATGCAAGTATTTATTTTAAGGCAATGATGCTATTAGTTACTCTTACTCTAGGTGGCAGTATTTCACTAATTTATAATATGGAACACAGGCCTAGTTCAGAAACTCTGGTACAGCTAACATAATGGTATTTACATTTACACATACATACTTATTATAGATTAAAGGGGTAGTTCACCCAAAACATATTTTGTCATTATGTAGGCTATTCACACCTTTACACTTGTGTAGAACACAAAATAAGATATTTTGATAAATGTATTTTATGTACACACAGTCAATGAGGCCCAATGTTCTTCTAAATGTTTTCTTTTATGTTCTGCAGAAAAAAAGTCAAACAGGTGAAGGTGAGTACATGATGAAAGAATGTTCATTTGTGAGTGAACATCCCTTTAAAGGTTAATCTACACATGGACAAATCCTGTATATTCTAAAAGAATTGATCACTTTTTCTGATGATGTGACACAGATGCATGACAGATGATTATGATGGCACACCATTTAAGTAAACATTAAGCCGAGTCATACATTTTTTAAAACGTCAATCCATATTTACAATATAGACATCTGACAGGGTCTCGACATAACAGTATTTTGTTGTGTGTGTATAAAGTTTATTTTAAATATTTTAAAAAGCCAGCCCAGTGTCTGTTGAATTTCCACAAAATCAAACCTCGGGAGTGACATAAAGTCATCCATTAGCAATGTCAAAGACCGACAGCATGACAAGACGGAAAAAAATCAAGGTTATCACATAAAAAACTATTTTTTTATATTTTCTTAAATACGTGTAGCTACAAATGTTAAGTGAATATGCACTTGTTGTCTAGTATTTGAGGTAAAAAAACTGAATAGAAATTATTGTTTGTAGTTCACAGAATTAAACAAAAATCATAATTTTACTTAAGCACATTCATATAGGCTAAATAGTAAATTAGAAAAGGGCCTCTTAGTTTTAGAATCATTTTCTTAACCGCGAACAAAATCACTAAAAATAGCTTATACCACCGCATATTTAATTTACTTGCAAAATAGTCTAATTTATGAAATGATCAAATTAAAAAAAAACAAATGTTTGGCTTCTTCTCATTCCTACTAGGTTCTGTCAAAACAATAACAGAAATTTGTCTACCCATGCTGATTTGACATGCACCATTATCTCGAGCCATAATGAAGATGTCAGAGATGCACAAATGTAACGTATCAGAGGAGCCTCATAACTGGACAACATGACACAGAAAGAGACTGACCAATTTGATTTTAGATTGATTAATCGTATCCACTGACAGTCATTGCTATGTTTCATTAGAACCTGGACCCACGCTGTGCAAGCAAGTACACGACATGTTCTCTGCCTTGACAGGATTTAAATAGGTCAGGCTTGTACCAGTGCTGTCTGCAGAGTGCCTCTGACTTCCTGCCATTGAAATGGTTCAGGCCATGAAGTGGCCTGCAGGGAGGGAGGATGGCAACCCACTCCAAGAGAAATGAGGCATTAATGCACCAAGATGGGAAAAGAAGTAAAGGGCAACAAGAGACAAATGTGATTAAGCAGTTGTGGTGCGGTTAGTAATTTAATGTTACAGCGGGAAACTATAATGTGCAAGTAATGTAACTTTTTCACCTGTAGTGCAGTGACAGCTAGTCAAAGCTAGTGTTTTTTTATTGATTGGAGGTGAAAACAATGAAAATCTGCTTATCTGTTATTGTGCACTTAAGATGTGTTGGAATAATGTTGTGTATTTACTAAATCGTAAACATTAAACGTTAAGATTAACAGTTCTTAAAAGATAATGGGGATCTTTGACACAAACTCAAAAAAAGTCTAAAAATGACATGACATGGTCAGGAACTTTAAAATGTCAAATAGAAAATATTAAGGTGGCTATTTATATAACACCTGCCTAGTGCATACTGTCTACTTCTCCAGCGTCTCCCACCCACGCCCACCTATGGATCTTCTTTTCCCTTTCTGTTACCTTCTTATTCACCCTCCTTTCTCTCTTAGAGCATATGTCACCCAACTCGCTTTCTGTCCATTACCACTTAAACCAGAAATGACACACTGGAGAAACTATGAGAAATACGCCTGCCTCTATCTATGTGAGGCACAAAGTAAATAGGTCATGCAGCCTCATGAAACTCTAAATAAATAATGTGTCAAAGGGTGAAGTAATTGTTATTCTTTTAGTGGCACTCAAATACAGAGACCCATCCGAGAGCATTAACAGTAGGCTCAATCTCTTAATCTTCAAATGTATTTCTGTATTGAAGGTCTCCCCTGTGTCAGAGAGACGACATCTGCAGCTCTGTGGATCGTCATACAAGCAGAAGGTAGTCTCCGGCAAAAACACAGAATTATAAAAACCCATAAGCACAGCCAGCAAGTCATCCATATATTATATAAAAGCCCAAACAGGACCTGTAGCAGGTAGATTGTATCGTGTTTGCGTGTTGACTTCCGCCAGCAGATGGCAGAGAGGAGCGACCCTGTGTGATAAAAAATGACGCTCGTCTTTCTTCAAACATTTTAACAACGATAGGTCACTCAGTGTACCCAATATTGCGGTAGTCCATTAAACCGTACTATTCAGTTGTGTAGGTAACACGAATTATTTTTGTTGGTCAGTGAAGTGTCTTGAAATTGATTTGACTTTCTGCGATGCGTTCACTAAAATAGGAAGTTAGGGCGTGGCCCCTCCCTCCTTTAAATAGCCAATAGTCTGAGACTGGGGTTATCTGCAACAAAAGGGGCGTGTCTCAAATATTGGACTTACATAGTGCAGCATGTCATAAACATTGTTGATCCATAAAGTTAAACAAAAATGCATCTTTTGGTGTTTTAGTGTTTTAAAACAATAAAACATGACTAGTGATCACCCCAGTAAACCCAGTGGGCCTATAAATGCACAGCAAACGTTCAGTATAAAACATTAAAAAGTGTCCAAACCCAATAACCAGCTGTTGCAAAAAATTCTCCCAGATGTTCAAGAGTGGCTGGCGATATTTCATCATCTCTTGGTCGCTACAGTTCGGAGCTGATGTTGGAGTCCTTGACAACATGATGCGTGATGAGGGATCAGCTGCACGGGGAGGAATGATGAATGAACAAACATCCAGGCCCTGCAGCTCATAATACTTTCAGACACACAAGCACAATAAGCTCATGTCGAGTCAAGGCCAATGGCCTTTCTTCTTGTTGAATTCAGGGATGAATTTGGAAGAAACATATAGGCATCCACCTGGGATGGATTAGGTGAAAAACGGGTCTAATTAGTGTAGTTTTTTACTTCAGTGGGAAGTCATGGCAACGTATAAATTGAGCTACCAAATTGCATTGTTGGTTTTAAAGGGCAAGAAAAAATAACATGCTATTTTAAGCCACATGACATTTAATATTTTTTTATCCAAGATTGGTTTTATTGGTGCCACATTCAGAGGGTAGATTAACTTTAAACCCATTTCTGTAACTCTTACAACGTGTCAACATCGGTTCGACCAGCACGACGTGACACCAGCTTGTTTTAATGGGATTGTCAAGTTACCATGGCAGCACCTCGCTACAATTCCAATTATAAATTGTGCCAATGTTAGAACATGTGTATCAGAATTACATATTGATTTTGGACCTCTCTTAAACTTACTTAAGGATAAAAGTATACGCAAAGAGAACAAAAGCACAAAATATGGTGATAAAATACATTTATTGGAAATTGTGACAAATGTAAAAAAAACTGGCTTTGGATCAGGTCAGAGCACAAATCACATGTACTGACCAAAGATGACTGCTGCTCTGTTAAAAGCTATAAATGACAGGTGGGTCAGGTGAGTAAATATAAAGTACAACAAATGGTAAGGCAGGTAGACAAATTTCATTTGTCAGGGCTTTAAGGGATAACTTGCCTTTTATCCACGTGCTACAACCCTGCATGGCTTGGTAGATGTGGGGCATTTCATTTTTCTTAGTTCTTGGATAATTTGGTGAAACACTCTGGGATATTATATCAATTGCATGCAAATTATTTTTGTGTGATTTCATTAGTGATAACTGCAACACAATCCCTGAGGTCACAAAGAAACACAACACAATTAAAAAGTATTCCAAATGTTCGCATGACTTCAGAACTTATCTTGGTATTCCATTAAAATGAGAAACAAAATCCTATGGTTATAAACTATCTTGTACTTTACATCGCAATCTCTGACCATAGATGAGCCCTGGAAATAGTTGTTGGTAAATATGTGATCCACTGGAAGTTTCACAGCTTGCTGTTTAGACATCATAAACATGATTTTAAAAACTTATTTCTGTGTGGGCACAGTGACAAGATACAAATTAATGAGAAACTGTGTCATTTATTAAAATGTCAGAAGTAAAACTCTCCGTAATTGGCTTAGAACAAATATAATGAGGAATGGCAGGTGAGGTCACTAGAAGCGCTAGTGTTTCCAGGAAACAAAGATGTTTTTCTGTCAATCACATTAATGTATGTAGCTCAGTGTAGCGAATAATGTGTCCTATATTATAGTGAACAACAATTTAATACATAACATAAGACTTTTGATCAGTGTATGACTGATGATTTCTGTAAGGCCATAAAAGGAGCAGTTCACCCAAAAATTTAAATTCTGTCATTATTTACTCATCCTCAAATTGATCAAAATCTGTATAGATTTCTAAAGCTGGGTACACATTTAACAATTTTCACCACGATTAGGAATGGAATTTTATCACAACCAATGATCGTGCCTAGTCTATTCCAGTTGAGCTCAGATGATGTTTAGAATCGGAGATAAAATTCCTCAGTGTGTCTCATGATTCGTTGCCAGTCATCCTCACTAAAGATTTTATTAAACGTGTTTAATATTTACGAATATTGACAATGACATCATTGCGGTTCATCAGAATAAAATAAATGTATACATATTTGGAACAACTCAAGGGTGAGACAATTATTTTTGGGGGAACCGTCCCTTTATTGTAAACGTCATATTGTCAGTAACCAAATAGGCTGTGTGCTAACATCACATGTGCAGTTCAAAATATATTTTGGCTGAGAAAACACTCTTTTTTTTGTCACCATGGAAACACAGGGAGAATATTTGCTGTTTTTATGTCTGTAGATGAAAAAACAATAGTTCCGTTGTGACACATTGTACCTGCTACTATAGGGTAGATCTCAGCATGAAATGTTCTGTTTTAATATTGTTATAATATTTAATATTTGGCACGTAAATCACAAGGCTTGAATTTAAAATTAAATGCTCTGTTCAATCTCCCGAGTTATATTTCACAGCTTTCTTTAATAGTGAAAATCTGTTACTGAAAAGTGCTGGTGTTTCCCCCACTTGATGACATTTTTAACGCGTCCCGGGAATGTGGAAGGTTTGGGCTCTATTAAATGGAAGGACTAAATGGAAATCTTGTGATATGCACGCAAGCGTTTCAACACGTGCAGACATATAAACGCATGCGCTCTTTTCTCCCTCACCCACACTAAACACACATCCACAATGACTTAATTACACATTATGTAATCAAAAATCAGTTTGATTAAAAAAGACCATCTAAATAAAAAAGCATGGCACGTGTTCTTTGCTGTCACTTCAAAATGACGAGAGGATAAAACCAAATGAAGCCAAGATAAATGGCGACATCAGAGAACAGGTAAGCAGAGGTTTTAATGCCTCCTTAAAGGGGAAGAGAAGTTTTAGTGACAGATGAGATAAGGTGGTGAAGACAGTCACAGCAGAGGGACTACACAGTAGCTTAGCTCAGATGAGAGAGGGCTTCTGGGTAACAGCCCTGGGACTACACAGTAGTTTAGCTCAGGCAAGAAACAGGCCTACACAGTGGTCTCGTTTTTCCAAGGTCCAGTCCTAATGTTACCTGTGGAATCGGAGGTAAGCAAATAGTCCTCATGCTGACTGCTGTTTCGGCTCAATGTCCCTCTCCGGCTGAGGGTGCCCTTCCTGTTGAGCGTGGCCTGGGAGCAGGAGAGAGATGCCCGCGGAGGGGTCAAGTCCAAATGCAGCATAGACTCCTGCTCTTTTTCGGCCATCTTGGCACAATTGTACATCAACGGCCCCATGTCAGAATCCTCTGCCTGGCAAGAACTGACAAAGGGGTCAACATTAGGGCAGCATATGCTTGAGAACAGGTCTGTTTTGGCACAGCTCATGTGTCTGTGGCAGGAGAGCTGACTGTCTAAGTGGCAGGAAAGGCCATCGTGCAGGCCATGTGAGGCCAGGTTCTCAAGGCGAGGACTCGGGCTGGGGCATCGCAGCTGGTTGTCGGGGTATGGGCTGTGACAGGATAGCTGAGTATCCAAATGTGAGGTGTGGCAGGTGAGGGGGTTGTCCAGGTGGACACTGTGAGGGCTGTCCAGGTGAGAGCTATGCATGCTGCCGTCCAGGCTGGTGGAGGTCATGTGGCACGAGTAGTCCCTGAGGCAGGGGCGAGGTCGGTTAAAGGATCGAGTCTTTGACCTGTCCTTTAGGCAGCTTTGTAGTGGAAGTGTTGGGCGGGGCAGTTCGTCAGGGAGGGAGTGTGGGCGGGAGTTCCCGAGCAGGGGGGAAGGACTGTGCATGGTGGCACAACAGGTGCTTGTGAGGTTCTGGGTAGATGGAAGGGTACCCAATTTACAATGCAGCGATGGTGAATGGAGGTGCGGGGAGAGCAGAGGTTTACCCGGGCAGGACGAGTCAACCTGGCAGTGGATTTGGTTCTGCCGGTGGGATGGTGTATGGCTGTGACTTTGGGAGGGTGGGCCAGCGTTCCCTGTTGCTTCACCGTTTACCTCCACCTTTGGTTTATTGGGACAACAGGCCCACCAGCGATGCCAGACGTCGTCACGTTTCGCGCAGTGCTGAATTAGCAGAAAAAGCCCCAGTGTGACGGAAAACGCACCGTACAGACAGCTGAAGATCATGTCGAGAAAATGTCCCTGTGATACAGCCAGTGCTCCGAAAACCCAGGTGGCCAGGAAGAGGAAAAGTGTGAAGGCGGTGGCCCTTAACTGAGCTTTGAAAGAGTGTTCGTTGGCCAACATGGAGGCAGTGATGGCTGTGCAGCCTGTATGCTCGCCGTGCTCCCCTGGCTCTCCGCTGACTGCATGGCAGTGGCCGATTTCTGCTACGGCAAGACGCTGCTGTTCTTCGGTCATTGCTTTCAGCTCGTACTTGCGCTCCGGGTGCCGCTTAAGCTGGACGAATGTGCAGAGAAAGTAAATGCACATGACCAATACCAAGAAGGCGGTTGGACCGTAGAAGCCTCCCAGACTGGGCTCCCAGGCCATCCAGCAACTGCATCACAGACAGAGACCATGATTAAACTGACAGTGTCATTATTACTCAACATCTAATTACAGACCGATTAAGATACTTCTCCCCACAATCACTGACACTTCATATTTACTGGCTTACTAAAATGGATTAAACAGTAAAACTGACAGCCAACAGGGCACCAAAAGCAAGAAGAATACTCACTATGGGGCTTCATCTCTGCTACCGTAGTTGTCCAAGCTAACAGCAGTTGTAACTCCCACAATGATAAGGGGGACCCCAACACTGACAAGATAAAACCTGAGTGGTCAAAGAGGAGAAGAGGAACAAACATGTCTTCATTGTGTCATGCATTTAATGGAAATTTTCTTACAGGAACTCTAAGGAAAGTAAAGCTTCTTGTTTTGGTAAGACTTCAATGCAGTTTCTAAATGGTTCTATTAAGGTTTGTGTTCAGTTATTTTGAGGGAGAGAGAGTCGAATGCCATTTTATTGCATTCAAAACCCCCAGACTGACAAATTTGAAAATAATTTTAGGAAATAAATGTAACAATTTTACACTTCCTAGTCTTACTGTGATAAGTCAGCGCATCTATGTTACACAGACAGTGGCGAGAAACAATGCACACTTGTGAGTTCACATGCACAGCTGACAGAAAAAGACTTCGCCATGACAATGGATCTGATGATTACAGTATATTGCATATTTGCAAAAAATGCAGGCATCACAAACCTCAGGAAAATCATATGGCTCTAGTAGCTTAAAAGCCGCAATCTGTAACTCTCTTTGGTGAAAATAAACAAAAATCATTCTTACCTGACACCGATTAGAAACAGCAAGTTAATTATAATGATTTATGAGTTGTGCTGGTACAATCTGCATATTTCATATAAAGATGATGCATAGATGATATAGGGACAAAGGTTACGGAATTAAGGTTTAAAATGAAAAAAGAACGAGTTCTTGATTCTCAACCCTGTGTTTGTTAGAAAATTAATGGACATTCCTGCTGTCTACCTGATAATAGTGGCTTTAGGGCGTTGTTGTGTGGGCGGGTCCCTGTCCTGAGGTATGGGCGGAGCCTTTGACACCTCTTTGCAGATATTCCTGGCAGTGAACAGCAGCCATAGCATGCTAGAGAGGGAGGAGTAGTGCAAGATAATGCCAACCTGTCAACAAACGAGAAACATTAAACATTAAAAGCTCACTCACACAGAGTGTTATGGGCACAGAGATGTGAAACTGAAGCACGTTTGTTGCTGTGTGTGTTCAAAGCCTCATGATTGTGCAAGGAAGGATGAGCTAAAGGGGGAGCTTGAGGTAATCCTCCTCAGACAGCGAGGTCATGCTGTTGTCCTCCTTGCTCCAATGCACACTTACTGCAGCCAACAATCTCACTCACCAACTATATACAGCATACACAGCCGCAGAAAAAAATTAGAAACTACTTAAGTTATTTCGTTTTCTGAATGTCCTTTTTCTAGTCTATGTGTTTAAGTAAAAAGATCAAATGCAAAAAACAGATGTTTGCAGATCTTAAATACATCAAAGAAAACAAGTTCATACTTACAACCCAATACTTGTGTTTTTACATGTATTTTAGGATCAGTTCAAAAATTTTGAATTAAAATGAAGGAATAAGGCTGATTTGTTTCATAACTTTTAAGCATCATGGTTATCTATCTCTCAGTCTTTCACATTGCTGGTAGGGTAACTTGTCACCCCTGAGGTTTGTTTCTGTTGAAATTCAACTGACATTTGACTGAAATTGCAACAATACATGTAAAAATCCTAATTAAATGCAAAACTGTAGTGGACTTTTATTTTGTCTGCAGCTGTATATCTGGGGTGCTGAATATAAAATATGTGCAGTGAGAGTGTGCCATATTTTCTCGATTTACACAAACAATCACAAAAATGTGCAATTTTGTGTTGACACATTTATAAATGTCCTGCACTTATAAATACCAGAGTGCCAATTCTGAAAGCCAAGCAACATCACAACTTGCTGCATTAATATAGAATTCACCTATTTACTGTGTTTGTTTATTGACCTTTTTACCGCGTCTCTGGAATATCCAGTCAGAACTGTCAGCTTTATGATATTAAATGTACTGTTTTGAGTCTTTTGTTTTTAGTAGAACATTACAGTCACTTATGTTATCTACAATAATATATTATGTTCTCAAATGCATTCTTATTCCTCTAGTCTTAAATGAGATTTCTAACTGATGCTGACCCGACCATTATCAAAAAAGATTGTTGAATAAGCATGCAGCTATAAACAATCTAATTAATCTGACTCACTTGTCCTGACTGGCAATTGTCTGTGATGAACGAATAAGTGCGACATTTTGAAAGGCTACAGCAATTTTAGTGCCCCAGTACATTAGCATCTCAACAACAGGCAGCCTTGCCAAACAGAGCCCTCAGTTCCCGGTAAATGGCAGCCATGCCAATTCAGGAGTCAAAGAGGCCATATGTTAGTGACTCTGCACCCTGTGCCACAGACACTGTGCATGGAAAATGAAGTTTACAAAGGCCAAAGAAACAAGGAAGAGAACCGGGAGACTTACCACTTGACAGATTACGGGGTACTTGATCTGGTTGATGCCTCCTGCAAACACTCCAAACGTCATGGCAGTGTGGAAGAGGAAGTTTAGGAGCATGTGCCAACCTTTCCTGCTGATTCGGATTATGCTGCAGACACATATGTACGCCTTCACATCAGATGGGCGGACAATTGAGCCACGAGTAAAAAACAAACAGCTTACTAGCGAAACAAGCAATTGCCTGCACAGTTCTGTCCATGACCACAAAGTAGCTCTGCAAAGAAGTGTGGCACTCTAAATCTGGCATTGTCCCTCTGGGGTCAGAAGCAGCCCTTCTCTCCACAAAGCTAGCATTACTCACTGAGACTAACCGTGACAGTTGGGGTGTGATACTATAAATACTGGAGGTCTGATTCAGGATCATGACAGTATCGTAGCAGACTGTCCCAAATATTCCCTAAAGTGACCTTCCAGTGTGAGAAGTGGAAAAAAGGTTTAAATTTGAACCTGAACCAAATGATATGTTGAAACAAAAAGTGTCAAATCCTAAATTTCAATGGTATTTATTGCTGAACATGGAAAAAAAATGCAAACCCTTGTGCTAACTTGAAGAGAAGCAGTAGATTATAAAGATTTAAACCTTTAGTAGCACAAGTCAGTTTTGGAAGACAGATCAGAAAAATGGTAATAAAAGAGAAAGTCTTTCCAGTTTTGTGTCTAATATGCACAAGGTGTACAAATCTGAAGCCATTATAACTGGGGATAAAACTAGTTTTCATGTAGATGTAATGATACAGAGCTGTTTACATGCATGCCTAAATTAAAGTTCTTCAAAGAGAGACTCAGTACAACACAACATTTATTTAATGTTACTCTAAGGGGCAAAATACAATAATTTTATATATAAACAAGTAATTCGGTCATGGTCTTTGCCAAAGTGCTTGTTTTCATAATGTTTACAAAATAGTTTACGTAAATCGTTAAAAGTTACATATGATTGGTTCTCAACAGGGGGGGCGTGGCCCACAAGGAGGCCCCAGCTGACTTCTAAGGGGCCCTAATGATGACTTATAATACACAATTTGACAAATGTGCATTGAAATACATTAAAAAAGTAAAAAACCAAGACATTTCTTATTATTAGCTTTGTCTATTGTTGACTACAACGGGGCCTTGGAGTCAAAAAGGTTAAGAACCTCTGGATTAGGAGGAACTAATTACTCCCTAACAAATTTGTGGGCAAGGCCAGAATTTCAATATTGGTGCATAGCTGACTCTAATAAGCTAAGTAAATGCACAGCTTTTTCACATTACCACAGTATTTGGCGTCATGAGGCACATACCTGTGGTGTACGATGTACGTCATGATCGAAATCAAAAGGCAAAGCAACATCACTGCAGTGCAGGCGTACACCACTGGGTGCAGATAATCCCCTGGATATGGAGGGAAAGACAACACCCTCTTTAAATCCTGTAAAGAAAATCAGAACTTGGTAAGTACAAGATGATAAGTAACCATGACATGAATAAAGCAGTTTGATTTGAAAAGCTGACCAGTAAAATCTGGGGTGAGTGGGTAGGGCAGACTGGAAGAAAGAAAAACAATAGAAGAGGTGAGCTTTGTCCCTGAGTCAAAGACTACACCCCCATATGCATCAATCTCTTTCAGCATGTCTATTTTATCACCCAGCCTGAAGATCCCTTTTGTTGTGTGTCTGAAGGGCTTCTTCCACTTCGGCAAACATCACGGCAGATGTCTCTGAATTTAAACTGACTGAATACTCTCTACACCAGTGGTTCTCAACTTGGCACTCACAAAACAAAAGTGGGACAAGGCTGTTCCAACAGAATTGCAAAAAGAAGAGAAACAAATCAATGCTGAATGCAGCTAGTAAAATCTCACAAATGCATAGTTAATAAAAAGCATAAGAACAAGCAGACCAAAATCAACGCTCAGATCAAACATTATAGTATTTTGTCATACATTCTTATACAATACCCATACAATACTTACTGATACAATAGTTGGGCTGAATCGCATTTCTGCTGTTGTTAATGCATTTACAAAACTGCCAGTCATAATAGTAATTTAGTATATTTTTAGACCCACGCAGTTCATGGTAATATTAACAGATTTCATATTGATGTCAATTTAGGAACGGCTCTACACTCCACATTACATTTACATTTAGCCATTTAGCAGACGCTTTTATCCAAAGTGACTTACAAAGAGTTCAGAAAGTGATAAGTGATATGTCATACAGGAACAATAAAACAATCGGTGCTAATAAAAAGTTACTAGTTTCAACAAAAGCTAGACCATTACCTGTTGAGAGAAAAAGAGAGGGCTAGTGTACATTAAATTATTATTATTATTTTCATTTCACAAGCTGATGGTTGATGGTAGACCAGCCGGGCTGATTATATGCTGGGTAGATGCGATGATTGCTGATGGTAGACCAGCCGGGCTGATAATATGCTCCAGCTCAGGCAAGGTTATGGGTTGCCTGGTGTCTGGATGGGTGGGCTGGGTTCTCTGGATGCCCTTGATGATTGTAGATGTTTGTGAGCTTGCTATGGCTGGTGATTGAAGGCCGTGCAGATTGCTCTGGCCGGTAATATAGAGAACCGCGATCCGGGCCTTGCTTGTTGGTGGCTTTGGAAGGAGCGGACATCGGTGAGGTGGCATCAGCCTGGGACGAGACGTAGAGGCCGTATAGTTCCGCCTGGGCATTCGGCTGGCGAAAGGGATGTCCTCGTTGGAAAGGGCAAGTTGTAGGCCCTGGATGGTCCATTTCTGGATGGCGGGGATCGTGTTGAAGCCTGGGACTCCATTTATTATTCTGATCCCGGGCTGGAATGATGCAATGTGCTCGGGGGTGCTGAAGGATTGGGGTTGGCAGCACTTTTGTTGACAATGGACATGGAGTTGAACGGACATGGCATCGAACGAATTGTCGATGCTGATCTGAAGAGATGAAGCAGGTAAGATGGTTTTTCCTATTTGTGAGAGATAGGAAAGAGCTGATAGGGTAGATGCGGTGATTGCGATGGAAGAGCAGCGGTAAATACTTCAGCTCCTCCCGAACTTTGTTAATAAAACACAATTTGTCTGTCAAGTATTCACAGAAGAGATGGGTTTTAAGTCGTTTTTTGATGAATGTGAGAGATGTGGTTGACAGGACCGAGTTGTCGAAGAATGTTCCACCAGGAAGGAGTTGTGAAGGAGAATGAGCGGAAAAGCGATTTACTGCCCTTATGAGAAGGCAATACAAGACGCCGCTCGTTTGCTGAATGCAGGGGTGTAGTAGTGTAGGAGGGTGTGAAAGTATGCCGGTGCAGATTCAGTGATATGCCTGTAGGCAAGCATCAGTGACTTGAATCTGATACAGGCTTCCCTTTTGGGCTGTCGGAAGACAAGGCGTGATGCTGCGTTTTGAACCAGGAAGCATTTCCAGGAAGACCAGCAAGGAAAGCATTGCAGTAGTCCAACGTTGAGATTACCAGGGCCTGGACAAGGAGTTGTGCCGTATACTCAGTGAGATAGGGTCTAACCTTTCTAATGTTGAATTAGGCATATCAGCATTATCACGTTGTCTTTGAAATATGATCATTGAAGGACAGCTGTTCATCAAATATGACTCTGAGGTTCCTGGCTGTTTTGGAAGGAGTGATTCTGGTATTGCCAAGTTGGATGGTGAGAGCATGTTACACCGTGGGGTGTGACGGAAACACGAGTAGTTCTGACTTGGCCGTGTTCAGATGGAGGTGATGCTCCTTTATCCAAGCTGAGATGTCTTTACAATCTCATTATTACTATAGGCACTTTATTTTTTTCTTGATCCTGAAAAGATGCCTTATTTAAAACACTTATCACTAATAGCAATTAGAAGAATGCTATAACACACATATTTCCCATTTCAAAATTAAAGCACAACCCTTTAACCGGGACATATAAATTTGACTGGCCTGTGTTGGAGGGCCGATGTGAGTCCTAGGAAGGCATATAGATGTGAAAGAAACACCATATATAATGAAACCCCTGCAATGAAAACCAATGTAGCCCTTGCTTAGTTTGAATAATTAGAATATAACTTAATTCCAAATAAATTGAATAATTTAGCCTCTAACTAATTATGACTTAATTTATTGCACTTGGACCAATTATGGCTAATTTCCCCCAGTGTGTGTTTGCCCTCAATCCAGGGCGGGATCAGCACATTTGCCGGCCATTAATCAGTTTCCCATAAAGCATCGCTCACCGTCACATTATTGATCCTTTGACCTCAGTTCTTTAGCAAAGCTACCGTATCTTTAATGACCCGAGACCTCGAACCACTGTTGCACAGAAAGTTAATGCTGATTAATATCACCTCCTATGGGGGACAAAGCATAGCAGGAGGTAATCCCAAACTTTGTATCCAAATTATGTTTTATTAAAAAATAGTTCATCCGAAAATTAAAATTCTGTCCTCATTTACTCACCCTCAGATGGATCCGAACCTGTATACATGTCTTTGTTCTGCTAAACACAAAGGAAGATATTTGGATAAATGTCAGTAACCAAACAGCTCTCATACCCCATTAACTCCCATCGTTTTTATTTTCCCTACTATTGCATTAAAAAGGGGATGAGTATTTTTGGATGAACTATCTTTCAAGGCTTTGGGCTCACTGAGGGCTTGTACGTCACAAAATATGGATAAAACAACTGTCAACTAACAAAAGAAAAAAACTACAAATATTTCAAAGAATGTCTCTGCAGGGTGGGTTTTATTGAAAACCGTGTTCATCACTCCTTTAGTATAAATTGTGGGACATTTAACCGATACTATACAATCAAATAAAGCTGTTTTTAAATAAAACAGTAACAAATACACTTGCTGAAGACTTTAAAGACTTTAAGGAAGTAACAATTAACTGGACCTGCTCAAATATATTTTTGTTTTGCCAAGTCCAGCCTGGCTTAACCCCGTGTATGGCTATATCTATTTAAAAAAAGATAATGCAATTATATTTATTCAAAATAAACATGTTCTTTACACATATCTTAGACTTTTATTGCTTTAAAAAATGAATAATGCTATGGGTCCACTAGACCAGCATACATTAGCTGAGTAACAAAACATGAACACCAGAAGGGTTAACCAATCAGCACCCAAGCAGAAAAAGGTCAGGGAACAAGTGAGCTCTGAAGAAATGCCATTTCAAGTCTCGACCAATGTGCATGCAGAGAGGTCTCTTTCTGCTAAGAATGTACTTCTAGTAGCAACATTCCAGACCAGCGTAGACCACATTGCAGCGGAAGAAGTGTAAATGCAATCACATCACCATTTGGAATTTGGCCAGTATAAAACTGAATCCAGTCAAGTATGTGAATGTTAGGGCTGATAAAACATGACATCTAAAATCAATTTCAAAATGTGTCCTATATTGAGAGACAAATTGTTGGGAGGTTTGAAAAGGTGATCATATGAGATCTGACAGATCCAATTCTGAAGCAAATGGAGGCAGTAAAACAACACGAAGGGCCTGCTGCCATTTCTAAGTCACCCTGCTTTCACATTCAGACAAGCTCTGCTTCCATTTAATACGATTAGTAAATTGCCATCAGTCTATGGCCCTTATATTGATTGGGGCACATTCATACATTCTGGGGCTAATGTGATTGACACTTGTCTTTTCTCACCAGCCCGTCTGGGAAATTATAATAATCAAGGCATTGAAACTGGCTGGACGATTCAGCGCTTTTACAACTGTTCAATCTCATGAAATCTTTTCAAACTAATGGTATAGGATTTGGGTGACTCCACCATGTTAAGGATTTTGATTCATCTGTGAGCATTAAGAATGTTCTTGGCTTCTCCTTCAGTGAGCATGCTCATCTTGGAGGAAAAAAACTTGGTCAATCAGTCTGCTCCAGTGAACAGACCCGTCATTTCAACAAAATATGACTGCTTGTGTTTGTTTCAGCAGTGTACAGATACAGGAACACATACAGTTCACAAATGTACACACACAAAATGTAAATATATAAACATAACAAAGACCACAAACATACATGTATATATGTACATATGTTTATAATACAAATGTACAACTGCAAAAAAATTAAGAGAATCTGTTTTTCTGATTTTAAAATTTACTATTTGTAGTTATGTGTTTAGGTGAAATTATATATTTTTTCATTCAGTAAACAACTAACAATATTTCTACCAAATTTCAAATAAAAATATTGTTTCTATTTGAATTTATTTGCAGAAAATGAAAACTGGGGAATCTGGTCAAAATAACAGAATGCTCTGTATTTTTCAGACCTCAAATACGGCAAAGAAAACAAGTTCATATTCACTTTTAAGCAACTGTAATATTGGTACATGTAATTAGGTAACGTAAAAATATATATTTTTATGTAATAACCTGGATTTTTCTCAGTTTCCATGTGTCTTGTCATGTTGTCA
The DNA here is from genome assembly GCF_947034865.1 of Barbatula barbatula. Classification (NCBI taxonomy): domain Eukaryota; kingdom Metazoa; phylum Chordata; class Actinopteri; order Cypriniformes; family Nemacheilidae; genus Barbatula; species Barbatula barbatula. The sequence continues at coordinate 7,397,412 of NC_136779.1, forward strand.
GTCTTTCACGTGGCTCTGACTTAATGTCACTCCTGAGGTTTGATTTTGTTGAAAGTCACCAGACACTGGACTGAAATGGCAAACATCTAGAAATGCGGATTAAATGAAAATTAAATGGTCTCTTATTGTTTTCTGGCTGTATATGTAAAAGCCTTATGTATAAAAATCCAACACACATTCGTTAAATCTCTTATGTTTTTCTCATATGCTCAATCACAAAGACAGCACAAAACCTTTAAAATATCACCCAAATATCACCTCAATTCTATTGCTGATTTTTAAACCATATAACAACAGCATCAAATGTATTTGTCTCAACTTGTTGCTGTTGAAACTTCCCAATGGGCAATATTGAAAAGATCTTAGATCACATGTTCTTGAAAGATTAGATCAAGTCAATCCCAAACACCGCCAAGGACCGCGTTGCTGTCCTTGGTTCTTAAACAGATAAAGCACTAAAGGCACTCTCCATGCTGTGACGTGCTGCTTTCAGTGCACGTGGGAAAAATGCATTTGCCTGGGCTGCTAACGCAAGTGATCTGATTGGCTGGATATAAGAGAAGAGGAAACGGCGACTGCAGACGTCATAGAGAAATACAAACGTCATGCAGCAGGCAACGACGAGTGCCATACAATTAGAATATCTCCCCACGTCATTCACCCACGAGAAGACGGCGATGAGCTCATACATTAAAGCAGTCTGATCTAAAAGCAAATTCTCCAAAGACAACATCGCCGTGGCCAATAACCAAGGCCACGGACACGCCACAGTCCCTTGTGACGATTAGCTGACAACGACAATTGATATTCATTGCACGCGCTTTCCAGCATCACATCCACCAGTGCGGTACCTTGTGACTAAATCCCTTCCACAGGATCCCTACCGATTTCAAGGATTCAAGGACAAAATGCATTAAGCGCATAGACTAAATGCAATTAAATAAAGTTAATTTAACAGTACAGTTGTATTGAGCAAGCATATGTCACTATATAGATTATCTTTCTCTCTCGGCGTGATGTGCCGTTGTGAAGCATCGCTTTAATTTCGTACAACGCATCTTGTCAATACTCCGAGACAAATGCATGCTTGTTGAAACTCAAAATGCTCTGTCATTAAAAGTAAAACGAGAAGCAAGCTGTTTATTTAATCACTAAACGTTGCTTGGTTTCTTGACAACGTATGAATGGACAGCAAAGTTTCTTGTGACGTTAACAGTCCCAAACCGCGACTAAGATATAATTACACTTTGACGAACACTAACTCACCATCAGATCTGCAAAGTTGTGGTCCAGGTTTAGTGCAATGGTGTCAATGTAGTATCACAGTCGCTTATGATGTGGCCATCTGTCGCGTGGCCCTTGTGCACTTGGAAAGAAACGGCATTCCGGCAGGCTGCGGGGGGTCATTGTACAGCGCTCGGGTCCTGAGACATTCGAAAGAAAAACAAAGCCAACATCATCATCAAGCAGTGTCGTTACAAGTCAGAATCTGAGTCATTTGCGCCGTTTTGCGTAAGGCACGTGCGCTGACTCTTCACGCGTTTGTCGTGACGTAGGCCTTTGGAATAAATATCGCTGGTGCAAATTTTAAGGCACGATCATTCAAGAAACCGAAGAGGGTGGCGTATTCGAGGTGGAGGTTGACCAATAATGATTTTAAAACGCATTCCTGGTGCGAACACCCATGAAACGTCGTACCATAGCCTACTCCCCTTTAATGTGCGATCCTATGAGTGAGCAAATGAAGCCAACACCCTTACCTTGTACCAAAATGGCAAGTAGACTGAATATTTTTTAAATGAAAGCACCATTTCATAAGCTACCCTGTTTTGTGAATATCACTTACAGCACCAGGACGACACGATGTAAGTTGCAGTCAACTGCACTACCTAGGGAAATAAAATCATATTTATTGCATATAAGCTTACCTATTTTAAAGAGAGCAACTGGTGTCGTACCCCATCTTTACGTCCCGTTATCTGATAGACCTGACGAGCTGGAGCGCAAATGGTATACTCCATATCAAAGGAAGACAAATCCCCAATCTGATACCTCCTGTGGATGCAATACTATATAAAAGGGGGAAGAAATAACGTTCCCAAAAATACCGTGGGCCAAATCGCTGGCAAAAAAATGTCCTGTCCCCTCATAATGCGATTGATAAGTTTTCACTTTCGCGTGGGTTCTACCAAGCTGTGGGGGAGAGTGTGTGAAAAGTGAGTGTCATTTGTCGCGTGAGAGGCGCTGTTGAGCGCGCGCCGTGGACGCTCCCCACTGCGGAGGTGGAAATGGTTGTGACCGTCTGAGCTCGCGGGCACATCACCGATGCAACGTTGATTTAAAGAGGCAACCTGCCGGGTTTTACCCTTCGCGAACGACGCATTTTAGAGAATCGCATCGGGGGGCTTCAGCCCGTTATTGCTTAAAAGCCATACTGAAAATAGTGCGCGAGTATTACTCATCCTAAGATTTATGTTCGCCAAGTGTGTGTGCATTCGTTCGTGTGCGTGTGTGTGTGTGTGAGAGAGAGAGAGAAAGTGAGAGTAGTGATGGGGGGGGGGGGATTGTTGGGGTTTTAAGAAAATACTCTGTCAATATTTCATCATACATGAGGTGGTATTTAATTCACAAACCAGCATTAGGGCTTTAAACCACAGGGCTTAAAATAACAGCAATCCTTTTTTTGCATGTAGGCTCAAAGATTTATTAACCATTACAAATCCACAGCAACACAAACAAGTAAAAGCATGCTTAATTTATTAATCTAATGAGGTAGCTGGAACAAAGACACTTTTACCTTTTAATACTTGGATAAAGGTTATAGAAGCACACTGCATAGGGCTAGTGCACAGGTGTGGTTTCTTGTAAGCCTTTTTATTCCTCTAAACTTTATAAACTTATTTGTTTTCAAGCAGACAACCCACTATATCTACTATGTTAAGTCTCAGTATTATATTGCAGTGGGGTTACGTTTTACACCATCACCCACATAGTTTAATGTAAAAACGTTTTTTCCAACTAAATGCATGCTTGTTTTATCAGCAGTGGAACAGCTGCTAGTTTTTTATTGAGTGACCTCATGTTTTTAGAAAAGTGTGTCTGTTTTTTATTGTTTTCTCAGAGACTCATTATACACAGTTACACTACAATGCCATTCAATGTGGTTGTATTAGCATGCTAATTGAAACCTATAAAGCAATTGCCCTGGAGAATGCCAAAAAGGTCCCTGATCCAGTCGTTGCCATAACTAGCCAAGCGTAATGAAACCCTGAAACATGGTTTCCATGCCAACAAGCGTACATACCCCTTGACTGTTTCAATACAAGGGTAGATTAAATAATTCCTCCTAGCGAAATTCTCGCCGATTCTGTTGTATTGTATTGTACAAATAAATACTTAATAAAAGGTGACCTGTTTTTTATCAGGCACCGCAATAGATGATTTTGGGCGGTACCCAGACAGGGCTTAAATACAGTCCCAGACTAATTTAAATGTGAGAGATGCCTTGTTTGAAAACAACTTGCACTGACATATCTTAAAATATATTAATGCAATTGTTTTGTCTCAAGATTGACACAGTACTGTTTTTTAAAACAACATAATTATCCTAATTTAATCAAGGTTTAGTCCAGGTTTAAGCTAATCTTTGTCCGGGAAACTGCCCCGAATATTTTAGTATAAATAAAAAATTCTAATGTGGTCAAATCAGAACGAAGGTTATTTGGGTAATCACGGTAAAACCAGAACTAAATGTTGAGAATAACCTATGAAATAAAATAAATAAATATAATGTTACTAGGTAAGTTTTAAATTGTACAGAGGCTGCCTGAACCGATCCCTGTCCTCTCTGAATATCTATTGTGCAAGTGCTAAAATACAATAGGGTAACGACTGATGTGGTGACAGACTGGGTCAGGCTTCAGCCTCTCAACGCAGCTGTGAGACTTTCATATCCCAGAATGAAATCATGTTTCGAATCATTGTGCGCAAGCTCAACAGAGAGGCGTATGAGCTTAGTGTAAATGTACTAGCAAAACCCACCTTGAAATAAACTAATGTACAATAAAGTATACACATTTATAGTGATTATGTCAAACATGTAAAATAATACATTAGATCTTATCTTGATAGAGACCAGTGACATAAAAATAACTGAATTAAAAAGATTGAATGCATTGTCATCTTGGCTGGAGGATGTGCAAAATAATTGGTAGTAAGCCAAGCAGTGATTGGACAATAACTGGCTAGTGGCCGCATTTTGCATGGGAGTTTAGAACACAATAGACAGAGCGCTTGTTGCAAGTTGGAATCTTGGCCATGATCTGTGGGTTGAGTGGCTTTATGATCAGCCAAAAGTGTTGGGGAGTAAACTAAATAACAATAGCCTAACATGTATCAGCAGCAAGACAAGCACAACTGTTTTGAAGTTATGAACTTTTTGGTAGAATGTAGTGTGCCCAACTCTTTTTTCAAAAATAGTACACTTGAAGTACTTCAAAATTATGAATAGCATGTGGTTTGGCAGGCTAGAGTTTCAAGTAGCCTAATGGATTTTGGGTCTTGTTGGCTGAATATGAAGAGCAATGTTTCAGCTAATGATTGGAAGAGAGTCCAAAGTAAATGTCAAGAATTAATGTCAGGAAGTAAAAAAAGGCAAACTCAGAAATGATTTTAACATCATAGCATGTCTTGCATCAGTGACATAGCAAGACAACAGGCTGACTGAGATATGATGAAATGGCCAAGTGACGACAAATGACACCTGGGACTGAAAGAGTGAATCACAGTTCATTTTGTTACACGCATTGACCTGACATCTTTGTTACTATGTTGACAAGACATCTTCATCACACTCTGGGTCAGATGAGGCCAGAGGTCACCAAAGTTCCAGAGGATTTAGAGGTTAATATGTTTGGGCACCGTGTCATAATGTGAGAAACGGTCGCTATGGCAACACATCCAACAATCAAAGCGCATCTAGAAGTGGTGGGTTTTTACTGTACAGTAGCTCCATCTCAGTGATTTAAAGAGTGATTAATTGTGTATGAGAACAGGTCTGCTGGGACATGCAATGTCAAAGAGGCACAAGAGTTACTCCACTCTTCTCCGCTCTAACGCATGTATTCACAAGCAAACAAACCCCTATAAGTGCACTTCACTCTAACATTAGCAGACATGTGTGAAGCATGAATGAACATTGCAGCTGCATTGTTTGTAGTATGATTTATGGTAAAAAAGAGCTCGGGTGATGCATTTGAAGGTTTCAGAAAACAATCACTTAGCTCTTATGAAAATGTGTAGTTTCTGAACAATATGTACGAAATAAAATCTGATTCATTAAAGCTTCCAAAACGACAATACTGAAAGCAAGAAAAGCTGTTCACCGCCAAAGGCAATTTGTTGGTTTATACGCAGTGATAACCCACTTTTCATCCACAGTTCCTGCTCATATTAGACATAACTTTGATTTCGCTATAATCACAAAAGCAGAGGTGTCCTTAAAAATACTGCGTGTGTATGCTTTCCATTCTCTGGTATTATTTCCCAAAGCACTATATTAAAAGTTTCAAGATCGGTTTAGAAAGCTCATTGTGGCTCATTTGTAAGCTTTTAGAAGAATATAATGTTAAGTTAATGAGCACAACTCATCCGATTTATCTTAATAAACACCATTGAAAATTAGGACATCCAATGAGGCATGCTGCAGTCCTTCAGAACAAATCTGCATTTATCTTGTGGCCGTGGCCATGGCCTTGACATACACACGAGCATTCTAGGTGACCCGAGTTCCTTTCCTTTTTTATTTTTCCCTGTCTCTTCTGGTTTCTATTCCACTGTTCTGTTTAATAAAAAAAGGGCTTCAACAATGACTTTGGATCTGACCAACTCTTTTTTGGCCAATTTCGTTCGATTTTGTTCTTTTATTTGGTCAATAGAATGCATTACCTCAGAATGTTTTATACTCTGCATTTTGACACGAAAACAAGAAAGTACTCAATTTTCTTCATAGAAAAAGAGAGAGAGGTCGAACGAGCGCTGGAGAGCAGAGTGTACATCACCATGCAAGTGTCAGTGCTGATGGCAGCTAAGTGCACTGATATGCACAGTTTTACTTAATCATGTAATGAAAATGGTGAAAGGTAGGCAAACCATGGGAGGAAGTGCAGCAGGGGAAACAGCAAGCAACACAAACGACAAGCTTTTAAAATACACAGCAGCAGAATATGGCCACTTTCTTGTCTGACTAGTCAGGCTATTAGTCACAATGCTCCATATTAAACCTTATAAAATCATAAAATACAGGCACTTTTAGTCACATGTATTCGGTAGCATTGTTATCTAGCCAACTTTCCATAACAAGTCATGTATAGTCAGCCAAAATATATACAAAATAAATTTAAAGGGATAGCCAAAAATAAAAATTCTGTCATCATTTACTCAATATATTTGAAAGAAGGTTAGTAACCAAACAGATATCATCCCCCATTAACTGCCATATGAAAAGAAAAACTAATGGAGTCAATGAGGGATAAGATCTGTTTGGGAACTGACATTCTTTCGAATACATTCCTTTTTGTTTAGTTGAACAAATACAATTATACAGATTTGGAACGATTCAAGGGTGAGTAAATTATGACAGAATTTTTATTTTTGGTTGAAACAAAAAGGAATGTGTTTTCCAATAACATCAAGCTAACTGTACATTATCCTGCTTAACGGCATAAATGAACTATGGCACATTAACTATTGATTCCAGCTGAAGTAAAATAATATGAAATTAATAAATGTGACCTATAATGAAATCTGATTAGCAGTTATGATGTTATAGTTCGGACTGCAGAATGCTCAAATATTTTACTGAGCTACCTAATAATCTTTGTTAATTTAAGACCAATAATGTTGACAGTGAACAATGCATTTTGTGAGGTTGCTGCATACAAACTGCTTCCCTCTATTCACAAAAAGAGCAGAACATTAAATGAGAGTCATTAACATCTATAAAACACTCAGTCTGCACCGCTGTGGTAAACAGTACATCAGATAGATTCAATCTATTGATTCGCATGAAGCTTGTTAAACAGTTAAACCATATTGCCAAATAATAAGTCTGTAGACATTTTTCATAGATTCTGGAAACGTATTATAAATTATACATGCACATAAAATTATGAATAAGTGATACAAAACATTCTCAGCTTGTACTATGTATGGATTTCTTCAAAAATACAGCTGGCAGCTTCTTGGTAATTAAGGAACAGCATCTGTTCCTGTGTGTATGAGGCCAACATACAAAACAATGAGTGGCGTTAGCTTAAGCTCAAAAGAGGAAAGAGGTGCTAAAAGGTTGTGGCATAACGCCGGAGATTCAGGTCGTTTGCAGAACAGGAACGTTTAAAGGGGACCTTTCACGAAAATCTGATTTTTTCTGTGTCTAAGTGCTATAATTGAAACTCAGAAAATTTGAAAAATGACAACCCAGTAACTTTGTTTTGGTGAGCCTTTCTCTGCAAGCCTGTGAAAAAATTAGCCGATCAGATTTTGAACCCAATCTGTCACTTATAGAAAACAATGTGTGTGGTTTGAAAATACATGACCAGTTTGTCATGTGTACTTTCGCTTATAGAAAACATGACGGCTGCGTTTTCTGATAGAAAGGGGCGGAGACTAGCAGCTAATTTGCATTTAAAGAGTTTCTTCTCAAATATAAAACTGGTCATTTAGAGCATGCTATAATAAAAGATCTGTGGTGTATTTTGAGCTGAAACTTCACACACACATTCTGTGGACCTCTAAGATTTATATTACACTTGTATAAACGTAGAAGAAAATCTCCCCTTTAAGATCAAAGTACAAAATTTTATAGTACATTTCAGAAATGTTCAAAAATGAATCATGTTGTTTATTTTAACAAAGCAACTGGACATTATATGAGTCAATGTGGTCAAGAGTCACACTGTCAGTTCTCATCATTACCATCATTACTTCAGTTACCATCATTAAAGTGTGCCACAAAACATCTCACAAATGATACACAACTATCAGAAATGCAATGTAATCTTCACAAACAAAATATACACCAGCAAAAGTACAGTACTTGGCCTATGTACAATATTCCACACGAAGTGGATGGATTTCTTGTCTTTCTCATGATAGGGATCATGTCAATTCCGGGCAATCATTCTCAAACACTACCGCCCTCAGTTCAGAGACTGTGCCGAAAGCCTTCGGCTCAGCTCTGCTAATTTAATTAGTCTCAACCTCAAAGCATACAGAGAGGCAATGAGAGAACATTAGTTATTTTATCTTGATGTTTCTCTTTTCTGCCTTTCCCTGGTGGTTTAATTTGTGTTGGCAAGAGGGAAAAAGTTGTTAGTTGTTAATCACAGTATCTGAAAGATTTTATATGTGGATCAACTGAAATTTGGACGCACTGGTCTCTTTACACCTTACCATTCACCTCAGGTAATCCAGATCACCATATACACTTGGCATTTAATTCCCTCTCATTCGCGTCTCCTGTAAATCACTGTTGTGATTAGACTTGAAGGTAAGGCAGGTCTTATTTCATGTACAGTTTACTGTTTATACTTACGTATTACTTACTAGGCAATTCTAGAGTTATGGATGTGACATTTTCAGTCTGAACTGGAAATATAAACTCTCAGAGAATGTATTTATTACAAAATGTATTAAACCATCTGTTTATATTTTACTAAACCCCTGTTGATAAGGGTCCAAACAAAAGAAAAACCTCAGTCTATACATTAAATGTTTGCTTTTTAAGACGAGGGAAACAAAAATGAATGCAGATTAATTTTATAGATTAAATAATTTATAGGATTTTTGTGAATAAAAATGTACAAACAAGAAGTAACGATACCCAACAACTGACGAAAGGATGACTTGTCTTAGAACATAAGATAGTTATATTTAATCTCCGTATCTATGAGGAATATGGACCATTATGGATGTGAAAATTCTGAAAGCAGAACATACTTGACTAAAATCAAGCTTTAAAAAGAGAGACCTCACATGGTAATTTAAATCAGCAATATTCACATGTGATCTATCAGCAAGCTGAAAACCTATGTCAAAATACAATGTGATACCTCGTGGTGATAAAAACTCAACAGACCTGTATTGTCAAATAATCATTCATATTCCATTTTTTTCAATATGTTCAGTATGCATTCTTTTTTTTCTTCATTAAAACTATGTGTCTAATCATGATCTAAATCAACCAAATCATGAAGTACTAGATACAAGTTAAAACCCTTGTTTTGATTGACAGGTAAGTAGGTTATCTCTTATACTGTTGTTATACCTACACTACAAATGCAAGAAGGTCACATGCATTTGTTAACAGCAGATCAGCCAAAATGTATTTTAATAAAGGTATTAACAGAGTCACAGATCAGGATGGTCCGTAGATCATCCAGTAAACAAAAAGCTAAACCTGTTTTATCATGGATGTAGTAGTGCAAACATGAGGTCCAGTTTACTGTAAGGAACTGCATTACATCCGGCTCTCCGGTATTTCACACAGTGTTCCCATCAGCTCTGTTCAATTCACTTGATGCAAGAAACCTGCCTCAGCTAGTTACCTTTGCAAGTACGGCATGTAGTTTAAGGGGACCCGCTGTCAGTATCTATCATTAGACATGTCATACGAGATCAGTCAATTAAATCTGTCCTTCTCTCCCTATTTGCATCCGCTTGCTCGTCTCTGCATTTATATATGCTGTTTGCAAATAAAAACATGTTTCTCTGTCAGAAGAGGGTCAATATAAGGTGTTCAAACATTAGCATTATCAGACAAAAATAACAACACAGCCACATTGATAGATTGTGTACGATGGAGTGTGCAAGCTTCCATTTATGTAAAATTTTGCTGAAAATAATCCCTTACAGCGGAATAGGGAGAAATTTATATTTTATGAATTGTTTTTTTATGAGGATAAGAAAGTAAATAGAATCCATTTTTGAATGTCAACTTTGATTCAACACTCTTTTATATAGACAAGAACATTTACAGGCTTTGAAAATCAATGCCAAGTTTAAAGGGTTCCTCCTGAACACAATCCTGAAACACAATGTCTTCAGGGTAAAAAAAGCAGAGGTAAGCAATCAAAGCACCTATGCAATCAATATTTCACAGCCCTAGAAAAATGCACATGGTTCCAATGAGGCAACAGCACCCTGTGTTATATAGCTCATTCTTTTAGGGGGTCTCCATTAACATGGTAAAAGACTCCACCTGTGCTCAATCTATGTGGTCTGATAGACCATCTCCTATCAAATGACATTAAATATCACAGTCAGGCATGCGTCCGCATACACGTCAACGTTTGACTTCCTTCTAATGATCAATGTCCATCTAGATCCCGCCCCTCCCCCTACCACGGAATGTTATTATCGTACCCCATTGGCTGGAATGACAGAGCAGGATATATTCATAGGGCCTTCCATGTTCAGGCCCTCTGGCCCTTTATACATGCATTAACTCTTGGTGAGTGCAATTGCTGATTGTGTTTAAATGTGCAAGTATGTGCGCTGTTGCCGGTCAAGCGAGTAGTTGCCCTAGATTTACAGTGTGCCAAAGAACACCACTCCCCATGTGAGAGCTGTATGATCTGAAGCATGCTCTCCTTGAGAGCTGCACCATGCTTTTCATCATTTACATGCGTTTCTCTCTATACCTTGACACTTTATTTTTCTTCCATCGTGTTCAGTCTAAAGTAACTTATGAGTATGTGATCAATTAGAAATGGTTAAATGTGTTAGTGGTAGCACATTTTGGTATACACTCCTTCCCATATACACTTCAGAATTCATAAAGCTTAATCAGATTCATCAGTCCATATTGAAAGGCATTGTAAATTTAGCAAAATGATAAATTACATTGTGTTCAGCAAATCTACCCCTACAGGCCAAACATATAGCTTGACCCAGATAAGTCATTTATACTGTTGTCCACATAAAGATTATTCTACATAACTAGGGCTGTTCAACGATTAATTGCATCCAGAATAAAAGTTTCTGTTTACATAATATACAGTATGTCTGTGCACTGTGAATGTTTATTTTGATTTAAAAAAACATACACATAAGGGTAAGGGGTAAACTGTATTTAACCCGGAAGGGAAATATGTCAAAGTGCTACAATGTCGCTCTGTTAAACACTGTAGGGACTTACATTAAAATACAACATTATATAAATATAAAATGCAGGATATATAAAGTACAAAACACAGTAAAGTGCTATTGTGCTGTAAGTACATATATATGTATAAGTGCATAATACATAACTGTATATATTTAGGAAATATTTGCATCTATATATTAAAATATTAATTAAATAAAAATATTATCACTTGTTTTTAATTTTATATTTGTCTTAAATATATACAGTGCCTTACAAAAGTATTCACCCGCTTCATGTTGGTCACATTTATGCCTTATCTTAAAGTACTTGAAATATATTTTTTTACATTAATCTACACTCCATACACAATAATGTCAAAACAAAAAACTAATTTGTGACTTATTAAAAATAAAAAAATATATTCATACCCTTAACTCAGTAGTTAAAGCAACTTTACGGACTCAAATATTTTTGGGTATGATGTGACAAGCTTTACACATCGGCATTCTGCAATTTTCTGCCATTCTTCTCCTAAGATCCTCTCAAACTCTGTCAGGTTAGATGGAGATCATCAGTAGACAGACATTTTCAGGTTTATACAAAGATGTTCAGTTGGGTTCAAGTCCAAGCACTAGCTGGGCCACTCAAGGACATAGACAGAGTTGTCCAAATGCCACTCTTGCATTGTTTTAGCTGTGCCTAGGATTATTGTCATGTTGGAGAATTAGCCTTCTGCCCTGTCCGCGGTTGAGAATGTTCTGGGCTAGGTTTTCATGATAATTATCTCTGTATTGTGTGCCGTTGAGCTTTTCTTCTATTCTGACAAATGTCCAAAAATTAGCTCTGTATAATGTGGTAGGCTACATGAGGCCAGTTTTTGATTGCACTTATGCATTTTGTTGTTCTTATGTTGTTCCAATTACTACCGTTGTTTACCTCATCTGGAAGTCGCTTTGGATAAAAGCATCTGCTAAACGTCTTAATGTAAATGTAATACAGTATACATGATACAATCCTGTCTCAGAGCTCTACTGGAAGTTCTTTTGATCTCATGTCTTGTTTTTTTTGTATTGTCATTGTGCATGGAGGGATGATTTATGTAAAAAAAGTAAATATTTTATCGAGTAATAATCGAGAATTTATCTTGAATTTCACCAGACCAGTTACATATTGTAATAGAAAATAAGCATTTGTATAATTGGACTTTGGAACCAAAACCTTTTACCTACACTTCCCTTTGTAACAATTTCCCAGTCTTCTCAAAAACAAGAAACCATGGCAATACAGCTCCAACATGCATTGGATTGAGGCAGAACAGCAAAGAGGTCTATCAAAATGTCTATGAAATGGGTGCCCAGAGTTGACAAAGTGCATTTCAAGAGTGCAGTAATGTTTGTTCTGTAACTTTCAAGGAATGACTGAATAACTTATATCCCACGAGGACAAGTAACACTGCTCTATTCCTAGTCACAGTTCGACTGTAGAGAATACGGCCAGACTGGCAAAATCAATAATAAATCTTTGTATATGTAATACCATTGTTACTGGAATATGAACACATAAATAATTTTAAGTCCAAAATAGTTCACACACTCACAAAGAAGCAGTGATTCCAAGATAAACATTTGCTTCACTCCTGCATACTAATGATTGCCATTTTGCCCAACATGCATCTCTACATGGCTTTCAGTGGTTAGAGCATGGCGCTAGCAATGCCAAGGTCATGGATTCGATCCCAGGGGCTTTCACGTAGACAGAAACAAAAATCTATAGTACAATGCCATTTAAGCCGCTTAAGATAAAACCGTCTGCCCTCTGGGTGATTTGTAATATGCCAGACAAGTCTTTCGGTTTTGTTTAGGAAAACAGCGCTATATCAGTGGTTGTGGGCAGAGGCCCAGGCTGGTCAGGCAGCCAGGGAGGCGCAGGCAGGGCTGGAAGGCCAGTGGTGGACATCTTGGGCGAAGCAGGGAACCTAAATGCTTCCATCTTGGACGAGGCAGGGAGCTCAGATGTGGCCATCTAGGATGACACCTCTGGAGGACACAAGGACGCAGCCTTACGAAGCAAGACACAGCTATAGGGAAGTCGTGAGGATCGACGTTGGGTGTTTTAGTCCTGGTTTCTTTGTTTCTCCTAGTCCCAGCCATTTGGCTGCATGTTTTAGCCTCCTGGTGTCCTGGTCCTCAAGGGGGGCGTGCCCCAACGTGTTCACATGGGAAAGTGATGTCAATGCATACCCTATATTGTGTGTGTCAGAGAAGGGACACATACAAAATATGCAAAACTATGTGTCCTCCAAGATAGATAAAAAAACCACTGGACCAAATTACATGCAAAAGGCATAAATGTAAACAAATGTTATACGAATATGCTGGTTGCCAATTATGATGCAGGTTGCAAATTAAGTGTGTAAATGAATAACATACTTTTTTTATGTAAATAAATGATAATTTTATAATAACTTTATACTAGGAAATTATGAAATATCAGCAATTTATATGTTGATAATATGCTAGAATCTGACCACTGGCCATAATGTAGTTTTAATTCTAGGTATACTAAACAAAAGTAAACAAAAAGCAAACTCTAAACTGCACACATCTGCAAAACTAAATTAACATGATTAAATGATAGAATCAAATTATGTCTTTTAAATGCAGTAGTTAATGCAGTTTGGTAAATACAGTATTAAGTCATACCTGGCATAAATAAATAAGGCATGTCAAGCTCCCCTGTTTACGTTGTCATCCCCCTTGTTTTGCTTGCTTCTAAGTGACAGATGAATTTGCATCAATATAGGCTACTATCAAGCACAGCCTTGTGGTAGAAGATTGTTATGCGAGCGTACAGCAAGCGTGCAGCTGCACATGGCTGCCTTAAAGTGTGCTGATGTGTGTGTAAGCCCTGATGGAAACGAACCCAAACTAGAGCTGACTAGACATCTCACTTAGATGTTAACACCAGGCCCATGTTTCAATCCTTGTGTCTATTTAACCATCTCCAACAAAAATGTAGCTTAAGCGTGAATAGACGGCTGATTGAACAGATTTAAAGGGAGTGGTATAATATGTTGTTACTCATGAAGACGAAGATGAGAGAGACAGAGATTCTACTTAATGAAGAAAATCAATAAGAAGTGCTGTGATGTCTACTTTGATCTGTTGTCTTTCATAACGGCGCCACCGTGTGGTTTAGCATAAACTTACAAAAACTAGTAAACAGAAAAAACTAAATGTACAAAAGGCTTTTTAGAATGGTAGTGTACATTTTTTGATTGATAGTTTGCCTTTACAAAAATATGAAGGGGAAGTTTTTTGCATGAATTCAGTACTATATTATATATGTTTATAGTAATATACAAACTTTTGAAAAGGAAGCCGTCTCTGACGTCAGGAGTAACGCTCACAAATCATACTAAACTAAAGGCAGCTACGTATTTGACAGATGTATTGCCGACGGCCCTCTTTGTGCCACATCAGTTGCTGATGTAATATTGGTAATTTAAATGAATATCGAGAGGAACATACAGACAACTATACTCACCAGTAAGGGGCAGTATAACTCTGGTTTACACTACAGTGGACTTTGAGCGCCATCGGTTTGTCAAACCGAAAGCACGTGAGCATGTTCGTTAGTTTCCGTTTTATTGTAATGTATAATGCGAGAGATACTTCACATTTATCCCAAATAAAGATTGCATATGTAATTTGTAAAGCAAAAAAATCGTTTCCGCTGCTAAAACCCAAGTGGGGTGAACTCTGACCTGTAGCCTAATGTTAATTTCCGCGTGTCACTTGATTCATGGAGCCTTCAGATAGTTCCAGGAAGTTAAGTTTATGTAAAATACTTTTTTTCTTTCAAATTTGTTTTCATTAAACTACTTACGCCTATGGGTTGAACGTTTACCTCAGTTGGTCTGTTTAGCCGCAGCCCCATGCAATGCTAGTAACTTCCGGGAACTATTGAAAGCCCGTGAATCGCCATTGCTGTAAAATAAACTGACGCGTCTCTCTCTCAATGGCTCTGCCACAGCCGAAATACATTTGTCCAGTAGAGAATATAATGACACATTTACTGTTTACGGTTGACCAGTAAATAAGAATGCTACGATGTGTAAAATAATTACCTAGTATTTTTTATAAATAGAATCTGTGTGACATCATATCCGGTTTGTGAATTCGTCAAAACAAATATTTTGCACCACAGCCATTTAGGGATTTTGTGTTAAAACTAATTAATTTAATACAATTAAATGAAACTCAGTCCTGTTTAGATTGTGTAACTTTTATTTTATTAAAATATCTGAAAACTGATCAGAAAATTCCATGCATTGAACGGCCTGGTTACTGCCTTTATAACCTTCATGCATGATTGAAATAAGAGATTGTTAATATTATTTGACAAACATTATTTTCAGTATTCAACTAGCATATTCCAAAACAAAATGCTTCTCAGGAAATTCATATTGCATTTGTAATTCAGAACCCCTGTGAAATAAAGACAAAACATTTGTACACATCAAGGTTTGTGCAAAAAAAATATTGATATTAAAAGGTGTGAGGTTTTTGGCATTTTCCACAAATAGTCCATAGTTGGGCCTACTTTAATTAGATCACAGAGCATCTCATAAACAAATAAACTAAATACATGAATAAATAAAAACAACAATGTACCGTAGAATTAATTATCATGCAAATAATACAGAATCATTCACAATCAGACCTGCTATCCTCTATAGGACAACATTATAATAAACATCACACAGATAAGTTGCAAATGAATAAAAAAACACTTGATGTCCTACGTGTTTGGCAGTTGATAACACAAAAACAAGACAATTTGTTAAAAAAACAGCCAAAAAAACTATGACATTACTTAGGCATAGTTTCATGTTCTTGTACAGTAGTTATGTTGTATCAATAAAGTCTTTGGTCCAGCTTCTTACTGTACCTTGGAGCTGTCAACTAGCTGAAACTATTTCCATGTTCAATTTACAAGTTGTTTTCTTTAACTTTAGTTTCAACTATTGCTTGTTTTTGTCCAGCATATTTTGCATTTTTGTGCTTATAATGAAACTTGTATAGCAATTTACAGCCAGACCAATTGTGTTAAATGCGAATGAAGCTCCATTTGAAAATGAAGGCCACATATTTCAGACACACAGATGAATATTAATCGTCGAGCTGTACATGTTGTACAAATCTGCATAAATCTACACAGTCCAAAGTCAAATCCTGATGCATATTCAAAAGTACATTAATTGAACTGAAATGCATGCTGACGTGTACGAGTATAAACCCTCAGGTAAACTGAAACATAAAAAAGAGCACATAGCCTACATTATACACATACATCTTTACAAACTCCTCAATGCACACACTCTCTAGAAGTAAAGGTAATAGGTCCAGTAGAGAAGGTTGATCATAATGAAGGAGAGCGGGAAGGTCAGTCGTGAGTAGTTATCGATATAGTGTGGATTCTCTATTTTGCAACAGTTCATACAGCGCATGACTCTCCGTGTTATTACCATGCACTTGGTGCTTCGGTTTTGGGGCTGAGAGCTGATCTCCTCCTTGCTGTCGCTAGTGGTGGGGCTGTCAGCGTCGCACACCCGAGACAGCATCTCCTCCCGCTTACGGACTCGTAGAGCGCGGCTGCCAATGGAGGTGACGATGCCGTTCATCTCATCCTCCCGCTCCTGCATTTCCTGTCCATACTGATCATTACAATGAGATATAAGTGTGTTTCAACTATACTTATGACAAATTTTATGGTGATCTTACAGTAGTAGAGTAGTCGCAACAATGATAAACATGTAATCTAAGAAAACGAGGATTCAACTAGATCTCATAGATATTTGTGGTTATTACACATTGCATGTACCTGTGCATCTTATGTACAATTATCTATGGATACAAATGAGATCACCCTAGATAATTTTGATATAGATGCGATAAAGGTTTTTCAAAAGTTCTCACCATATACGCATTGGCAGCATTTGGCTGGTGTAATGTGCAGAAATGGGCGACTGCGTATTCAATCAGTGCACCAAAGATGAAGCTGAAACAGATGCCCAGATACACATCAATGGCTTTGATGAAGCAGTTGGCGTTGGGCAGAGAAGTACGAGCCCCCATCATCAGTGTGGTCATGGTCAAAACTGTGGTCACTCCTGTAAACAAAAATAGAGGACATTAATCATTAGCACAACACGTCTAACATATTTATATTGAAAGAAAAAAATTATGAATTAACAGTGATCACTATTAAACAAATTAGCAACCAGCATGCACACCACACTTTTACCTATGCAGATGCGAGCTGGTACCGATGACTGACTGATCCAGAACGAGACCCAGGACAGAACTACCAGTGCAATAGAAGGAACATATGTCTCCAGAATGAAATATAAGATGCTTCGCTTGAGTTTGAAGTGAAAGATCAACTTTGGGTAGTTGCCTGTAGAAATAGAAATACGTTAATAGAAAGTAAGACATTTAATGCTCCAATGAGCATCATTGTTTGTGTGTGTGGACATACCAGTCTCATAAACAGCCTCAGATTCTGAGGTATAATGATCCTCAAGTGTATATTGAGCCAGTTGTAAATCATCAAGACCGCTAACGGATTGGTTCCCCCGAGTCCAGTAGAAAACAACATCTTTTACATTATATCCCCCTGTGAAAAACATCATTTCAAACTAGGAGCCAATTATCGCAACATGATAAGTAATTTCAGTGCTAAAGGCTTATGTATTTCTACATTTATCCTGCAGTAAGATTTTACTGAAGTACTACTTATTTTGTATGCAACACAACATAGGACACTCTATATTCCAGATATTACAAATAATGTGAACTACAAATAAGCTGTAATACAGAACGAGCACCTAGGTGGCCCTGTGTCATACAACGTGTGCAGTGCGTTTGGGCCATCATAATTGTCTGAACTTGAAAATATGACCTTTTTGTAATTTTGAGTAAAAATACTGACCTGTTAAATACAGGATTAATATTGCTTGCTTTGTCTACATCCCAATAGAAAAACAGCTTAGAGCATAAATTGGTTGTAGCAGGATCCATTTAACTGCCTAAAAACTGCCAATACATGTTGTATAAGTACATAAGTGTGACACATTAGCCATATGTCCCTAAAATTAGCAAATATAACACAATGACCAGATGTCTCAGAAAAATGAATGAACATAAAATAAACGCTTTAAAACTTTCAAACATTTTGAAAGCTAGCATGTGGAAAATCCTGCATTCGGATAAATATTTCACAACGTGTGGGGGAATTTCAGAGTGTATACCTGAGGCATATATCATTTGTGACATTAAAATTTCACAAGATTTGTACAAATTTGGAAAATGGCTTAAAGCATGCATGTTTCTAAAAGTGATCTGTATGTAAAGCAGATCATATGCACTTTAATGGAAATTACATCACACTGTACTGATGATTCAGGGAGCATACACACTAAAACTATACAAGCATCTTCTGAGGTCAACTCTAAGCACTACATATTCAGTCACACTGTTGCTAAAATGTGAAGGCATACAGCTTTCAAGTTGAAGGGTGCATGTCTGCCTGTCCATGGGGTATTTGGTCAGGTCCATACTGCAGGCCACTGTGGTTGTAATTCTAGACAAAGAGAAATTAAAAAATGATATTTTTGCTTGCATTAAACTGGAAATCAGATCACTGTCAATGAACTTTCCAGCTTAATTCCCAAAGCCAGATGGTGTCTGTACACTAGAGTCAATCACTATCAAGCATATCAGCAGAACAGGCATGATAAATCACCAATACTGATCTACATATCTTCCTCCTCAATGAAAATGTAATTCTCCAAAACCACTTAATCAGCACCTCTTCCCACCACAGTTCACAGAAGATAGGTTCGGTAGACATTTTCCACTATCATAAGACCCCTGCACAATGTGACTGATGAACAGATCCAGTGAATGACATCTCACTACCTCAGGGCATACAGCACAGTTCCGTTGGGAAATATCCGGATCAGTCTGTTTTCGACAGTGATGTCATGCAGGAAGGATTTCTTGGAATCCACAATGAATGTGTCGGGGACCCAGAGGAGCTCCACCAGTCTCCCATCCAAACTTAAGCTTTTATTGCCATTGAAGCACAAGCGTTCATCTGTCCAGCGCTGACGGAGAAAAATGGTGGCTGTGTAATCCTGAGGAGGTGGAATTTAATTATGATGATTATGATGTATGTACCACATTTAGAAATTGCTTGATATATGAGATATGGATCATATGGATGAAATGTGTTTTTGACTGGATTTCTTTAAAAATAATTGGTGACACAGTTTTGTTAAAAAAATAAACTTCTGTCCACCTAATATGTGTTTGTTAGGTAGTGTTGTATTTTTACGTTCAAAAAGTTAATAAATCTGCTCAAGTATAAAGAAAAAACAGTTTATATTATAGACATTTAAAATAAACTATTTAATTGGGTACTTTTGCACTTAATAAACATTACTTTTCCATTGACCTTAATACATTTAAACGATTGCATACTTTACATTTCTTTTTAAATATAAACTTTTGGTTACAAAAATTATCTTACCATATTGATTTCTGATATTGTGTCTATGCTGGCAATATCCAGACTCATGCCTACAGTAACAGGACCATCTGAAAAGAAAAACACCAAACACTGCATTCAATGAACTTAATTTACATGAGTGTATTCTAGCCTGGAGAGCTTCTATTGTTTTAATAGCTCTACTTAATGATGTAAGCACTTTAAACTTTAAAATCCACTTATGCAAGATAATAGTGTGTGTAAATGTAAAATCTCCGTTCTCCGTACTCCCAAAGAATGGCCTAAGGTACTTGTTGTATCCCTTCATCAGCTTCTGAATAGTGGGAGGCAAAATCTCCTCTGTGCTGGCAACAGAGCCATCCATGACCCTGCAAAAACAGCCAAACAGAAAGCATCCACAGATTCAGCAATGCGCTATCGCACAATGCAATGCTGAGAAGCAGAATAGAATATGGAATGTTACTTCTGCCACCGAGCCAAGGTGATCATGTGCACTTGCACATAATTGCCAATAAGATGTGACCTAGTTTTGAAACTCAGTGTATTTCTGGGTTTCATCTGTTCTCTCATTGGATTGTGCGATTTGAGTGTCGTCAGTGATGGTAGGAGTGGCTGTGTTCTCTCTCCGCTTTCTATAGTTTAAAGGGCCTGTGAGCTTCATATGCAATTCAGCTTCAGGTTAACATCCCAACAGAGAACACCAGGAAATGTAGGAAATACTTCAAGAGACGTATGATGAAAAAACCTGCTTGGTTGATACCACACAATAGCCTCATTAATATTCGAGACAGAGAGAATGAACAACTCTGGGCCAGACAGGGGAATGGAGAGACTGTTAAACTCATGGGCAGAGAGGTAGACAACGATTTTACTGCTTCTTCACAAAGCAGAAGTACTCTTAGTTCCCTAATATACTCTCTTTGGCTTCCAAACATTCCTATAGCCCCTTCCCATTGGTGACTACCCACAATCTTATTCAACTTATAAACATGTACAGTTCTGTGGTGTCCAAAAGTCTAATACCATACTGAAAAACAGGGATTTTAAAATATAATTTAAACCTGTAAATAAACATTTGAAATCTTTAAACAAATATAAATGTTTTTAAATATTTAAAAGTAATTTTTTGGGACAACATATGGAACTGCAGTTTGTTTGTGTGTCTGGATTGGGCACAAAATAGCAACCCTGGCGCAACCAACTGTGGATGATACCTTTGAATCAAATGTAAGCAAATTGTAAAACTGATTATGTTAACTGTGTTAAAAAGGTACAATTTCATTGTTTCTTTCAAAAGAAAAAAGATGTTGTTACATGCTTTACAAGATTCAGGTCATGTAGGGATAGTCTATAGACCATTCGTTTTTGCAGAAATTTGTTAAGGCGCATGCGTCCTTAAAGGAGTAGTTCACCCCAAAATGAAAATTCTGTCATAATTGTACTCACCCTCTTGCCATTTTAAACCTGTATGGCTCTCTTTCCTCTGCAGAACACAAAAGAACATATGCTGGTAAAAGAAAACCGTTGGTCGCTATTGATTGCATTGTGTCCATACAAAATAAGTGAACTGGAACCAATGGCTTTTGGTTACCAACATTTTTTAAAACAGCTTATTTTCTGAGAAGGTGTGTAAATGATGACAGAAGTTTCATTTTGAGGTGAACTACTCCTTCAAATAAATGGGGTACATATACAATTTTTTCAAATCCTGAAATGCATTTGAATTGTTATGCTGCAAACATCATGTATTAAATTGTATTAAATAATAACCAATGCGAATTCAGTTTGATGACTGTGAAGTAGTGAGATATGTGAAGTCAAACATAACAATGCCTACTGTTTAACAATAAAATGATAAACTGTAAGATATTTGAGATGCAAACTGCTTAATATGTGAATTCTGCTGTATTCAATGAAAATGTAGGTGGTTTGTTACATAATGTAAAATGTTTAACGTCGACTTAACATGCCTAATAACACAACTGACAGCGTACCGTTTATAGCAGCGGTTCTTTACACCGCTCAACATGTTTTGTAATATTTCATTTTTTAAATCAGGTGTGTTAAACAGAGAGATGCTGGGGTCATGAAAACCAGGCTTAAGAATCACTGGTTTATACCATTCAAGCCATAAGATAAGACTGTGTAAATTATATGGTGGACTTAATTAACATTGAAGAATTCAATAGATTGCAGAACTATTATCACAGGTAATGAAATTACCATTTTTGGTCAAATTTCTATATAATGTACAGTTTTATTAAGTTATTAAGCCCAGCGTGAATGTTTCTCTTCTCTTCCCGGTTTATAATTCTAAATTCTCAATTTTGTTTAGACTTGCATATTGATTTTTGACTTTTTATTTGATGTAATAAAACAAGAGTTTTTAGCTAAATCTAGTCACACCTTTTTAGCAGCATTTCAGTAAATTCTCTTGTTCAGGAAATTATTCACAAGTAGGAAGTCATCACCTTTAGACTTAAAAGAGTGTAAAATGTGAATCTTTGACTCAGGTGTGTTACATGCCATGGTTAGTACTGGCCTTTACTGTTTAATGTTTGTTATTTTAGTGGCTTTGCAATGTATCTTTAAAAGGTCCTTAGAAACATTTGTTAGAGAATGATTTGTGCATCAATAAGCAGATGTATTATGTTGACAGCCTCGTGTTGTGGGCTGCTCCAGGTGAAGAAGTCCAGGGCCACTTTTTAGTCTCTGTCCGCCCCGGACACCTGTTACGATATGCAGAAATGAAAATGCTAAACACATACTCAATTATCACCATGTGCGAGAGAGGAAAAACAATAAAAAGCAGACTATGCAAAAGATCAAAAGGCAGACAGTGAGACTAATGGTAAGTGAGTATAACGATCCAGTCAATTCACTTCAATGATACTGAACTGTTAAACAGTTAAAAAGCTTTTTGTTTGTATAGTATAGGATGGCTTATTCAACTTCTGTCATCATTTACTCACTCCTCTTTCATTTTAAACTTGTATGATAGAACAGCAGCGGTACCCATTCACTTCCATTAGTTTTAGGTCTATATAAGTTAATGTGTGCAGCCATCGTTCGGTTACCAACATTCTATAAAATATTTTCGTTTGTGTTCTCCAGAAGAAAGAAAGTGTGTCAGTCTCCATGAGTATTTTGACAATTAAAAACCCCTTTGTCATGTTGCACACACTGACACTTTCATTCATGCAAAAACTTAAAGTAAATAAAGATAATAGAGTAAATTAGGGAAAATGACATTAGAGACATTAGAGACAATAACGGTTCTCTGATGCATTATTAAATAAAATGATTGATGCTTAACATTTTTTTCCCAATGTTGTATTGCTGAGATAAGCAGCACAGCATTCAGCATGAGACATACACTACATAAGCCAATACAATATTAACATTTACACTATTTAATTTAGCAGACACTTTAATACAATGTGACTGACAAATATGAATGCAAATAAGACGTGAAAACGGCACACATATGCATACCAAACATGCTTTAACGTATTCAATACATGGGAAAGTGCAACGATTCGGAGTGAATTTTTTTCTCAACCACAGTGTTTTTTTCTCTACATTTCTTTCCTTAATTGTAAACCAGCGCTGAGACTAAATCCAACCCACGTCTCATGTGTTTATGCTGACTGACGTGTTGAGTGTGGAGGATGAGTGCTTCCAGGAGGACTTTCTCCCAAACTCTGTTCCACAGGGACTGCACCTCAAGCTTGTTATATCAACTCCATCTCCCCTCTACACACACCAGCGGTCATATCATATATGAGCACTACAGCAACTCTTACTCAAGACTGGGACCTTACCATAGACTTCAGCATTGAAATACATTGTTTAGTGTTACATAACCTAAGAGAGTCAGTATGGAAAGGTATATGAACGCTGTAAAAAACATTTACTGTACAGAAATCGGATCAACTATTTGTAGATTATCCATATACCAACCAACAAATAAATAAAGAAATCTGGGTCTGCTAATTTATTTATTGAATTGACAGATGACCTAATTTTTTTCAGAAATCTGCACGCAGCTGATACCAGCGGTATGATCTCTCCCTTTTCGATCTGATTTAAGTCTAGAGTATCCCCAAGAGTATCAAAGAAATAACCTCTTACTGTTCTGGGGTTCATGCATTAAATATGCCTTTCAAAATAGAGCATTGAGCTCTCTCATCTACAAAATATTTCTACAGGACATTAAATGCATTTCCACAGATCTCTATCATCTGACCTACAAAACAAAACTTCAATCATAGACATGCTTATTAAGAATTTAATAAGAATTTATGTTCTGCCTAAGGTCCACTTATAATACAAAGCTGTTTTATGCCCATATTTATAGGTACTGTCTGCAACCTTTTTAACAGACAAGTACATCAGTGTTCAAAACTGTCTTACCTTCCCCTGATTTGCAATAGGCTTATAATAATTATATATAATTTGAGCTGTCTGGTCTGAGTTTTAGGTAATTGACCTCATATTTAGCAAGTTCCCTGCAATTTTATGTTTTAAACTAAGATTTTAAGAGATGTAAAGTTGGAGTGAATGAAATTTAGCGCATCTAGTGGTGAGATTGCGAACTGCACACCTCACCCCTCCCGTTTGGAGCACTATGGTAACTGACACAGAACTAAGCTGTTGTATCGTTTTGCTTCTTTGCTGAAGGAGATAACATGTTTACTAAACAAGCTCTGTAGAGCAGTTTTTCTGTTTGGGCTAATGTAGAAACAACATGGCGAATTCCAAAGGGACTGCGGTGTATGTCGATAGAAATACCTTATTCTAAGGTAAGAAAAACATAACGCTTCATTATGTAAGGTCTTTATACACCTCTGAAGACATAGCTATGTATATTATATTGCATTTCTGTTAATAGATCCTCCAAGGAATTACACATTGGACCTTAAAGATACATGAATAAATAACCTCTTGATCACCCAACAGGCATCACTGACACTGACACTGTACACATCATTATTTATTATGCATTTCTATCTGCATACTTTGAAATAAAAGTCACTTTTAATTAATGAATATGCTAAAATGTAAACATGTGGATGTGATCTTCTGACACCAGAATTGTGTGGATTCATTCTTCCAACACATTTTCAGTACATGCTTTTATAGACTAGGAAGTTTCAAGTCCTGAAAGTATAGAAACTAGGTTCTATGAAATCATACTGTAACTTTGCCAACTCAAGTTCAAGCTCTTTTATCTAAAAAGATCAAGGAGAATGGAATTCTTCATAATATGACCCTCCATCTAAACACTGCTGGCTCTATAAAAAGCAAAACCCTCCTTGGTGTTGTGTCAAATTCAACAGACAAAAACCTTAACAGGGCCCTTAGCAAGATTGATCCTTCAAGACTACATACTTATATTGTAAGTGCTATATGTTCCCAAAAAGGATACATTGCTCATTATTTGCCTTTTTAATGTAATGGATGCCGAATGTAATGGCCAAACTATATGCCCTATATTCCAAACTACTGTATATAACTATACACCCACTAAAGTCTAGAAGAAGAAAAAAGCAGGACAGGAGGGGTGGGGCGGGGTGGGGGATACCAGATGGAGATGGGAATTGGTGATGTCACACCATCCCTTGATCTTTTTCAGAATTATCGTGACCATCTTCCCATCAAAGTATCAGAGGTCAGGAACACCAGGAACATAGGATACATATGCCATTAACTGATCATAAACTTAATCTGAATGTGAACAGCCTTGATACCTCGAGTAAACCGACGCGTCCTGTCTTCCCACCATCTCCGGTAATCACGTTAGAATTCCAGCTACTGTACCACTGCATGCACAGATAAGCCCGAGCAGGCGGAGTGAAGAGGAGACTGTTATTTTCATCTGTACCCATACATCGACAGCAACAGATTTATTCAGGCTCATCCAAAAAGTCTACATGGATTAGCTATAATACCATCCTTCTTCTAGCTACACCTTTCAGCGAGCCTGCATAATCTTGTGTGAATGGATACTTAAGGTATATAGTCTTTTATTTGCTGCCAAAAGAGTAAAACCTAAATCACACTGGGCTTGTCGTCTGAGCAGAGACATCATTCCGAAGGCTTATCGCCCAGGAGAACTTGTTGACAAAAATGGGTTTCCGCCCCGACTTTCCTGCCAGCATCGAAAGTGCTGTGTTTACCAACTTCACAAAGTCATTACTAAAGTGAATGCACATCCTACACTACATCATATTTTTTGAGATATAAATAAATGAAGGGATATTATAAAAGAACAACACAAAAGCAAGCGTAGGAGGCAATTGTGGTCAGCTAGCCACATGGAATAGGATTCAATACGACACCCGGGTGTCTTACCTGCTGATGAATAGGAGGAGGAGCACAGAGCCCACGAAGCTACACACATGCATGGCCATGAGCGTCAGGAGTCTCACTGAGAAACGGGAGAGAAAGAGGGGAGAGATTATGCGGAGATCCAACAGATTTGTCTGTAGAGATTAAGCATTACTGAAAAATGTTGCTGTCAGCACACGCTTGAACATTTTTGTTTGATGAGCCTGTTGTTCTCTGTAAAATCAGGGCATGTTTTTCAGTCCAACCTTATTTTGTCTAAGGACATATTAGTGAAAACAATTCATCTCATATAATGAATTAGGATGTACTGTATGCACGTGGTCGTCACTGTAAAGAAAAAGCTACTTGCAAGTCGCTTTGGATAAAAGCGTCTGCCAAATGAGTAAACGTAAGTGTCTTTTGCAAATTAGTAACGGAGGCTTGGACGCATCTTGCGATGACAGATTCTGCATCAGTGGCTTAAGAAAATTGTCTCAGCAACCTCAGTCTTATAAATGTAACCCCTGACTTCTTTCAAAACACAGTACTGTGTACATACAATTATTCTCAGAATATCTATTTTAGTCTGAGCTTTCGGCTTTGCAAATACAGTAACTTTTTCCTAGCTTTATATTTCAAAGCTTCTGTTTATCTTTTATCTATTTTGAGTCTTCAAAAATAGTCTAATTTTGCTCCATCTTTCAGCACCATTGCAATTTGTGTGCAGCTGTGAAGATGAGTTTAAGACGTTTGCCCTGAAGCATGCGTTCATACACACACACACACACAAACACACACTATGTGCAATGACATAAAAAATTGTGCGCTATTGAAGGTAGTCATGCAGTGCCCATTTGAATCTTTTAATGATAACATTGTGGAGTCAAGAACCGTATCTGTGTGTCTCTGTGGATCATTCAGGTTGCAATAAAACCACATGGCAAATCGCTACACTAATCACACTAACATCAAATCTCTACTTGACTTGGATTATGTTTTTCAAACTTAGACACTCACACAACAACCAAACAAACAAAAACACATTATAAGGTTGGTAATGTGCAACTTTTTCAATCCTGCCTGTCAGTGCTGTCAAAACTAGAGTGCTTCACACACACAACACCTGCTTCATCTCCAAGATCAGAACAATTGATTTAGCTATTTCCTTATTTATTATTCTGAAGCTCTCTTCTCTTTTCTCCCCATCAGCTCTTTCCATGGTGGATTGTGATGGAGGTGAATGGTGGAGAAAGTTCTGCTATTCATAAAATAGCCTTAAAGCTTATCTTTAAGCTCTTCTATAACTTGCAATCTTGCTTTGTGTTCAAAACTTCCCTTTGCACAAAAGCTGTTTTTCCAATGCTCTTACCAACACTTGTCTTACAGTATGACTCACTAGGGGCTTAAAGGACTCATCTGAAGAATGACTTGTCACTCATTTAAAGTGACAGATGACATCTTTCGTGTCACCAGGACCTTGGACCTGACCCCACAGAAAGGGTACACTGGACACTGGACAACCTTCCCAGGAAACCCAAAGGGTCTGAAGCATGCTGTGGTTACGGGCGTCAGTGTATTGGTATAAATGCCACAGACGCTTCACATTATTGGCTTGCTTGTGCCTTCAAATATAATAAGACAGCTGAGCTTGCATTCTTCATCCTATTTTCTTGATTGAACACATACTATTGTGTAGTCCTATATTGACTTCAAACACCAGATATCACTGTGAAAATCTAGGTCAGTGAATGAAAATTGATTTGTTGACATGATGAAACATCTCATCTTTGTAAATAATTAAATATGCATGTGGAGGAAAGAGAATTTACACAGGGAAAATACCATCTTTTTTAATTAGATTTTCTGTGTATATGGCACGATAGGTGCAAATTGCTTCAGCTGATCGATTACCAGATAACAGTATGAAACATGCAGATTCTCATAGTTTTTTCCAGGCCAATTACAGATGGTCAGTTCCATTAATATGATAATATTGGCTGCATTATTGATATCATTATTGCTGGCAGCTTTCAAGTCACTTTGGGATTCACAGTAGGCCTACTTTTATGAAATTGCGTTCTATATATTAAAGTTAAATTAAAGTCACATGATCGTCTAATTCAAGAATATGAGGCAAAATACGAAGCACATGATAACACCGAGTTTTGGAAAACAAAATATATTAATTGATCATTTGACGTGTAATAAATATACACATGCACAGCTGTCGATCAAATATCAGAACTGAATTTCATTCACATTCAAAAACGTAGCAGCATCAGATATAGGCTACTTTCGTGTCGGAAGCGCAATACTTACATTTAAATCCAGTCGATCGTTTGCATTTCCAAACTGTAGTCAAACGCTTAAAATGACGCTTTATCGCTCATCTGCATATGTTGAATGGGCTGTAAATCCCAGCCATTTAGTTGTGGATAAAAACAAGGCAGACTTTCCGTGGTTTCTATGCGCTGGAAACCGTCAGCCTCATGCGCAACTTCACATCAGTCAAACTACTGGTTGCATCTCAGACACATTCTGCGCTGTGCGCATAGCATAAGAGCCTATCAGAGATAGACCATAGTGAGAGGTGATTGGTGTAGAGAGGGAACAGTCTGAAAATATATTTGGAAAATATACATTGAATCACATTGGTATATGCTTATTATCACTTAGCGCAGTTATTTTTATAGGTTATTTGTGTCGCGGCATCATCTCTCGCAATGTAAATCTGACTTCATCAAGGCAAAAAGTTTTTACATGATCGCACATCTGCCAATAAAAATGGGATATTGCATCACACATCGAATGGAACACCCCAGGAAATTCTGTATACTAAGCACAGAAGCTCCAGTTCCAACCCACAGAACTGGCAGGTTTTTCATAATAAACCAACTTATCAATGGGGTTCTCCAGCATATAGTTGCCAGAAGGCAAATTGATGCGATTATAAGTGTTTTTTGTTTTGATACTGATGAATGTCTGCACATTTTCGAGCTGAGAATATGTGTGCATCATAGTTGGCTTACGGCTAATAAAGTTTGGAGAAGGTAACTAAATTGTGAAGAAAAACCCTGAACTTACAGTGAGCGTATACAAACTCTGATGTGCTGCATCTATCTTCATCAACCACCTGCGCGTGTCTGTTTTTGGCAAACGACATTTACTGCATATCCATGCACATGATCGTGTTGCCTGTCATATTAGTCACTACACAAGATACATTCAAACGGGATCCTACATTACTGCAAAATACAAATTGCTTCAGGACAATGAAACATGGCGAAGGCTGTGGTTTTCTGTCCAAAATGTCTCAGCTAGCTCATGCAAATACAAGCGGTACAGTCTGCCTGCAACTCTCCCACACACATTTAAATATGTCCTTTAGTGGTTCATCCCAAACTCTGCACCCACAATGGATTTTATTCATTATTTATTATATGATAATAGACATGGTACAAGTTGAACTACATAAAGATAATACAGCAATTATGCTGATTTATTTGGGTGGCAAGTGCGAGAAGCAACCTTGCTGCTGAGAACATCAAAATAATTCACATTTTCATCTTCAATGCACAAAGCAGGACCCACAAGCTTATCTATGACAGAATACATAAAAAAAAGAATATAGGTCACACATTGAAGATTTTTCTTTTCATGGTGACTTAAAGGTTGTGTCTCAGCAATGATTTACTGAATTGATGTGGGACGATCGAGCAGGCTCTTTTGTGTACATCACATATGACACAGTGGATTAAAGTCTGGCACAGTTTTTTATATGCTATCTAAATTTATGCATTTGGCAAAATCTTAAGTGACAGACAGGGCTTTACATTGTATCAGTCATAGTGCATTCTCTCTTTTGCGCAGTCAGCCAAATAAATCGAAGAGATTCAAGTTTAAAACAAACAACTGACTAGATGGCAAATGAGGCTGGCAAAGTACTTTATGAAAACAGTTTTCAGGCTAACAATCTCTAAAAATAACCATATACATAATGTGAATAAAACACAATAAAATAGAATTGTGCCCTCCCGAGACACACTGCCAGATGCATGCAAACTCCAAACTTATAAATGTAAAGACATCTACAATGAATGTTTTATTGAAACGCCTCTTCCCATTGCTGCCTTATGTCAGAATGCAATCGGCTTTTCGAGTTTTAACTGCCTCCAAGGAGTCCACTGGGACAGTTGCTCATTTTATTTGATAAAACTTTAATTCTGCGAAGTCATGCCTTCTGTTACGTTAAAGCTGGGTCTATAGAAAAAACTATAGAACTTTGCCCAAAACAGAATAGAATATTTTATGGAATTAATGGTTATATAATTGGCATTGTTTTGGTTTCAATGAAAACAATAGTGTCTAATGGTATGTGATCGATTCTATTGGGGGATCTTAGAACACCATTAAATTATATTGGAATAATAACCAAAACTTTTGTTATGGTTTATTGAAGTGCCTCCTGACTTCTATGCAGGACACTTTCACAAACAGGTCTTGACATGGAGGAGGTTTTTGAAGCCCTTGTTCTCTGTAACGCTTAAAATGCTGACAAAAACAAATGCACTGATGCAAATCGATGAATCTTCCCATCCCTGACAGTTAATATATAGGAAAGTATATTTTCTTTGCGAAATACTGCAAAATAAATTTCCAGAAAATGCACAAAGCAACATCTTGAATATACGAAAACTAGAGGACCTAAAGGCACAAAAGAAGGAAAATACAACTACAGAAATAGATAAAAGAATCCATGGCAACAATGGTATGAAATATTAATTGGTTGTGAGACCTGTCGGATAGTGAGTGAAAGAAAGGTATTGTAGAAAAGGAACTACATTTTAACTCAATCCAGGTAGACTAATATGGCTCGATCAACACCTACAGTACTACACTGCCATCAATACAAGACAGGTCTCTCACATTGTAATGACACACAAAGCTTGAAAGTAATCTGTCAGGCACTTTGCCATCCAGCGCCTCCCCCTCTATCCTGGCAGCCGGATGAAAACCCCAGAGTCTGTGCCAGGCACTCGATGCCGTGCCATTTCCCTTGACGAAATGTCAGTAGCATCTCTCAGTTACTCTGTCCGCTCACACCACACAGGCCAGCATCCTCCATTGTGGGGGACAGGAGCTACTGTGATGGCTAAAGTTCTGGAGCTCGAAGCCCAAAGCGAATAGACCGTGCAGGGAGGAAGCACCATATGGTAAAGCCTCAAGCCCTTTTCTTACACGTATCAGGCAAAAAACGTCAGGACTTATATAATAGTGTGACAGAGCAAAGACCTCTGAATAAGAGGAAGAGCAGGGGGTTCTGCAGCTGACTGTAGTACAGGCTTTGACACGGATTGGCAGCAGCCCTCTTGGCTCCCAGTGCTCCGAAGTATAGCTGAGTGCCGCCCACCACCACTGCAAAGCCTGATGAGGACACCATGTACGAGCCCTGCCTCGTACCGTGGCTCGACCATGCCCCAGGGATATGCTTATGAAGTGATTTATGTACACCGCTACACGAGTTTCAACAATACTTCACAACAACAAATGGGAAATTGATGTGATATGTCAGGATCAATGCTTGGAAATGTATCTCGTCATTAAATAAGGAGAGAAAATAAAAAGGGTACAAGAAGGGTTGTGTAGTAGTGATATAAAAGCAGCACACTTTAAAAGACAGGAAAGGTGACAGCAATTACAGCATGGTACTTGAACAAAAGCAACTCATGCACATATTTGTTTACACCAAGGACGTTTTAGATTTATTAAATCCTGATTTAAAATCAGCCAATGACTACTTAGGGATTTAAAAACTTAGAGATGCAATGCTGCACAAGGGGCGATGACACAGCCTACTTCTGCTACAATCTCCGCCAGCTAAGCAACTTCCGCTCTCATAGTGCTAAGATAATTTAGTGTTCAGTTAGACATCTTTCAAATTTCAAAGTTTTTTGCTTTCACAACCTATTATGGTGTAGTGGTGCATTTCTTGATTTTACAGCATATATGCATTTCCTTCAACTGAGATGAAGGTTACATCAGCCACAGGATAAGATTTACCCAGTCTCAAATCTACTGGCTCATCACTTTTCACACCTCTTATTGCTACAGATGTCCAGATTGCCCTAATAGGTTTTCTCAATATGTGTAGACAAAACATTGTTCAGCTTGTGGTCTTGAACTTTTACAGAATGTAATGAATTTATGAGAAACTTCTCTACAATGGATGAAGAACACTCTGTAGGTATAGCGGTTATTTAGTGAAGATGTGTTCCATCAGTTCATTACCCCAAGCAAGGTATTAAAGAAAATATTTTATTAACTTTTTCAGTAACGTGTATATTGGTTTCCCCTTGACTGTCTACCATAAACATTTTCTGCTAGAAGTGCTAATTTCTCCTCCTCAACATTTCCATAATGAAAGTTTTCTGGGTTAAGAAACCTGTTTTGTGAGGCAATGTACCAAGTATTAAATATGACCATTATTTCCCTCAGATTCCCAACAGAGAATCTTAAACGTTCTCCTAAAAAGGTGATGTTGAGATGTTGGACACAAACAACATGAGCTATTTTCTTATCTGCGAGCCACATTCTTGTAAAGGATGTCTCATGAGTCCGGATAATCCACATGCAGTGTGACTGGTCCTGTTTAAGTGCCAGTTCAGGAAACAGGATTATGATCTATTTAAGAGACTGTCACGCTGGTAGTGGTCCACCTAGATTACATCTATCTGATCGAAAGTGGGTTTTCATTTTTGGCCACTTCCATACAGCAGCAAAATAAAAGCTAAGCAAGTCCGCCCCAGGCAAAGATGGCTGTTGTTATAAATACGGAAATAAACAGAAATTTTATTTTTTCTCAGAAGAGAAAACACGTCTAACAAAAAACATAAGATCTCACTACAAGTGGGAAAATTTTCCAGACAAAATCTTTTAGACAACAATTTAAAAACATCATATTTTAAAAATTTACATCATCATTTAGTTTCTCTTATCACTCAAAAGTTTACATGGACTTTACATGGTTTTTTTGTCGTTGTTGTTGTTATTCAAAGGGTCTGGGTGCAATTGTTTTTTTCTACACGTTATTGTTTATAGGCGCATCAAATAGATAAAAAATCAAATAAGACACAATTGAATAAAGTATAACTGTAAGTGCTGTTTGCAATCACTTTGCACAACTGGGAAGGTAATTGTCCATAATGTGACTTGACCTGTTTATCTTAAGCGGTGTTTCCTTATAAGTGATGGAAGCCTTCTTCGTGATTTGAGGTCCTTTTATCAGCATGTTTTATGATTAATTATGTCTGCAAATCCATTATATTATTAAAAATAATATATTATATTTACTTTTTGTTTGTAGACATTACCATGCCTCATTATACAGAACAACATTTTGTGTTAAAATGTTTTTTGAATTTTATAGTATTCAACAATACAAAAAGCTATTGCCAAAGATTTTTTCAGAAAAACTTTTCTGACAACCAATGGTTATAACGAACCTCCAATAGTAAAACAGAATGAGCCGATTTCCAAATGCGGCAATCGCTAAAGACTCTTGTGATATTAAAAACGTGATATACTTGCGCATTACGAACCAGATTTTTTTGCACAAATTTAACTTTATATTTAATTATGGTTCAGTTACTATAGGGTTAAATATTTGGTGGGAAAATGTCTTATTGAATTGTGACCTTGGCCCGCGATTAAAGATATTTGAATTCCCCTACGTTGGTCTCCTTCCTATTGCCCTATGAAGGACGAGAAATGACTGAAGTATAAATAAATATAAATAAATATATTAATTAATGCATAAATAAACACATGCATAAATGCTGGGGCCCGTTCTTCGTACGTCGCTTATTACATCCGAGATCAAAAGACACATCCAAGATGACATCATCGTGCTAATCATGATCCGGCTAATTGGGTTCTTCGAACACACCTGTTGTTTATGATAAGTATCGCTGGATTGAGTTATCTGAGATCATTGCGCGTTCTTGCGTTGGTTTAAAAGGGGATATGTATCGATAGTAGAAACAATGATCAGCAACGCTGTGATTGGCTGTTCAGCATGGCTAAAGAACACGCCCAGTTTTCCTCTCAAGCAGAACAAGAGCTTTTAATGGAAGGTTATGCCCAATTTGAACATTTAATTCAAACAAATTAAATGCATAAATGGGGTCCATGTCAGATGTTTCTATCACTTTCTACAGTATGTATTTTTGCATTTTTTATTTATTTCATATTTACTTATGTCAGAGCCACCACGGGACCCACTAGAACATGGGAACAAGTAAATGTGAGGTACAAGAATATTCTACAAAATGGTAGCCTTTACTTCTTATACAGTCCTTATGTAAAAAGCCACTGTTAAATTATGTGTCTATTTATGACAGCCACAAAGAAAAAGGCCGAAAGATTACAGGTGGTGGTGCACCCCCACAATATACCCCAGCAGAAGAGCTGGCCCTTGGGTTGAATTCAAACCGACCCGTTGTGGAGGTAGCTCTTCCTTATCCCTGGGGGCAGCTCTTCCTTATACCCAAAGCCAGGGACCAGCAGCAACACCTACATTACTGTTAGGCTAAATGAGCTTTTATTTCTCTTAGTATACTGTAAAATGGTTTGTTGCTGCATTAAATGAATTTGGTACAGTCATTTCAAATGTTTGTGAAAGTGAAAACTAATAAACTTTGTTCATATAAAATATGTTGCCATGAGTAATTGATCACATTATTTTTTTACAGTGTAGTTAATTGTAATGACATTATTTCCCCCCCCAAGAGTGCAACACATTGTAATACCCATTTATTTCCATTGCACGTCCTGTGAAGAAATCCTCTCAGATGACTGTCCTTTGGAGGAAGAACCTGTAAGTGCATAAATAACTTAACTATAATTTGTATATACTTGTGTACCTATTCTTTCTGTCTGCAACATGAGTTGCAGGAGTCCACACCTAGAGAAAGGTCTACAGAAAGGCTCACAGAACAGTCTGCACAAAGAACTGATACAGAGGTGGGCAGTGTTTTACTTTTGTCTTTTGTTGCATGAGGCATGTTTTGACCCTTTTTTTCACAAAATTACACAGGGTGACATCCGTTCCCTATATAAACGACATCTTTAACCAAAACTAGAGTATTTTAAGGTGAAAAAAGAGAAATAAGAGGAGAAATTGAACTTGACAACTTGAAAGAGAGAAAAATTTCACTGGAGATAGAGTTGCTTCAGAGTAAGTGCTAATACACTATTTCACACATAGTAGTATTGCTGACTTTCCATAACTATCTCTTATTGCAGGCAAAATATGACTTGCTGGCTTTTCTTTATAAATAATCTTTTAAATAAAACTCAAGAAACTAAGCATATTTGTCTTGTCTTTTATTCAGTAAAAAAATGGTGTTCCACAATTCTGTCCCGTGCAGCTCTGCTACTAGGTTGGTTCAAGTGCACTGGCTGGAGGTCATCATCAGGCTTCACCCCCACCACAGGGTTCCTCTCCTTTCTGATGGTGGCAATGTTATGCAATATGGCATATGGAACAATTATGTCACAGGCCCTGTCAGGTGCAACCCTCAGACTTTTCAGACACTGAAATCTTCCCTTTAGTTGCCCAAAGGTCATTTCAATGCTTGTCCTGGCTAGAGCTGCATTGTAACGGGTTTGTGGTCCAGGGTTTGGCTCACGGAAGGGCGTTATAAAATACTGCCTGCAGGCATAGCCCCAGTCTCCAAGCAGGATCCCGTCACAATCCCCTGTATAATGGAAAATGCAGTTCTGTTAGGCTCAGCATAATACTGTGTATAATACCGTGAGCTTGAAATGTTTGTTCCCTTACCACGTTCATATAATGTGCATAAATGTGACTCTCTGAAAATTCTTGAGTCATGTACTGATCCTGGCCATTTTGCTTCCACATTGGTGACATGGAGCATTGAGTCACACACCATCGAAGAGATTTTAGTCAGTCAACTGCATACTTTTTGATTTCATTACTTTTTTCCATGAAATAATCTGGAATATTATAAATTGTAATAGTAATTTACCTGCACATTAACACTATGAACGCCCTTTCGCTTCACAAAATCCCCCTCATTATATTTATATTTTATAATTATAAAATTATATTTTGCCTGAGGGGGCCTTGATGGGGACATGTGTGCAGTCTATGGCACCAATCACGTTAGGGAACTGTTATTCATACTTATTGGCATGGTCATGATTGCATGTCATTAACAATTATAAATGTACTTGCAATAGCTAAAAAATCCTGCGGTTTTAAGTGGCTTAGAAATACAACAAAAACCCCTAAAAACTGCTTGAGCGCCAGGTAAAGTTTGCGAATGCACACAGTCTGTGGTGTTGTTAAAGCCCGACTCCTCCGTGTTAAACACGTAATGTGTGGTTCCAACAAATGAATGATGTAAATAACACCCTTACGAGAAATACGGTATCTCTCAACAATGACGCTATCGCGCTGCGCTAAATGATCCTGTCTATTCATTCGAAAAGCTCTGCGAATTATACTTGCACCTTCCGCAACAGGTTGCTGTCGTATAAATGGACAAGACATGGCTGCGACAGATTTACCTATCTCCTCCGCTTATAAAGCCGCAATCTAATCCTGTTTACATAAAGTAAGCCTGCTCCCGAGCAGGTTCAAGCTTACGGACCTGTTGCTATGACAGCAAGTCCAGGATGAGCGTCCAAGAACCGAACAATCCAAGATCATGCCAAATCATCAACAATCAAATCCAGCTAACCGAGTTAGCGACGTACGAAGAATGGGCCCCAGGAATATATATTTTTTATAAATAAATTAATGCAGAAATAAATAATACATGCGTAAACGTATAAATAATTAAATCAATCGATAAATACATAAATGCGTATATAATTAAATAAATTGGTCAAAAATATCAACTCTGCACCATTTTTTTGTAATAGAACATTTATTTTGAATCGCTACATTGATTTATGCATTTACATTTACTCATTTGGCAGACACTTTTATCCAAAGCGACTTACAAGTAGTTTTTTACAGTGTCACATTACTGCAGAGCAATCAGGGGTAAGGTCTCTTGCTCAAGGGCACTTCAGTCATGACCTGCTGGTACTGAGATTTGAACCGGCAACCTTCTGATCACAAGCCCAATGCTCTAACCATTAGGCCACAACTGACTCAAAACATGATTGGTCAGCTCTACCGAATCCGCCATCTATTTTACCCGTCACTATGTTGGAATTTGATATTACCTGCCAATAAGCATGCAAGAAAGGGGGATTACAAACTGCCCTCATTGTAACGGACGGCATTCAAATTGTTCCGTCACTGGTGTTAAAAATCAGTCAATGACGGAGAATTATCGTAAATCATTAGCAATCTTTAACAGAGCTAGTACTATAGGACTTTGCAAATATGGCCGCCTAGTGGGATGACTTCTCTAACGGACGGCATCGATGTTGACGTCTCGCAGCAACAGGCTATATGGTTGTTGCAGGAAAGGATACAGCTATGGCCGGAAGTGCTGCAAAATCTTGCAATATAATAACATAAATTACATTAGCTAACGCCTACACCTACCCCGACCCTAAACCTAACCTCATAATAATAAAAAATATGAATCAACTATTTTCAGTGTGACAAAAATTATGCGGTATTGAAGTGCGTATGCCCAGTGGAGGTAGCTGCATCCCTTCTATTCAATACCAGAGGCATGTTGAAGCTCAGACCGCTGCGCCATGCACAACGTTTTGCGACACGTTTCCTGGAAACGGTTTGCAACGTTATAGGGTTTTAGATACGTTTTCTCTTGTTTGATGGTCGTGTCAAGAATGTCAGCACAATCAGCAGCAAATGAATATAACCCACGTGATATTAAAGAGACAGCTCGCAAAATGGGACCAAGTAAATTTGTTTAAATGTGTCGGCTGCACCTTGGTATCATGCTACAAGATCAGCAGACTCGGTTGCCATCTTTAAAAAACACCTGAAAACGCATCTCTTCCGTTGCACGTCACTGATTGATTTATCCTAATTCTTTTCCCTTTCCTTTTAATTCAAAATAAAAAAATTCAAAAAAATTATTACTAACCTCACTATTCTTAGCTTTGTAAACTGTGCTAGGCTTTAATGGACTAGTTTTGATGCCCTTATGTATTTTGTTGCCTATGCTGTTATAATTGCTTCCAATGTTTCCTCATCTGTAAGACGCTTTGGATAAAAGCGTCTGCTAAATGACTAAATGTAAATGTAAATGGTATACCCAAAAATTGAAGATATTAGAAAACATGTACTTTGCAGTATTTAACACGTATTTACACTGATTGCATCGGGCTCTGAAAATTCTTCCAAAAGAACACAATGAGTGGCCTTCTCAGCTGCCATAGTTAAACTCTTTTGTCATCACAACAGGGTGTTAAAAAACGTTTTGCAACATTTTGTCGGGGCTGAACTAGGGTGGCCATACAGTCCGGATTTTAAGCCCCCTGTCCGGCGTCCGGCGCAGCCTCAAGCCGAACACTCATTTGTCCTCCTTTTCAGAGTTGCGCTGAATCGGCCTTAAGAAACGTGCTCTAAAACCTTTATTGGGACGCAGCAGCATAGAGTCTGACGCCGTAAAATCTCCGGTCAAACAAATGATTGGCTGAAAGAGGTGTCAAATAAATATCTGATATATCATTGGTTAAAGACGTAAACAAGCCTCCACGACGTGGAGTACAAATACAAATACTGTGAACAAACACTTTTTTGCCTCTTCTGTTACACATAGGTGTACATCAAGATATGTTGTTGATCAAATTGTCTGGCAATGAATAGAGTAGGCTATTTCAGAATCACTGTATCATGATACCATAGATATGATAGACAAAATTGTATTGTATTTGCGAGTACACCAGATGCAGTTATTCTTGCCTCACTAAATGCCGCAAAGTGTCCTCCTTTTTGGTGTCATGGAAATGGCCACCCTAGGCTGAACCCAGCCCAGGCCAAAGACCGTCCAAGGCCCTGGCCCAAATGGCGCACGGAAAAGCGGTCTCGTGGACTTAAATTGTGCGCGCTCACCAATTCTACGAGTCCTTAAGAGTGTCTCATTTTTCTTTTTAGTGCTCAGAAGTCTGCTCGCGAGCGTCTCCATGCGGTCGATGCGGTCTTCTGCGATGCAGATACCACTGAAGTTACCCACCCTGGAATCTTTGCGAATTCCCAATCACAGAACGGATGGGAGGAGTGTCGTGGATGTCAGACATATACGTAAACATGACGAATACATTTTTAATTGTATGTTTTGATAAAATTCCAAATGAATGAATTAATTAGTATCTTATTCACATTATTGCTTATTTATTTTCTATAAAGCCAGCAATAAAAAACGTGATGACTGCAAGAAAATGCACTTCCGTGTACCCTTGTGGACTCGTGCCTAGTGCCCTATAAGTCTGCACTTTCTGACGTCACCAAGTGTGGACTCAGAGGAGGTCCACAAGACCGCAGTTCGCCATTTGGAACAGGGCCTTGGTATGTTTTTGACTCCCAGCGCTGAAACGTTTTCTCCCACCCTCTCCTCAATGGGAAATAGACACACTGAATTAAACTGCACCTTGCCCACAGGTTAAGTCTCTGTATAAATCATCTGGATTATTCATCACAATGCTGTTAGATTATTCTTCGATATACAAGGTTGTTTGATTTTTCACTTTTATTGTGCCTGTATGTACACAGTGTTCTCATTATAAACGCTGCCTTTTCCACATAACAAGAAATATAAACGGTAACTCCCATTGGATCCCAAAATAGGCCTTGCGAGATATTGAGCAAGCTTTGCTTTTCCTCTGCAGCCCATGCAAGGCTTTGATTTCATGACTCAATGACTCATGATACCTTCATTATTACGCTGGAGTCCGACTGTGTGCTCATTGAAACTGAAAACGCTTTGCGTGCAAACATGTAATGGATTATTGAAGCATTCAATAAATGTTTTGGCGCAAAAGGGAGCAAGAGATTTGTATTTTTATTCAATTTTGTAAAAACAGAGCTGTCGGGCTATAGGGCATACTGTTAATTTATGCTGAGTTTATTTAAGTGATGTGGCAGCGTCCTCTGGTGGAATGAACAAGAAGCACATTCACGTTAAACTTGAAAGTAAAAAAATCACGTTATATGCCCACATTGATTGAAAATGTCAGCTATTGGATGACGTAAAAATAAATATGTTACTTTGTAGATGTCACATCATGTTTTTTCAATCAGGCTTTTTGTTATGTTGGGTCTTCTGGCTATAATTCTATATGTGTATAGTATAACACAAATAGTTTACTTGCATTGTGTATTTATGTATGTTTATTACATTTATTTATTTATTAGTTTTTTTGGAATGATGTTTGATAAAAATAAACAATTACCTTTTTTTACCTAACTGTACACATTACATTTAAGCTGATACATTTTGAAATGGTAAAATTTGCAGATGTAATAATGCCAGCAACTAATACACAACTAATATGAACAGCTCTAAGTTATCTTTCCATTACAGACTAATTTACTTGGCCAACACACTTTGATGAATGAGCTTTGATCCCATATGTGTTTGTTGTGCTCTCAGCCTTTGGTGTGCCATTTGTACCGACTACAAACAAGTTGCAGAATCATCAATGTCAGGTCGGAAACATACTCAAATGTCAGCCTCGCCTTCAGACGTAAGTCTGTATTAATATGCTTATTTATGAACAGTTTTGAAGCAAAAACTATCTTTGACCTCTTCAATGATGATGGTGTTGATATATGCACCATCACCACCAGTCTCATATTGACAGTCTTGCAGAGATCTCTGCTTGCCAATGCCGATTCACGAACCGGCTAACCTTATTACAGTGTGTCACCATGGGATTCTCATCCTCTTTCTTCCACTTTTAATTTTTAAAGTAGACAATTTGGAGCTAATTATTCCAGAGAGGAGCGGCCAGACTGTATGTAGGAGGAGAACGATTTTTTATATCTCATGTATAATAAGCCAATAGAGAATTCCATTTTTAAAAAACACGGCAGCTACTGTATATACATATTTCCTTTGAAGTATCCTAGCTAATGCATTCACCAACAAGTAAATAACATGCCATCATCATCAAGATACGTGAATTTTTATACTGTCATTATCGTCATTCAAGCACAAATTACGGGTTTTTAAATATCATTAAAATATCAATGTTTGTCTTAAGAAGCTCAGGCAACAGCCATAATCGTGTCCTCTGTGACCTCAAAGGACAGAGATTTACATGAGTCACATCTATTAATTTTTCTTTTTGAATTAAATCATTTTATGCGATCAGTGACCACAAGTTAAACATAATCTTATTAATTTCTAATGCTTATCTGCATTTTCAATCTGGTGAACAAATGAAGATCAGGATTTTAAAATGTAGTCAGAGAACTAGTTTCTGGCGTCATTGTATTTTGGATATGCACTATTGACTTTGAATCCTGATTCAAGAGTATATGTTAATCTGAGTGAATGGTGGGGTCAAGAGGGCATACCGCTTCATAATATAAAAGCCTAATCTTGCCTGTTACTTGTTGGTGTTTCCGGTGTAGCAGATTGATCAGCCAGGTGCCTGCTGAAATGTTAACTTGCAGGGAGTCAGGAACATTTGCAGGTTCTCCCTAATGGCCATGTAAAGCCTTATGGAATATAAACACGCAACCCATCTCCACTCTTGTCATTACAAACTTGTATGAAAACAAAATACGTTTTTCATGCTTTAGACAATGGCGGTACCCTTTCACTCTATTGTATGGACAATACCAATGCAAGTCAATGGGTACCATCATTGACCAACATTCTTTGAAACATCTTCTTTTGTGTTCTGCAGAAGAAAGAAAGTCATACAGGTTTAAAATGACAAAAGGGCGAGTTAATGGTGACAGAATTCCCATTTTTGGGTGAACTATACCATTAACACTCGTGAATCTCATTGTATTGGACAACATATCAAAGCAAATGTAATTTCTCTTAAAGAACATCAGCACAAATTACACACAAATATATTTTAGAAAGATTAGCTTGTTTGGTTTCAAAAGATAAAGAATAGGTATATGTAAAAGTAATATGTTGGAAGACAGTGTTCATGGTTAATGGGATGAACTCCATCGGTTGTTCCGTTGCTAGAAAAGCAGAAAACCGCTGTAAATGTAATTGCAAATAGGGCAGAGGAAAACTTCTGAGAGAAATCTTTAGCTCCATAAGTTGACAATATGATCTTTAGACATTTACAATCTTAATTAGATGTTCCATTTTTATTTCACCTCATTTCTCGCATTCCTGCACAAAAATAAAAAAAATATTTATCGGAGACAGATGCTGATAATATCAAGATGTTCCTGACTATTGGAAAAGAAAAAAATAAGTCATTAGCATTAGAATATTGAAAATGAAGGGAAGAGTGAAGAGTGTGTGTTTAAAATTATTTCATCCCGATTTTCCTTTCATTTCCATGACCTTAGGAGTTTTGAAGTTAAAGTTATACTCCCAAAAACTGCTGCGGTATAAATAAAAATGGAATGAGAGAGGTTTATACTTCATTTTGTATTGGGGAGATTAACTAAATGTCGTGTCTTCATTATTTGCTTGGAGATCTACAATTTTGCTTCCACAAAGAACCATTCAGTCAACGGTTCTTTAAAGAACAATCTCTTTCTCATCTATTTATAATCTGAAGAACCTTTTGCCACAAAGAACCACAAAGGTTCTTCTATGGCATCGAGAAGCACCTCTATTTTTAAGAGTAAAGCATCTGATGAGATGTACTGTAGAAAATCTTTTATTTCAAATGAGCCCTGTGGTCAGGGATGTTGGCCTCATGGCGAAGGTAAGTATCTCATGCTCCCTGTACCTAAAGGTCAGCATGTCTGATTAATTCTAAGAGCAGAGGACCCCAGTCAGTGCAGGTTTCTAAAGCAGGTCATCCTAATTCATAACAATCTGAGGTCTTGACAAAAACAAAAGGAATATGGGAAGTAAAACAAAGGTTAGAGGAAAAACATGGACAGAAATGCACATGCCAAGCAAAAGGCCAATTGTTAAAAGGGGTGCAAAAGGATCAGAGATGTTGCAAAAACAATAGTACATTCAATCAGCGCCGCCGCTCCCACCACGCGAATCACGCGCTGTGCATAGGGCACCAAGCGTAGGGCACATCGCGTGTGATGTTACATACTTTTTGCTAATCAAAAACAATTAAAGAGTAATGCAACCAGCAATGGGAATCAAATCCTATAATTTATTATACATAATGTAAAGTATTTTATTATATACATTAAGGGGTGCAACTAAAAGTTGTTGCATTAGGCTATCTGTGTTAAAGATCTATAGGTTGACATATCTATGATGCTTTGATTACGTATTTAATGATTTGTTGCATTTATCAGTATATAGGTAGAAAGAACAGTACTGTGACCTATGTTAAGCCCACAGCTACTTTATACGTATGCTACTTTATACTTTTGGAATTGTCATCCATCGCACATGTGAAATTCACAAGCATTCATTTGCCTGAAAATGTCAGCAACCAACAAGCTGAGTTTAAGAGAATTGAACTGTTAAATTAGATTGGAGCTGTTATCTAATTAGATTTTATTCAATTGACTTTAGATCTGTTAAGTTTTCCTCCAGATGCTGGCTTTAAAGAAAACATGGCTTCCTTTGCGGTTTTGTCTTTTTTTTTCGTATGGCCACGAAAATATTCATGTTTTAAAGTTTTGATTAACTCGTCAAAGGCTCCGGGCTACAATTGTTTAGCTCCTCTAACTTTTCCCTTGAAAGAGATCAGGCGTGGCGGTCCTCTGTTGAAGAATCTTCTTTTGTGCCCTGATATTTTGTGCCTCTCGCTACCTAGGGTGATAACAGACCATGGCCATAAGAAATTGAATTTAGAAGTTTTCATTCATCGGGCTGATGTTGAAAGAGTGCGTTTGAGCTTAAGGGAACCTGGAGAGCTCCACTCTCATCTCAAAGGTTCTTTGTTATTTCATCTTCTCTGTGTGATGTACTGAAGGCACTGCATTTGTTAAATTAGGATATTGTGAGCACATGTTTTTGTCATGTTTTTCATGAATGCAGTTACAGTCTCTACTCATTTATGGCAGACAACAGAGTCAAAAACAGGAACGAATGTATTTTGCTGCTATCACTGCAATAAAACAAGACACATGGACCTTGATGAATGAAGAATATGCCACCCAAAAAACACAACGTTTATGGATTTCATGTTTTCACTACAAATGGATTGGACTTGGATAGGACCAAAATTTAGTTTTTTCTATGCAAACATAGTTTTGTGTTCAAGCAAGTGTTAGTAGTTTAACCACACTAAAAGGTTATAAGTTGCTTTATTAGCATTCTGATACTATACAACATTGACATAAAGAAAAATATATTTATTTAAATATAGGCTACCAAATATAAATTCTATTATCCAGCATTAATAAAGAACTTGATAGATATGTACTTAAATAAAACATTCATTGGCATGCCACAAATAAACGTATCAATATTTACTTTGGACAGAACGTGAGCGAACACTAAACATTTGGCCCAATAAGACATTCTTTACCCTTAAAATATGAGCATACCAACACAACGTA
Organism: Barbatula barbatula; assembly: GCF_947034865.1. Classification (NCBI taxonomy): domain Eukaryota; kingdom Metazoa; phylum Chordata; class Actinopteri; order Cypriniformes; family Nemacheilidae; genus Barbatula; species Barbatula barbatula. The sequence goes on from NC_136779.1 coordinate 7,442,108, forward strand.
CATATTGAAAATTCTACATACATGCTAAATAAACACAATTTCTATTAAATACTTATTTCATTAAGATGTTTCAAAAAAGAATTTTGTCCAAATTTGACAGGAAAATATATTACGGTATATTTCTGTCAATCCATCTGAATTTCTAAGAGAGTAAATTTCCTTCTTTAACAGATTTCTTTACAGTGTATGCTGACGAAACCATTGAGACATTTCTCAGAATATCTTCTTGTGTGTTACATAGACGAAAGAACCATGGTTTCATGCACAACATACCAATGTGGTGCATTATATAGAATACTGTGGTGTGTGTCAATTTACAATACTTTTAAAGTGGCTCATCAAAATCTCAAATCAAACCTAATTTTTCATAAAGATTATTAGATGAGAAATATTATTGGAGTGGAAATATTATCAGACCTTTATGATAATATTTATACTTTTTTAGTCTTATATATTTTAGGATTCAACTTTTGTTCTTTTAAATTCTGTAAAAACATCTGTAGGGGTCTCCATGTGTATACTATTAACAGTCCGCAACTCACTCTCAGACGACAGTGCAGAAATGTATTGCATCTATACGTGATTTACCTACTGACAAATGCGTACATACTCCAAGATTGATTGCACATGATTGCACATGGGCACATCATAAAGATATACAAACATCAACAGAGAACATTTAAAAACACAAACTACGCATTTTGACGTACACTCCCTTAGAGGTAACAACTGCACTTTACAGGTTAGACTAAGACAACAGGTTAGACTATTAGTGGCGGTTAGACCCCTTTTTCAAAGGACAGACTCGACTATCAGATACAGACAGCTGCTTTGGACTGCCATTCGCACTCTAGTGTGATTCCTCCTCTTCCTCATCCTCCTCACTTTTGACCACGTTGCACATGGAAATGGGAATGCGGGCAGCAATGGTGGACATCTCCACGAGGTGACTGTCAACTGTTGCAGCGATGGCCCCTTTGTCTGATGTCTGATTTAAATTGGTTGAGTCCAAACTGGTGCCATTGCCCTTGAACATCTGGATCAGACACTTCCTGAACTGAGGAAAAAGAAAGAAGTGTGAATGCAAGGGTAGTTTGAATATCATAGACCTTCAGAGTGGTCCACTGAGCTTCCTTAAAGGCTAAAATACACTACAAGACTTTCGCTCAGATTTTGCTCAGCTTTTCAGTCTGGACGTCTTGCAGAAAGTCTGTGCCAGTTTGCAGATTTGATCAGTTAGTGAGCTTCTACCTAAAATTTTCAAAAAGTCTGCAAGTATTCCAGCCAGTATCAACAGGCTTTCCTGTAACTCAGTGGTTAGAGTGTGGAGCCAAGGTCATGGGTTCGATCCCAGGGTTCGCACATGCTTAGAGACAAAAGTATAGCATAATGCAATGTACTGTAAGTTGCTTTAGATAAAAGCGTCTGCCAAATGCATGAATGTAAATGTAAGGAACCACCCACAATGTGATTTTAATGATGCTCTTAATTATGCAGATGATAAACAGAAGAGTCTGCACTGAAAAGGTCGTTAGGCAAGATGCCTCCATGAAAAAACAAGGACATTTTGACCTTAATTAAAGCGGATAAGGTCATAGGCAGTTAGCACCTGCTTGGAGATATCTGCATATGAATTTAGACCAAAATATTATGTTGTCTGGATAATTAAAACATCTACTCCTATCTCAGTAAAATGCATTGTAGAGAGATACTGTGGTAGGTATGCTTTTACAAAAACAAATATGGATAGAATATATATGAACAACTGTAAAGCAACCACAGCTATTTAAGGGTAGAATTCTGTTATCATTTATTCACCCCCATATCATTTAAAACCTGAAAGGCTGCCCTTCTTCTGCTGAACACTAAAGAAGATATTTTAAAATATGTTGGTAACCAAACAACGGTGGTGCCCATTGACTTGCATTGGTTTGGTGTCCATACAATTGAGGTAAATGGGCACCGCCGTTGTTCGGTCACCAACAATCTTCAAAACTTCTTCTCTTTTGTTTTGCAGAAGAAAGAAAGTCATTATGGGTAAAATGAGTAAAATAACGAAGTTTCATTTGTTCTATTTAATGTATTTATACAAAGTAATTTACACCGTACATATTTTTATGAGAATGTACACTCTTAAAATACAGGTGCTTCACTATGCCATATAAAAAAAATTCTAAATGGTCCCATAAAGAACCTTAACCATCTTCAGATTATAAAAAGGCAAAAAAGAGATGGCTCTTTAAAGAACCTTTGACTGAATGGGTCATTTTGGAACCAAAAAATCGTCTATGGGATCGCTGTAAAGAACCTTTTAAGCAGAGTGTTTATTCCCTGGAAATTGAACCCATAAACTTGCTATATTTATGCTGTTTATAGACACTAAAAAAAATACCACCCCAAACTGATTTTCGGTTTTGTTGAATATACAATTCACAGTGTTTAAGTAAAATGATTATACTTGTTTCTTTTTGTAAACTATACAATTTCTCCCAAGTGCTAAATAAGAATATTGCATTGCATTGATTATAAGCATTTATTTTTAAAAAGTTGAAGGGTGAAAAACTGGTCGACAATAACAAAAAAAGTGCAATGTTTACAGATATTGAACACTGCAAAATATACTTTACTAATACTAATGTTTTGCATTAAATAAATGCAATTCCTCAGGTTTGGTTTTGAAATGGAGCAAATTCAAAGGTAAATAAAGTGGTGTCTGAATGTCTTTATATTTAACATTTCAGAAACACAAATCTATAATCTCTTGTACTCAATATACTACAAAGCAACAGCAAGCATTGTCAACAGCGCCTAGACATGGACCATAAATGTTCTCTGGATTCTCATATGATGTCAGAATCTAAACACTACATTACCAGTGCTATGGTGCACATTGTTGCAGAAACCAACTGTATAATATAATCATATTTCCAAGAGTGAACCATCTCTATTGATTGATATAGTGCTTTTCTAATTTCTCTGTATCTGTCTGTATGTAGTCTGTCTCTCTCTCTCGCATTAACAATTTTTTTTGACCCTATGACATGATTTTTTTCTTTGAACAGCTGGGAGTGAAATATGTGAGTTCTGGAGGATGTGCACAGCTCAAGGGTTCTTGAAGCAGTGGCCCCAACACAGTTACAAACCACCTGGGACCCAAATCCTGGGGGTGGTCAGCGGAGCCACAAAACTCTGCATCAAACGGCACTCTACAGGGAGAGTAAATCTTACGATTTCTCTTTGAAAGCTGAATGGAGTCCGCATATGGTAAAGGATTAGATATAATAGAAACAGTCTTTGACCGTAATGCTTGTTACACCCAACTCCCATAAGAATACAGAATAGCTTTGAAATAAAAACAGTCAGAGATTTAGATCTTTGTTTGACTGGTGGGTCAAACTGAAGCTTCTGCCTGAGACTTTCTGAGGGCAATGACTTCCCCTAGCTAAAGGCACACACATTTTTCCTAAAGTGGAATTATAACTCTAGAGAAATTATACATTTTTCATTAGGTATGGACCACTCTACTCTTTTGAACTTTGTCATTAAATATAAATATGTTTAATCATTTATTTAGCAAAGAAAAAACTAAATCGAAAACCTGTCATTTCTTTCTGACATGTAAAAAATATGTGTGGCATACTTGGATTAAATATAAAATGAAAAACTGGAATGAAAGTCTGACTTTGTAAAATATATTTGTTTAATATATTAAATCTTAATTTTCACTGCTATTGCAAAAAAATGGCCAAATTTAAATACAAAAATAATTATGAAGCCCAAAATGATAAATTAAAGAATATATATTAAAAATGACCCTAAACTTAGTTTAATTAGGACATTTATAACAAGTAGTACTAACAAACATCCCTTTCAAAAAACATTACTGGTGTGCATTTTGAGACAAAGACACTGTTGTATTTTTAGATATGTCAGTGCAAGTTGTTTTCAGTTTGGACAGCTCTTACATTTATTTTAGTCTAGGACTAGTCTAAACACTGTCTGGGAATCCGCCTAAAATGTATTGGTTTTGTTTTCTCTAGCTTTCGTGTCGATTAAAGGCGAAATAAACATGAATCAATTCTTAATGAAGACCTTGTCAGATGTGCTCATGAGCATGGCATGCTGAACTAAAATGTATACATTTTGAAAAACCCAAAAAGAGCAGATTAAGGTGTACCTGTTTGTTCATGAAAACATAGATGATGGGATTATAAACAGCTGCTGTCTTGGAGAAGAAGGCCGGAATAGAGCCCAGGCGAGGATCAATGTGGATTGTGGGACAAGCGGTGACAGTAATTGAGAATGCTGCATAAGGCGTCCATCCAACCATGAATGCTATTATCATCACAATGACCATCCGTGCCACCTCGCGGTCAGGCTTACGTGCGTTACCCAGCCTTCCAAGCGTGTTCGATACCTTTGTATGCATTCAAGATGTAAGGTTAGTTGCATTCCAACAGTGATTTGTCTTAAGTTATCATATTGGGCGGATCTTGTCATATACAATATGTCTGGCACAGATTTCCTTAAATATGTAAATAAGTCCAAATGACCCAAGATACAGAAAGACTTACCTTTCTGAGTTTCTGCATAAGTTTACCATATGAGATAACGATCACACCGAGAGGAAGGATAAAGCAGGTGGTGAAAAAGGTGATGATATAAGTGTGGTCATAGTAATCAGTGGAGTACCTTAAAGAAAGAAAATAATTGTTCTATTTAATACGATATTATTACAATATTATATTATATACCTGCTGAAACTAACTGACAGAAACAGTCACAAAACATATTAACATGGTCGCAGCCATTTCGTACAGTAAATATATTTCACACCCTATAGGTTTCTCTGTGCCAGGCTGTTGTTTGTATTCCAAGGACAAGGATAAGCCAAGCCGCACAGCCAAAGTTTTGTACTTTCTTGAAAGCAATTTTTCAACTGATGCATGACATCAGCCTTGGTTGTATACGCAGGCTGCTTTTTTCCATAATATTACGCAGAAAAACTCCTTGACTCGAACTCTGATTTTAAGTGATGCCACTAAGGGATACAAGCAAGATATACTGATATTCAACAGTGACCTACTGCATATTTTAGTACTACAGCGATAGTGTTCTGTGAATAATGTAGCCACTGAAACTGAGACAGAGAGAATTTAATGAAAAAGAGAGATGTAATAAAAAAATTATTTTGAGCTTACCAGTTAGGCTCACAGGTGGTGCCAATTTTGCTGATTGTGTAACTGTTCCAGCCCACAACTGGCGGAAAAGTCCATATGAAGGAGAAGATCCATACAAAAACAAGACCCATAGCTGCATGTTTGCCACCCAACCGGACGTCTTTCAGAGGACGACAGATCACAAAAAAACGCTCGAATGCCAGGATTGCTAAAGACCACAGCGCTACAATCCCTAAGGAGCAAAAGATTACATCTGTTTAAAACTGTGCTCTGTCAGTCATCTCACATTCATAGTCATAACTTTACTAAACGGGAAGGGATGCATGAGAATCAAATGTCACTTCAATACTGAAAAAGTATAACAGTGGCATGAAGTATGATGAACATTTATTGCTGTATGGGAGATGGGGAAGGCAATTATTTATACAGTATGTTACAATGCACACAAGGAAAATGTCCTGTTTGCTGTCTTGTCCCAATAGTCAAGATTAGATATTGCATGTAAGGAGTAGTAGATAAGTAAAACATGAAATAATGTAGGAGATGCTGTGCTATATAGCTACATTATGGTACATTGCAGAATAAAGTCACATTTACTTAAGTATTTTACTGATTGATCACTTGAAAATACCCATCAAGGACCATCAAATACCCAATTATAATAAGTTATTATAAATTATATTTTTAGTATTTTTAAAGATGAGTATAATTCCATATTATTATTATAAGATAAATAACCAGTTACGATTGATCATGCTGCGCAATCTATTAATAAAGTGGCTTTGTGTTCATTTTGATCAAATCATGACGAGTAGGCAAATAACTTTTTGTTTTTTAAAGCAAAAATATTTAGCATGAGGCAATGCATTTGTTTTAAAAACAAAAAACTGTCTCATAAAACTCACCGAAAAAAGTGACGGCAAATCCCTCCAGCACACACGCCCAGACGCCCAGAAAGAAGTAACCGTGCGCATTAGTTAAAAAACTTATGGTGCCTCCTGTTAGTGAAACTAGAAAGTCAGCAACAGATAAATTGACGATTATATAATTCAACGGCTTTCTTAACTGTTTGTATCTAAAGGTTACGAGCATCACGGTAAAGTTCTCTGTCAGAGAGAGTGAAGTCACTATGAACATCAGACACGCGAGGAAAGTGTAATTCCAAGGCGCGACAGACTTTAGAGGACCCGAGAAGGGATCGTCGGGTTTGATGATGTCGGTGGACTCGGTGACTGAAGACCCAGACGATTCCATGATAGCGACAAAGGCGGGCATTTGGATGAAGCAAAAAACCGAGAAATAGTTCATTAAATCATCACCGGGAGCTTGTTGATGTGAGTCGGTGGACAAAGTCGGAAGTCCATGGAAAGTTGCGCATTCCCCCTTGGAAATCCTTTACGTAAAGATTGCAGGAAAGGTTCACAGGTCCCTTCGCATTCCTTCTGCGGCCGGGTGTAGGTATGTTAATCGTGTCCTCCGTTATATATAGAGTCGGACAGCATATGCATCTCTAACACTCTAGGTGCTGAAAGTCGCTCATTCTTTGCTGAGTTTGACAAAACGTATCAGCGAGGCATCACACGCTGTGCTCAACTTCACAAAGTTTTTGAAGGATGTAAGGATGCTGCAGAGGCCATTGCAGGAGATGACAGACTAACAATTCCAAAGTTATTTACCCCACTGATGATTGATTTTAATGTCATGCTTCTTATTTAAAAATCGCGCATTTGCATGAGAAAAAAACATTTTTAATTTTTAAGAGATAAAATGACATGACAAAATCTTCTTCCATGGAAAACATTAAAAGGACTAAACATGTCAAGAGGCACAATAAGTCTTTCACTAAGATTACACAACACGATTTGGTTGTGCACATTTCCAAACCAAAAATATATAATCAAGCAAATAAAAGCAAGTTCCTGAAAGCATTCATTTTCTTCTCCACAATCTAATTCCTAATTCCTACATAATTTGCATGCAATCTTAACACAACCACATCCCTTGAATATGTAAATAATTTATGCATCATGTGAGACTATCTTTGATTGAGACTAGCATGCAAAATGTATTTCCTTTGCTGTTTTTGTAGCTTTAAGGATCTCTCAGATGTCACAGTACCGTCATGAGTTTTCAATGAATCCTTATATTACTGTAAAGAAAGGGTTAATTGATCTTGAGGAAATTTAATTAACTCAAGTGTGCAGGTATCTCACGGATGCTTTGAGGTCGGATCTTACTCTTTGAGGTCAGATTATGTTTGTCAGTGGTGAGTCTGCGTGTGTTCGGGTGAGCGTGTCTACCCTTGTGTCTTTAACATCACAGTCTGAATAGATATTTTCTGTGCTTAGAGATTTACAGTGATACTAATTTCAGTCCTTGCCGTGATGTGACCGGTTGAGTCACAGCACAAATCTCAGGACCTTTCTAAATGTAATGGAACACGTCAAAAAAGCTGACTCTTTCATTTGCTTGCTCGCAGTGGCATTAAAATTACCCAAGTCCTGCTGAGCAGTTAAATATTCTCATTTACCTTGCACCCTCTTATCAGCATTCTGACTCCATCTCACAGGGCGTTCAGCAGAAGATGACAGGCTGTCCGTCATAAGAAGTCTGCATACGACTTAATTAATGCCTTCGCTTTTAAATGGTGACTTACTGTGACCTCTGGAAAAATGATGGTGATTGTTGTGAGTGTTCCTATAGCTCAGTAAGTATAAACGTATAGCTTGAACGCACTGTGAATTGTTGTGGATAAAAGTGTCTGCCAGATGCATAAATGTAAATGATGGACTGACCTGATGAATTTTACTTTGCTTTTCAGATTATTTCATTTTCAGTTTTTTTTCAAATTTGATTGATTTCCTTCGTAGGTATTTACTTAACCTTTCAGTTTCTGTAAATTGTCGCTTGAATGGAACAACAGATATCGCAAAAGTCAGACATATAACCTTTTAATTCCAGTACTGTTTATTGAGCAGAAGCTATAATGGCACATCAAGCGAGAATTTCTGTAAACATTGTGATTGTCAGTCAACCTTTTCATTGCAGAATCATTACACACACAATCTATGGCTGGTTGGCCTTTCGCAGCATCAGCCATGAAGATGAAAAATGTCAGCCATCATTTCCTCAAAAAGATTGATTAAAATCTCATTATCTGACAAATTCTTGTTGACTTGATGAAAAGATACAAAGCAATCGTACAGCGATGGTTTATTTGCCCAGAAAACTGTGATTCGGTAACACTGGAAACTCCATCCATTATGAATGGTAACTGTTTTAGACTGGGGGTAAAAGCCTTGGCGTGGAGATAACAAACGCATGGGACACATTTAGCATGGACATGATGTTTGTAATAGTTTTTAAAAAGATGTTCAGCGAGCTCAGATGTAGCACTGGAAGCTTCCTTTTCCATCATCAAGTGGAACTGGCCAGTCAACCTTAAAGGGACCCCATCTGCCCCAGCCTTAAATTGCCACTTCCATCTGCTGTATTTTGCTCCTATATTTCCTCTAATCTTTTGGGACATAAATTCAGACCGGGAATCTCACACTTATCTGGGAAACTTCATACCTTTTACCCACAGCAAACCCTTTTCTTTTCTATTTTAGTTTAACTACACTCACTGGTCATTCCTACTTTTTAGGTTTACATAGGTTTTATAAGCTGCCAATCATCAGAAATACGAAGCATATTAAAAAGGTTGAAAATTATGTAATTATCATAATTTACTCACTCTCAAGTTGTTCCAAACCCGTATACATTTCTTTGCTCTGTTGAACACAAAGGAACATATTTTGAAGAATGTGCCAAACCGTTTTAGGGCAACATTGACTAATAAAAACTACTAATTGGATGGAAAGGACATACAGGCTTATTACAGTAAATAGGGATTTGGGAAAGCCAATTAGGAACATTTGACCAGGTTACACCCAAGATAGGGCTTTCGAATTACAATTGTGCATGTATTTGCATGACCTCATATTGATTGAAAACCTATATTAAATATCTTTCAAAAAAGGACTAGGCTGTCATATTAGAGGATAAATAAACCATGTAGCACCAGAGAGGTTATTTAAAGTGGTCAAAAGAAAATGGTGAGTACTTATTGGACCTATAGGATATATACCATCCCTTTTTCACTTCTTATTAAGAGAAAATGGTCAAGATGACCCGTTCACAATGACATTTGCCCCAAGAAAAGGCTCAGTAGGAGGTGTAAGATGACAAAGCAGTGCTTTCTGTTTTTATTTTAATATTCAGAATTTATTTTAAGTATAAGTGAGTTTTGAGATGTAAGGCTAGAAATGAATGTGCATCAATGAATTTAAATTCTTGGTAAATTGGCAAACATTATGTGTAGCCTACATCACAAGCCTTTTCCTTGTGTCTTCTACGCGGTATCTGTATTTCAATTCCGATTTTTGCCGCTAGATGGCGCCAAGATCATGTTTGACGTTATTGCAGCATTCTCCTTTGCTGAGATAAAAAAAATATAAATGGACCCTTAAATTAGGTGAACGTTGAGGAATTTAATCTAGAAATCATCTTAACACATTGTTTTGAATAAAAATTAAATAAAAAGCCTAAATGGGCTCATATGAGAAATAAATATTAAATACTGTCTTTTTTTATTTGTAATGAATTGCAACTTTATTTCAACTCTGAAGAAGAGCCAATGCACCAACAAACAAATTTGATTGCACACAAGAAAGAACTTCAGTGTGGAAGTTTATGGATTATAGATCTGCATTTTATCCATTTTAACCTACAAATGACTTTTGCAACAAATGAAAAAGAAAAGAGCATAATTTGCATGTATATAAATACTATAAATAAGAGCGCTATTTATTTACTATAATTATATTAACTGTTTAACTGTTGAAAAATAGTTTTTCCAACTAGATTTTATTATTTAACATTGTTAGAAGTGCTGCTGAAATCTTCAGTCATTCCCATTTCTGAAAAAGATAAACCAACAGATGTATGTCAAGATTTTTTAACTATATTAAATGAAAATTAATTAAATTAATCTGTATTTTACCTTTCAATTGCAGTTAGGCAAGATGAGCCAGTAATGAAAGAAGATATGATTCATCTATGAATAAAAAAATAAGTATTTAATAACATGACTAAATGATATAAACTTCAGGATTACAATAATTACAGAAGTCATGAGTGAACATAAAACCTTTAATATTTAAGATTGTCCATCATGCCAGTTTTCTTATTTCAATTCAATATAAATAATAATAATTAGTAGATGTACAGTAAATGATTTAAAAACTAACTGTTTGAACCGTGGTATGTTGGTAAGGTGGAAATATCATTCCAAATGTCTCTTTTGCCCACTGCTGCTCTGTGTCTTACATTAAGATTTCTGTGAGCATCTACGAAAGAAAACCATGCGGTTAAAATATGTGCACAATATGCTTAGGGTTTATTTGTAAATAAATCTTACTTACAGGGTCCTAACAGGTACCCAGCACTATTCAGAGTCCAGCCCCTTTTCTCTGGATTCTGTGGGATTTACACATAAAACAGCTGTACCAAAAAAACAATCATCTGAGACGTTGCTTTATAGACGAAAAGAGGATATGTACCCTGAGGGTCATGCTATGCGTCTTTGAGAGATGTGATGCCAAGATACAGACTGTAAAGAGCAGAGCCCAGCTCATCTGCATCAATAAATACAGACAGTGAATAGACGAGTATTTTCATTGTAATGGAAAGCATTCAATTGAAAGAACTTGTTAATTTGATCCACGAAGAAGAAATTTAAGTTGTATTAACATGCTGCTTGTTATTAGCATTATTTTGTAGATATAGTACTGCATAATAGAGACTATGCAATAAATACAAATTGTAATTTGATGATACATTTTCTCTCACTATCATCCTGTAGTTTCAACAAAATACTCAAACACATCGTAAACCAAACTGGCAAAGTTTTCATAATATTATTCTTTATAATATTATATATGATAATTATATTTTATATGAAATGATATAATTATAGCTCAAGTTAAATTTAGCTCTAGAAATAGTTTTCTCTGACCTGCCCTATGGCAACAAATCATTATATAAAAATGTTATTGCTAACATTTAATCCTAAAGAAGATAATAAATCATGCAAATAAAAATATAAAGAAGATTGTTTCACTTAATATTGGATGTACAGTATAATAAAACAGTAAGGTAAACCAGCTTTAATAAATTAAGAATATTAAACACAAAAAATGCTTACCTTGTGAGAGAATTGTTGTTTATGAAAACTAATTAAAACTCTGGATTCGAGAAAAATTTGACTATTTCTCCTTCCACCTGTGACACAATGTCAAATGTATGCCACAAGGATTTACTGTACAGTATGTGTGTTTGAATGAGGGAATGTCTTTCTTTTATAGACATGGTGACATCAAACATATTAACATAATGAGACTCTATTAGTGTTGTTCATTTCTCATAATTACTCTGTGCTATTTACAGAGAAATGAGAGATAAAGAGGATAGATGAGACAGAATTATTCGGACTGTCAAAAGGGGGTTAAAGTTATACTGTAGAACACAGAGCAGGACAAAATAAAAGTAAAGAACGATCTTTCTTCTGTCTGTCTATCTTTTTATTTTTCTATCGGTCTTTCTGTCTATCTGTCTTTCTGCCTTTCTGTCTGTCTGTCTGTACCTCTGGCATCATTGAATTCCATTGTAATCCATGACGTTTTTCCATTCACAGTAATAACTGCACCTTGACCTAGATATAATTACTACTGCCCTACTGCCCCTTACAATCCATTAACAGGGAGACCCTTAAACACCCCACCTAATTACCTGGCGGTAATTGTGCTATAGCTACATATGGGGTGAGGGGGGAGGTAAAGCACACATACCAGTAAGTATGTTGAAACAGGGAATTGGAGATTAAATTTCCTTCCGAGGGAGGCATAATATAACCCTTGATGAATTAACCCTTGATCTCTGCCCCTATGTTCCATGTTTTAATGTAGTTTTCATGTCATCACCCTTACACACAAGTCGTTTATTTTGTCCCTTCGCAAAATCCTTCATTGATAAACGGGCAGCAACGTATTAATGAAATTAAAATCAAGTGTATTACTGTAAGTGTATTTAATAAAAAGAGTATATATAATACATTTGTATGGCTATAAAAGTTGCTCATGAACCTCACAAACACAAAAACAGGAGATCTCTAAAGACAGAGGAAGCTGATCATTTATTTATTCATGCTGTGTGTTGTGTGCACCTGCTTAGCACTCATGGAGTCTGTGAGGCTAGACTTACATGCTGGAAATTTAAGGCAATACAACGAATCAGAATGAAGAAGCTATATTTATGCAAAGTTTAGTTGACATGATCTCAAGTGAGGCAGCCACGTTTCAATTCCTTTGTTATCTTTCTGACTTGCCCCTGTTCATTTAAGGTAAGTTGTAAGTTATTATTTCTTTTGGAAAAAATATGCGAGCATAAATGTAAGACTTCATTCAAATGTTGAAAGCAGTCCGCTATAATGGCTTATCAGAAACATTGTAAGTGTTGAATATGTTGAATTCTGTCTGACCAAAATCTACAATATAAAACTCTCTTGGTGTTTTATAGTAAACAACAAGATGTAATGCTTAAGACATTCTGAATTTGCGTAAGTGGCAAAGGACATTGTCATCACAGCTAACAAAGCACTTTTGTCCCATGTGCTAGTGCTTGAAAAGTTAATGTGTAAAATGATAGCTTTGGTTTCATCACCACGGGCAAGGAAATGTGAGAATACAGACTTTCTGTACCCTGTTTTTGTACTTTGTGAGAGGAGTGGGGGCTTTTACACTGTGTGCTTCTGGGCACCAACTCGGTGCAAAAAAATTAAAATACAATGTAAAACACATGCTGTTCCAAAAGACAGTAGAACATTTTTAAAAAGCTGAATCGTGCCACACCAACATCTGAACAGCATTACATTTTGTTTCTTTTTGTGCTTACAGATATGGCATCTGAGTGCTGCCTCAGTCTCACCAAATACTTCCTGTTTCTCTTTAACCTGTTATTCTTTGTAAGTTGCAAATGAGTCCACACAACGTTAAAAGGTCAAATAAGAAATTGTCTAATACAGTCAGATTTTGTTGTATCTTTTAGATTTTAGGATTGCTACTATTATCTTTGGGAATATGGATACAATTTTCATACGCAAGTTTCAGTGAGTCTAATACAGTATTATTAGCCAAACTTAATTGGTTTAGTATTTTTTTATTTATCAATGTTTTTTTTTTGCAGTATCCGCCACTCCCTACCTCTCCATCTCTCTCTTCTCCAACTTGTTGATCATCAGTGGTTCTGTGACCTTGTTGTTGGGCTTTCTGGGGTGTCTGGGGTCTCTGAAAGCAATGAAATGCTTACTAGGAACTGTATGTTTTTATATATGATATGCAGGAGATTTGAGTCAGTGTAGATACTCATTTTAAAACAATGTGGTTATTGAAGTTTTGCTAATCCCAGTAGTAAATATAAAAACCTCTTGGAGGGTGTACGTATTTTGTGTGCAAGAACCTCTATACACTATTATTTTTAATTCAGCAGTGAGATGAAATGCTCCAATGCACACGATCTGCTCCAATGAACTGTTACCAGCATGTTAATATCAGTTTTATTTATCTGCAGTACTTTATTCTTCTAACGGTCCTCCTTGCGGCTCAGATAGTGGGTGGGGTTCTTCTCTACACACAGAAGACTGAGGTAACTCAAGCATGAAGTTCACAGGTCCCACCCAGCTTTAGTTCTAGGGCTTTTTATAGAACAAGTACATTACTATGGTTCATCATGGTGTCAGGATTTTTATAGTAATCAGACTTGATAGATTTCCACAAATTAACAGGAATGAAGCAGATAAATCAAATACAGTCATGTCCAAAAATCTTGGAATTTTTTTCACCCTTTTAAATCAGTTGGACAGGTTGCTTGAGGAGCAAACCCTTAAACTAATAAAGTCATTCGGGAATTATTCCAGTCTCCAGGGCTTTGAGCAAACTCTCATATACATTCAGCAGGAGGTGAGAAGCATTGCATAAGCACAATTCATACTGTACAGAACAACAAACAAAACAAAGAAAGGTCACTTATACATTTTGATATGATGAACCTTGCTTCATGCATTTGCAGGGCAATTGCTGCGGATGGACTGGTAAAGAGGACTATACAGGTTTTGTACCCTGTTCGTGCAGATATGTAATCACCGATGTCAACACAACATATGAAAGTCATGCTCCAGAGATATGCCTTCAATGTTATACAGATGTTTTTATATCAAATGACACCTGTGGAATTTATGAGCAGGTATTTTTGGAGGCCGTTACTGCTATGTATTTCAATTCATTAATGTTTTTTTAGAGCACTACTTTTATCATTTCTGTTGCACAGGGTTGCAGTGAGAAAATACAGATTTGGCTGGACGAAAATATTCTCTTCATTTTGGTGGTTATTTTGGCCCTTGCTGTTGTGGAGGTAGGACATTCAAGTCATCAACCCAATTTTGGTCGCTTTTACCCTTTCTATACAAAAACTTGATTCAAAGATGATGAGGGTGAAGATTTAACATGCACTGAAAAATCGCCAATGTTGTGTGGAAATCCTTCATGATCTTTGCCTATAATGTAATCCTGGACAATTTGATGTTGTATGTCCTATAGTTTATTCAATGGATTTGCCTCATGTCCCACTGTTGCCTTAACTGTACCTGGCGATGTTGCCGTAGAGAATCACATGGCAGCCATGTTCAGCTATCAAGGTTACTGTGTGTGACTTGTGTGGAGTGGTTTAATGGTTTAATATTAGGAAATTATCTAATGCATGCTGCTTGGGAAATGCTATAATATTGTTCTTTTTAGTTTTTGTGTTTGTTTTGTAAGCGTAGGTAACAGAATCTGATTGTAAAAAAAGAGTTATTAATTAATCTTATCTGTCCTCACAGAGATTTCAGTGTGGAATATTGGAAAGGTATATCATGTTTGAGGTGTTATAGTGGTATACACTAGAATTTTTTAGTTTGTAGAGTAAATGTGTGATTATTTCGTTACTTGGGTTTGTTTGAGTTACATCAGCATTGTTTGGGTGGGATTGCTGATGTATCAGCTATGGATATTTTGTGTTTATTGATGAACATACCTTTTGTCTTCTCTGTAGATATGTGGTATGACCCTTTCGATGTGTCTGTATAAAGAAAGATCGGTGGATTATAGTGCATTTCCGTACTAAGAGGACCACTGGGGAAACAACATGAAGCCTATTTTTGAGTCAATTTTTTTGGAGTGTTTGATATTTTTCTACAGATTTGATATTGATACAGATTTGAATGCAGTAATTTTTAGAATAGAAAACAATATTTCTTTGTGAGTGTTTTTGTGAAACAGACCTGCTGTAAATCTGTTCATGTAATATTTAAAAGACATTTTTTTTCTACATCTAAAGATTATTCTGCTTTTGCTGTAACTAAGACTGTGTTTAGATGTTTGCTTTAGCCATAGGGTTTAAGAAAGACTAAGAGCATCTGGGTGGGACAGTATAATGTTCCACCATTGTTTTGCACACAAAGCATATGACCTGAATTTTGTGGCAAACTGTGAGATACTGTTCCCATAAAGATACCTTTCATAATCTAAATTGTATTTCTTACTACACTAAACACTCTCAATGTATTCTCGTTTTTATATTTCTCTTAATTAAATATTAACTAAATATAACAAGCTACACCATAGCTATGACATTATACATATTTAAAACGGTTAATGTACTCAAATGTAAAAAATGTGTAGTAAGTAATTGCAACGATTACTATTATTTGAAATAAAATGTAAAATGACAATATAAAGTTGTCTTTATACCATAAAAGCTGGTTTTAAATCTTTGTCTTTAATTCAAATGGCACAGAGGATGTGTGATACACCTGAGCAGGTATTGTTAGGTCAGGGAGGCGGACTCACATGTCATATATATATATGCCGAGTTGATCTCTTAGATCAATTTTAGGGCAACAGTACAGTCTAAGAAGGTAAGAGATTTAATGTCATACTTGTTATTAATTTATTTTTAATTAGTTAATGACATTGATTAACAAAAAATTTGTATTTATGCACTTTTAAATTCACTAATATTACAATGGTTTCTATTCATTTCTATTAGCTTAGTTAAAAGAACAGACATGGAATCGCGTTCATTGGTTCTGATTGTGCTTTTAGGGGTCGTCTGTGGTGAGTGATCAAGCATTTTTGTCAAATAATTTCTTTGTACTGCTTATACTACAGCAAACTGGCTATGCTTTTTAACATAATAGCATACAAATTTTACATCATACAATACACTTAAAGCAAGATATTTAAAAGTTTCATATTTAATTTGGCAGTAAAAACTAAAAACTTGTGATGTCATTAGTTGCACAGGCACTGAAGTGTAACTTCTGCCAAAGGATTGACGAAGCGAACCCCACTTGTAATGAAACGACAGAGAATGTATGTCCCTCTGGTCTTAATAACTGCATTAAGATCACATTGTTACCTCCAGCTTGTGAGTATAGGCCATATTCATTATCTCAAATGCTAAAACTGATAAAAAAGTGGCAGAATACTTGTACTGCACTTCTAATGTAATCCAAGCTGATACTAAAATTTCAAGACTCTGTTTTGAAAGCTATTTTGTGTTTCTTGTCATAGATGGTGAAGTGCGCAAATGCGCCGACGATCAAGAGTGTAATGCTATAGTGCCTCCACAGGTTGACAAACACTGCTGCAGCACAGACCTCTGCAACTAACCCTCACAACCAGACAAATGTTTTTTCAGAGTGGTTTGTGGTTACATTAAATTTGTACTACTTAAACATGCTCAAAACATGGAGCTATAGCATGGTCTTTATATAATATATAAATGTACATTTTAGAAGAGATGTTATAAATAAAATGTGACCAGCAAAGGCAAGCATCAATGATGGCGCTTTGTTATTTCTGATTTTAGTTCATTTATCAATAGCTATTGTGTCACTGTTAAAACGTTTAGGGGTGGTTTTCCTTTTTAAGACCACTCCAAGACTAAAATAAATAGCTGCCTAAACTGAAAACAGTTTTCATGGACTTCTTAAAATACATCAGTCTTAAAATTCTTCCGTGCCATTGTTTGTCTCAAAATGCACAGCTTTTTGTAAGGCATGTTTATAAATACTGCATAAATTTCTCCCCTAGAAGTTAAGAAATCTAAGAACAACTATTAGACTCTGAAATGAAACAGCTATAGGTTGAAACAGCTCACATGTAGTGATATGGACAACACACAAACTGACTTTTCACCCAACCCACACAAAAAAACGGCTGATGCAGAAACACCATGTCAAAAAGTCTAAAAAGGAAAATGACAACTCGAATCAGCATTTTAACCGATTTTTGGTCTTGTTTATAGCAAAGATAAATAGCAAATTACAACAATGGTTACATTACAGAAAACAATCAAATTTTTTGCAATACTGACCCATAAGAAAGCATTTCAAATTACAGAACACGTCACAGTAAAATATAATTAGTTGACTTATTAAGATAGATAATTGTTTGAAAAAGTATATAGAAAATTAATTTTAAGTTGGCAAAACTTTGATAACATTTGTAATGTAAACTTGTTGATCAAGTACCATTATGTACTAGTGACTGGAAATTTTTACTTGTGTTAGATTCTTAAAAAGTTGACTATAAAATTATTTGAGTAAACTTGTATTCCCCTTCTTAACTGATTAATAGGTCTACTATAAACTATACGTTCACTTAACTTGGTATTCATAAAATGCACTTAATAGGGTACTGAAAGAAATGTATGAACGCCTCAGTGTCAGTCACTGAATGAAGGGTTGTCCACAGAAACACACTTAACTGCATTTTTGACATGCATTGTCATTATTGTGGAGAAAAATAGAATACATTGAACCAAATGTTTACCAAAGCAAACACCAATGACCTGTATAGCAAATAGCAAAATTTTATAGCAAAAAAAGATATATGGATTTTGTAAGTAAATAAATTAAAGATTTTTAATTTATGCCTTCAAAATACAACACATCAGGGTTTACAGTGACAGATGCACTGCACATTTGTTAATTTTAACAGAGATAGTGACATATGGAGTAAAGACAGAACATACCACTGTAAATAATGACCAGGGCAGATATAAACAGCAGTGAAAGAACAGACATTCTCTTTTCGGCTACTCCACGGACAACACACTGGTGTACAGGTGAACATTTATCAAACTCGTGTGCATCACATAGGTATATGTTCTCACTCACTTTAGGCAGAACCAAGTAGAGCAAGATATACACAAATAAACCCTCCACGATGATCCGCAGTATCACACTAAACAGATACACCAACACGCTTTTTTTGCTATTATGAAGGTCTATCATCATCTTACCACCCACAGTCACAGTGGGATCAACTGAATCCCCCTCCTCAGTGTGAGAAACCATTTCTTTCTGCTTCTTCCTTAAGATTGAAGATCGAACATGGGAAGAATACATCTCCATGAGCAGAACCGAGAGTACAAGCAGGATGAAGAGAAAATGCCATGTCATGATTATAGACTGGTCAAAATGTTTATTAAAACAGAATTTTGTGCAGATGGTTTCTGTGCCGTTACACTGGAAGTCTTCATTCAGGGCTTTCCAGGGAAACTGAGCCAGGAAGATCATCACCAGGCGGATGCAGAGCAGGCCAAACCACACCGTGCGAGCTTTATAGGTGGCGGTAGAGTCCACTGCAGTACGGAGTATCGGGATCAGACCTGTAACAATAGCTGCCATTGTTCCCTATTGTGGATCAGACCTCTCCTGGTTTCAGTCATGGAAATAGAAACCAAAATTTGTTTGCATAAAATTATTTTAATACATTGATACATTTTTGGAGTTAATAGAAAAAATTTGAATCAAGGGCACCAAATCCATCAGGTCAGTCGTGTTATAATAGTTTTTTTTAGCTTTTTGATTTGGAAAAAGAAAAAGTAGCCATACCTGTTTCTAAGGGCGTTGACGTGTCTGTGTGTTTGTCCAACAGTGGTGTAATTCTGAGCTTCCCTTCTGTGTATAGTCTGCTAAACTTTAAGTGTCATCAATATGGTTTCTCACACATTTAGCAGCTCCACTCTTAACTGAAACCTTAACTAAAAAATTACATACACAGTATATATATATATGTTTGACTTGAATATATAAATGTAATGGTATTGTGTAATTTATTTTGATACAGATAATGTTGATAAT